>NC_047088.1:152866653-153169683 GCF_902459505.1 Geotrypetes seraphini | reverse complement strand
TACATTTTGACTTAGACCAAGTCAAAACAGGTATAAGTGCCAAAAAGGGGCCACTGAGCTGATCGCGGCTGGCATGATCAGTTCAGCAGTCCGGCAACCTACCCACCCCCATCCATCGGGGCATTAGAGATGGCTCACAGGTGGGGTCTGAGGCACCTGGGCCAATTTAGAAAAATGCTTCTATTGATCAAATTGGCAGAGATAGGATTCCTAAAATTCCAATTTTTTCCTTTTTTTAAATAACAAAACACACCTTATTTTCTTATTTAAGCAATGACTCACTGGTAACAAGTTCAGAGAGAATGTCTTTATTGACCAATATATTAACTCCACAACAGATAAAGCACAGTTACTTACCGTAACAGGTGTTATCCAGGGACAGCAGGCAGATATTCTTAACACATGGGTGACGTCACCGACGGAGCCCTCGGTACGGACCTTTTAACTAGAAGTTTCTAGTTGGCCGCACCGCGCGTGCGCGAGTGCCTTCCCGCCCGACGGAGGAGTGCGTGGTCCCCAGTTAGGATAAGCCAGCTAAGAAGCCAACCCGGGGAGGTGGGTGGGACTTAAGAATATCTGCCTGCTGTCCCTGGATAACACCTGTTACGGTAAGTAACTGTGCTTTATCCCAGGACAAGCAGGCAGCATATTCTTAACACATGGGTGACCTCCAAGCTAACAAAGAGGGAGGAGGGATGGTTGGCCATTAGGAAAATAAATTTTGTAACACAGATTGGCCGAAGTGTAGGCCTCTTTGAGGTCCAGGGAACATAGCCAGTCGTGTTGAGAAAGAAGAGGATAGAGCGTGGCAAGGGAGAGCATTCTGAACTTCTCCTTGACCAGACACTTGTTGAGGTCCCTTAGATCGAGAATGGGACGGAGGTCTCCCGTCTTTTTGGGTACCAGGAAGTAGCGGGAGTAGAATCCCTGCCCCCTTTGATCTGGAGGTACTTCTTCGATGGCATTGAGAAGGAGGAGGGATTGAACCTCCCTCAGGAGGAGGGGGGTTTGAGATGAGTTTGAAGCAGACTCTACGGGAAGGTTGTCCGGAGGCAGAGTCTGGAAGTTGAGAGAGTAGCCGTGGCGGATGATGTTGAGGACCCACTGGTCCGACGTGATGACTTCCCAACGGCTTGAGAAAATGGTGAGACGACCCCCGATAGGCTGTGGAAGAGGTAGCGAGGGTGGATGACTGGCTATGCCCTGGAGAGAAGAGTCAAAAGGGCTGAGATTGTTTAGCAGGCTGAGGAGGCTTGGAGGGTTGGGTGGCCTGAGACCGAGCCTGGGCATGGTGCTGCTGTTGACGGGGTCGCCGAGATTGTTGGGGAGGCGGATTGAGTGGCCTGGCTGAGAACCTCCGCTGGTAGGATGATTGAGGCCGATAGGGTCGAGCAGGCGGAGCCTTCTTTTTCGGCTTGATTAGGGTGTCCCACCTAGTCTCATGGGCGGAGAGTTTCTGGGTGGTGGAATCCAGTGACTCTCCAAAAAGCTCATCCCCGAGACAGGGGGCGTTGGCCAGGCGGTCCTGGTGGTTGATGTCCAGGTCGGAGACTCTGAGCCAGGCCAAGCGACGCATGGCTACAGCCATGGCAGAGGCCCGAGAGGTGAGCTCGAAGGAGTCGTAGATCGAGCGGACCATATACTTGCGCATTTGGAGAAGGCCAGATATGTGCTGCTGGAATAGCGGGACCTTGCGCTCAGGAAGGTACTTCTGGAGGGCAGACAGCTGTTGGACCAAGTGTTTGAGATAAAAGGAAAAATGGAAGGAATAGTTGTTTGCCCTGTTGGCAAGCATGGCATTCTGGTAAAGCCTCTTGCCAAACTTGTCCATGGTCTTACCTTCTCTGCCAGGAGGGGTAGAGGCATAGACACTGGAGCCCTGAGTCTTTTTTAAGGTGGATTCCACCAGAAGGGACTCATGGGGCAATTGAGATTTGTCGAATCCTGGAATAGGGATGACACGGTAAAGGTTGTCCAGTTTACGGGGAGCTCCCGGTACCGTGAGGGGATTTTCCAAATTTTTGTAGAATGTCTCCCGTAAGATGTCATGTACGGGAAGTTTGAGGAACTCTTTAGGGGGTTGCTCAAAGTCTAAGGCTTCTAAAAAGGCTTGGGACTTTTTGGAGTCAGATTCAAGGGGAAGTGACAGAGCAGCAGACATTTCCCTCAGAAATTTAGAAAAAGAGGACTGCTCAGGTTTAGAGGAGGCATCAGGCGCCGATGGTTCCTCATCAGATGAGGAGGGATCCTCCTCGGTACCGAGAGGAGTCTCCTCCCATAAATCCGGATCCCTGACCTCTGGTGCGTGTCGGGACACCGGGGTGGAGGGTGCGGTGTGGTGAGTTTTGGACAAAGATTTACCAGAGCGCACCGAAACGGCACCAGGGGAGGACGATCGGCGTCGTTCTCGGTCCCGAGAAGAGTGCCGTACCGCCTGGTGCCGAGCAGGATCCACTGTGGTTCGAGAATGAACCACAGGATCATCAGGAAGTTGTTGTGCCGAAAGGATCGGCATCGAGGTGTGTACCGGTACCGAAGGAGTGGACACCGGGGGCTCGGTGCGGGGCTCGGGCCGGTCTGGTACCGGAAGGAGCGGTGCCAGGATAGAGGGTAGCAGTTGTTCAAGCTGTTTCTTCAACTGCTCCTGAAGCTGAGTTTGTAGGATGGCCGAGATACGGTCATCCAGGGGTGGCATCGGAACCGCTTTCTTTTTCTTCGGTTCCTTGGATGCCGCTCCACGCCCCGGCGATGAGGAGGCCGATGACGAGGCACTCACCGTTATCGGGGCGGAGCGTTTACGGGACCGGTGCGATGCCGGTATGGACGGTGTCGTCACCGTAGCTGGAGGGCGCTCGAGGGAAGAGGAAGGCTTCTTAGCCGGCTTACCTGGCGCCAGTGGCGCCGATGCGGGATCGGTCGGTGTCGAGCTGGACGGTGCCGATTTCTGCGGTACCGCCGCTGAGGGTGATGAATCCATCGCCGACTCGGAGCCGAAGAGCAGGGTTTGCTGGATTCTTCGGTTTTTAAGAGTACGTTTTTGTAAAGTGGCACAGCGGGTGCAGGAATCTGCCCGATGCTCCGGACCCAGGCACTGCAAACACCAATTGTGTGGGTCAGAAACGGAGATCGGGCGTGCACACCGCTGGCACTTCTTAAAACCGACCTGCGGGGGCATGAAGGGGAAGATAGCCTCCGCAAAATCGAAGTCCGAGGCCTGTATAATGGCAACAGGCCCCGCCGGGGCAAAAACGAAAGAAACAATAAAAATCAAAGTTTTTTTTTTTTTTTTTTTTTTTTTGCAATTGAAAGAAAAAGGAAACCCGAAGGTAGAGGAAGAAAAAAATATAACAAAAGCGCGAGCGGGAAGGCAAAAAGTGATTTCAACGGCCGTTGAAAAAATACACGCGTCTTCTTCGCTCCGCGGAAACGAAGAAACTGGGGACCACGCACTCCTCCGTCGGGCGGGAAGGCACTCGCGCACGCGCGGTGCGGCCAACTAGAAACTTCTAGTTAAAAGGTCCGTACCGAGGGCTCCGTCGGTGACGTCACCCATGTGTTAAGAATATGCTGCCTGCTTGTCCTGGGATAATATTCTTAAACAGAGAAATGCCCAAGTCACCACTGTAGCATAATAAACTGTAGTATACATAGAAAAACATCCCCCCCCCCCTTTCATCAAGCTGCACTGCTGAGCAGTGCAAGCTAAATGCCAAACCGCCCATTCTATGGGCGGCTCAGCATTTAGCTCGCGTTGCTCGACAGCACAGTTTAATAAAAGGGGGTTATGTTAAGGGTAATTTCTAATTTATTGAAAAACACACAAATATACAGTTTTTGGAAAATTGAATAAAACATTTTTGAAGCTTGTCTGACTCAGACAAATTGACTCTACACAAACCCTAGCTGCCAATCATCATTGTTTTTTTTGTTTTTTTTTAATTAATCTTTATTGGTTTTCAAACTTTGACAGTGCCTAAATCATCATTGTTAAATTTTACATTTCTACAAATAAGTGTTCAATACGCTGAAACCTTCCGCCCAATGTGTGGTGGCGGCCAAGAAATCAAACAAGTTGTTAGGAATTATTAGAAAAGGGATGGTAAACAAGACTAAGAATTTTATAATACCTCTGTATCATTCAATGGTGCAACCTCACTTTGAGTATTGCATTCAGTTCTGGTTTCCTTACCTCAAAGAAGATATAGTGGCACTAGAAAAGGTTCAAAGAAAAGTGACCAAGAGGATAGAACTCCTCTCGCAAGAGGAAAGACTAAAGAAGTTAGGGCTCTTCAGCTTGGAAAAGAGATGGCTGAGGGGAGGTATGATCTAAGTCTACAAAATCCTGAGTGGTATAAAACAGGTACAAGTGGATCGATTTTTTTACTCCGTTAAGATGTACAAAGACTAGGGGATACTCAATGAAGTTACAGAGTAATACTTTTAAAACCAATAGGAAGAAATATTTTTTGTTCAGAGAATAATTAAGCTCTGGAATGCATTTCCAGAAGATGTGGAAAGAGCAGTTAATGTAGCTGGTTTTTAAAAAAAAGGTTTGGACAAGTTTCTGGAAGAAAAGTCCATAGTCTGCTGTTGAGACAGATATGGGGGAAGCCACTGCTTGCCCTGGATCAGAAGCACGGAATGCAGCTACTATTTGGTTTTTTTGCCAGGTATTTGTGACTTGGATTGATCTCCTTTAAGACGACGGGATACTGGGCTAGATGGACCACTGGTCTGACCCAGTAAAGGCTATTCTTTTGTTCTTATTTCTCCATGTACATTTTTGACATATCACTGTTTGTATAACACATATGGCAAACATCACAAAAAAATGGTTTCTTACAGCATACTAGTTAGAAGCAAAACAAACAGGATTTTTCTTCTTTTGGAAATGAATAGTTTCATGAAATGTTAAAATACAAATACACATTTAAAGCTCAATTGCTTTACAGAGTGAATGCTCCAGATAGTGCTGAGATGTTTCTAAGTGTAATAGGGCATCCTTGCACCACTTGAAGATAAGTAATAAGTTTTGAATAAATCATTACACAACATCCATCTACGCCATATGACTTTGCTATATGCAGTACTTCCTTCTTTTTAATTCTTCTCCAGGTTTTAAATCACTATTTTTTGATGGTCCATGTCAGACTGCTGTTACATCATTAGAGGATAATCCGATTAGACCACCTCTTTAGGCTCTCACTAAATCGTTTACTGAGAAAGGACCCTCAGAGATGCCACCACTATACTCAAAAGTTTCATAGTAACTGGCTTTATGAATCAAGTCCTCACTAACAACTAGTTAAATCTGCCATTTAAGGTTCATAAGATGTTTAAATACTAAGCTTTGTATTAGTGGTAGAGAATGACACAGTGGCGGTTACCCGCGGCTAGCCGCGTTTAGCTGCGGGTAACCCGCCAAAATGGGGAAGAAAAAATAGTGGCTTCTGTGGGACGGGGACAAGGCCATTCACCACCCCGTGGAGCGGTGAATGAACTTGTCTCCGCAGTGAAGCAATCAAGGATCGCGCGGTCCCCACCCTCCCGATCGCAGCGTTCCGCCATCTCCCTCCCTCCACCTTACCTTAGATATAGAGCACTGTTCCTCAACCGCCGGTTGAATTTCTGACGGTCCACACGAAAAAAAAAACAAAAGCCTCTCCTTTTCCCCCGCTCTCAGTTGCTAAAGCCGACAGGAAGTCTTTCCGACGTTAATTCTGACGTCGGAGAGGACATTCTGGGCCAGCCAATCGCTGCCTGGCTGGCCCAGAACGTCCTCTCCAACTTCAGAACTGAGTCAGAAAGAAGACTTCCGGCTTTAGCAGCTTCAGCATGGCGGTAAGAGAAGGGGAAAAGGAAGGAGGCTTTTTTTTTTTTTTGAGCGGCAGGGAGGCAGCAGGCTGGCTTTGGCTAGGGAGGGAGAAAGGTAGACAGGCAGGCAGGCTTCGAGCGTGGGGGTGGGACAAAGTGTGGAAGGCAGTGAGGGACATAGGAAGGAGGCACTAGGGGCACTAAAGACAGGAAGGGGCACTAAGGACATGGGAAGGAGGCACTGGGGCACTAAAGACATGGGAAGGAGGCACTGGGGGCACTAAAGACAGGAAGGGGCACTAAGGACATGGGAAGGAGGCACCGGGGGCACTAAAGACATGGGAAGGAGGCACCGGGGGCACTAAGGACATAGGAAGGAAAGAGGGAGGGAATAGAAAGGGACAATTATTGGGCCTGAGTGCAGAAAGAAAGAAATGAAAGAAAGGATACACAGACAGAAGGAAACGCAACCAGAGACTCATGAAATCAATCACCAGACAGCAAAGGTAGGAAAAATTATTTTATTTTCAATTTAGTGATCAAAATGTGTCAGTTTTGAGAATTTATATCTGCTGTCTATATTTTGCATTATATTTGTCTATTTTCTATAGTTACTGAGGTGACCGAGCTTGCGGAGATGGGGCAGAAACAAGGTTTTAAAATTTTAGTCCTAGTAGTTTGCCGGTCCACAAAATAATTCTTTTATTTCTGCCGGTCCACGGGTGTAAAAAGGTTGAAAAACACTGATGTATGCCGGCTTTCTTTTTCACCCAGCTGCACACGCGGCTGCTCGAGTTGATCAATCTTCTCCTCTCTTGCAATTTCCTGTTTCCGGTTGCATCAGAGGAGAATATTGAACAAATGAGCAGCCGCACATGCGGCTGGGCGAAAAAGAAAGCCGGCATACTCTACATCTAAGGTGAGATGGAGGGAGGGAGATGGCGGAACACTGCAATCGATCGGGTGTCTGCTGTTTTTGTATCACTGCCTGCCTGCGCTCACGTTCCAGATCCTCCTGCATTTTTAGTGTGCACAATTGACCTGATTCGAGCTATAGGTGAACATGGGGGACACGTCATTGCAAGGGAGGACAAGTCAATTGATTTATTTTATGTTCTGTTTTTACTACAGGGCAGAGGCACTGAAACAAATTCTTAGTACAGTAGTAGTAGTGGCAGGACTCTCTTCTGTCTTCATGGTGTTTCGCAGTACTGAGGCGTATATGGATGCTGCGGGGACGGTGATGGGGCGGTGAATGGGATGGCAGTGGCGGTGACGGGGTAGTGAAGGGAACGGCGGTGAGGGGGCGGTGCAGAGGATGGTGGGCCGGGGACGGTGCAGTGACGGGGACAGATTTTTTCCCCGTGTCATTCTCTAATTAGTGGTCAAGCTCTCAGGGACTAACAAGCTAACATGTTTCACCCGAAGGGTTTCTTCAAGGCTATTATCCCTATGAACAAAGAATATGTTATGTTAATTTAATCCCCTTTATCCTATACACTACCAAACTATAAGGTTATATCTAAAAAAATACATCTAAAAAATAGGACCTGGTGAGGACTTGATGCATAAAGCCAGTTACTATGAAACTTTGAGTACAGTGGTGGCATCTCTAAGGGTCTTTGCTCAGTAAACGATTTAGTGAGAGCCTAAAGAGGTGGTCTAATCGGATTATCCTCTAATGTGATGAGGTATTGAATATAATGATGCGTTATATATATAATATAGTAATGTATGAAGGAGTGTGTACGTAATGAAATTGTATAAATTTAAGTGGTACACTTGTTGTTATATGAAAAATGAATAAAAATCTTAAAACTTATTATATGACCTATGGTGCTGTTGGTGAAATTATAAATTGAAGACTGCTATTACAGTCATGAAACACATTATCTGGGCTTGATGATCCATATGTTAATATAAATATATATGCTAAATAAGGTGGCAGGATGTTGCTTTTTGTGTGCTAGTATTTCTCAAAGCCTCTTAAAAGAAAATTATTCTTTGTCTCCCCTGAAACAAAGGCTAACCCGACTGATCTGAATATGTTTATATGCAGGACTACCAGAGGTATATACATGCATATTAATCATCCCTAACATAAAAAGTTCAAAACTTTGGGGCCCTTTTACTAAGCTGTGTGAAGCAGCTAATGTGGATTTTACTTTGCAGTAAAGATTAGCACAGATACCTGCTAATGTCTTCTGTGCTTAAAAGCAGTCAACGTAATAAAAATCCCGCAGTTACTGTCACCTCAAGAGGAGGAGGCAAATGCAGATGCTCTAAGTGCCATGGGGTTGCTCCCCAAACTTTCTGATCACCCTCAATATGGGCCAATACCTCTGATGTCCTTCGTCACAAACCCCTTCTAATCCTGTATATAATTCTGCCCTGAGAACTCATCCCACCTTCCCAAAGTCAGACCCTCCCACCTTGGGACTTATCTGGGAGTTGCTATAAGAACATAAGAAGTTGCCTCCACTGAGGCAGACCAGAGGTCCATCTCGACCAGCGGTCCGCTCCTACGGCGGCCCATCAGGCCTATTGCCTGATCAGTGGTCCCTGACTATTCCTATAACTTGCCTCTCACTCCTATCCCTATAACCTACCTCTACTCCTATCTGTACCCCTCAATCCCTTTGTCCTCTAGGAACCTATCCAAACCTTCTTTGAAGCCCTGCAAAGTGCTCCTGCCTATCACAGCCTCCGGAAGCACGTTCCATGTATCCACCACACTCTGGGTGAAAAAGAACTTCCTAGCGTTAGTTCTAAACCTGTCCCCATTTAATTTCTCCGAGTGCCCCCTTGTACTTGTGGTTCCCCATAATTTGAAAAATCTGTCCCTGTCTACTTTTTCTATGCCCTTCATGATCTTGAAGGTTTCTATCATGTCTCCTCTAAGTCTCCGCTTCTCCAGGGAGAACAGCCCCAGCTCTTTCAGCCTGTCAGTATATGAGAGGTTTTCCATACCCTTTATTAGCTTAGTTGCTCTTCTCTGGACTCCCTCAAGTACTGCCATGTCCTTCTTGAGGTACGGCGACCAGTACTGGACACAGTATTCCAGATGCGGGCGCACCATTGCATGATACAGTGGCAGGATGACTTCCTTCGTCCTGGTGGTCAAATAATACCTGGGCAGCAGTGGAGCCCCTCTGATGCCACCCAGGACTGTGGCAGGATCCAAAAAGCCTGTTTTGACCACTAGTGGTCATCATGTAGTACTGCTGCAGTACTTTGATTTGCCCATGAGGGTCATGGTGGCCATTTTGGCTCCCAGTGCAGCTTGGGAGGCAACAGAGTGGCTCTGCTGCTGCCCAGGTACCACTGGATTACATGGAGATCCCTGGTTAGGTCCTGGGGAGGGAGGATACTCAGCCTCTAGGACAGGGATCTCAAAGTCCCTCCTTGAGGGCCGCAAGCCAGTCGGGTTTTCAGGATTTCCCCAATGAATATGCATGAGATCTATGTGCATGCACTGCTTTCAATATAAATTATTGGGGAAATCCTGAAAACCCGACTGGATTGCGGCCTTCAAGGAGGGACTTTGAGATCCCTGCTCTAGGAGGTGGGGCAGGATAGGAAGGAGGAGTGATAATTTAGTGCTGTGCTAGGTGTTAAGCGTCCTCTCTGGGTGGTAACATGCAGGTGAAATGTTGGACATACCCCCTGCCTTTCTGAACAGGCTTTGTACTTACATCAAAAATGTTGATGCAACACATGGAGAGTGCAAACTTACCACACTCTATATTTAAAGGTGACGGGATAATCGCGCGCCAGATGCCGGCGCGCGGACAATCCAGCGCCGACAATTCGGCGCAAGACAGAAGCGCGCGAGGGAAAAAAATAATTTTTAAAGAGCTCCGACTGGGGGTTTGGGGTGGCAACCCCCCCACTTTATTGGTTAGTGTTCGCGCTGCCGTTGTGGGGGGAGGGGGGTAAAACCCCCCACATTATAGAGAAAAAGAAACTTTTCCTGAAAAAAATCAGAAAAAGTTCTGTTTTCGTTATAATGGAGGTTTCCAACCCCCCTCCAACAGCAGCGCGAACACTAACCAATAAAGTGGGGGGTTGCCACCCCAAACCCCCGTCGTAGCTCTTTAAAAATTACTTCTTCCCCCGCGCGCTTCTGTCTTGCGCCGAATTGTCGGTGCTGGATTGTCAGTGCGCTGGCGTCTTGCGCGGCACTGACTATGAACTTATTTAAAAGATCCCATGTGACCCACAAGATATAGTGCCAATTCAAACTGTACATGCAACCATTATGTACTGTAGTTGCATATTTGGGCTTTATTTGATAGAAAAGACAATACTGGTCAGTTTCAATATGAGACTTTTTCTAGCAAGTGAAGGATGAGACCCGGAGAACAGTATAAATCTGTCTCTGATAATTTTATGTCGGGGATATACGTACATATACAGTCCCCAAGGTCTACAAACCAGTTTGGCTTTCAAGAAAGCCAAAACATATAAAAGCACATGATTTTTTTAACCAAATGTATGTAAATATTTATGGTGGACATGCTGAAAATCAGACCGTTCTGCAACTGTTAAGGGCTGGCACTTCATAACCATAGTTCTGCTACATTAGAAAAGAAGAGAGCATATTTGGATATGTAAGGGTTGAAGTCATTTTCAAACCTCAGATATACTTGTTAAAAAAAGTGCAACATTTCTCAGCACACAGTACTGCATAATATAGTAACTACTTTACCAAAGATATATCAGATAAAGAGATGCACATGTCCCCATGAAAAAAGCAGAATAATAATATAAGCGTGTCTATGAAAATATACATATACATATACTGTTAGCACAGACAGCTGATCCACTCTTCTCTCTCCCCTCAATAGCGATTGACTTGTCCTATTGTTATTAAATTTCTCCTTATCAATGAATTCATGTCCTATTTCTCTCTTCTTCTACCCTCTTAAAAAGTCAGTCAATTTGTACCTTTACTTAATCTTTTGTAAACCGCATAGAACTTCACGGTACTGCGGTATATAAACTGTTATTATTATTATTATTAGCACACAGAGCAGAAGTTCCTATTCTGGCATGACAATTTATGCTATATGCTAATTTACACTATGTTATGTATGTTATGTGACAGGAAATGGAAGAGTTACTGTATGACCAGGGAATAAGTGTGGACTATGTTACCACAAGCATCTGTTTCAACTGACTGTCTGCTCTTTCACCATGTTTTTCCTTTGTATGGGTGCCCTGATACTGGAGTTCTTTTTCAGTTCTCTTTGTTTAACTTTGAGAACCGCTTTGACCTGTGTGCCAGCAAATCTATGATAAACAGCCATAAACTATGTTTATTGCACAGCAAAGTGCTTTTCCTGTGTGGTAATTGTATGAGAAGATGCTGGAAACCTCCAAAACAGGTACGAACAGGATTTGCACTTACTGCATAGTAAAGTGCAAAACTTTACTGCATTTAAGTAAAAGGGCTCCTTAATGGCAATACACAACAGCTTTAATATGGCTTCATAAAATCAACATGCAAAATACAATATTGCACAATTTTTGTTGTTGTTATGCATAGATAATTGAAGCTGCAACATTTAAGAAATAAATGTATAGTAAATGAAGACAACTGTACATTTTTCAAAGCTCCGCAGGGTTCAATTCAAGCTTTTCCCAACAAAGAAAATGAGAATACTCGGGCTGATATAGATCTTGCCAAATAAACTGATGCGCATTGATATTGACCTAATTTGTTGTCAAAGCAACCATATCTCAGAACAATGTCCAAGAAACCTGTCATATTTACTTGTTCGGTAACTAACATTAACACATAACACTAATCATAACCATTGTTACAATTGTTAGCAAACTAGCTAAAAATACACATTCGTTCTAATTTAAAAATACAAAAAGATAAAAAAATTGTAATGCTGTTCACTTAGAATTTTACATAATTTCAAAACTATTTTGAAACATTATAGAGTTCTCCAGACCCCCTAGGTGTGTTAACGGATTTAATGCATGCTCAGATGCCCAAAGGAATATAATGGACTGCATGGCATTTAGTGCTTGCTCATCATTAGCACACCTCAGTAAAAGAAGCCCTACTTTCCTATTGCTCCATGTTCTCTAATTTCCTTTGGGAAAAGTGCATGCATCAGAGGGCATGAATGAAAATCCCTGTTTAACCCCCCCAATTGACCAAAAAATGTCATGCAAATCAAAGCAGTACTGTTTCACGAATGGTTCAGGACCCACTTGTGGCTCTTCAGTAACTTCAGTGTTACTCTTTTTCTACCACACATTTAACAAATATATTATGGAATCCAAATGGAGCTAAGTACATTTTAGGGCTATGAAAACATGATAATGGTAATCTCTTGAAAACTGACATGCTGTTGATATAATTCAGTCACTGACAAAGGTCCAGTACCATTACAGTATGGCTTCTTCTGAGAGCTTAAGGACTCTCCCTTTCAGAACACCCTGTTCGATTTTAAATCATTTCCAGTCAAATACCAATATTTTTATTGGTATTTTTATACAGTTTAATAACTCTTCCAGTCTTCAAACCATTGCTTCACTGTATATTACAAGCAGATTCTAAGTTCTCCATTATCAAAGTATACAAATTAATAATATATATTTTTTCCAGAAAAAACTATTTGCTAAACAAACCCGTTGTTTCCAAAGCACCAGAGCTGCTTGAAAATTTAATCCTGCTGCTTACATACTCCTGCTCTGAAGAAAGCTAAATTCTCTTAAAATCTGAGGTATGCCATACCTTCTTTGTGGTTGTCAGTTCATTCCGTGTACAAGACAAGAGTTTGTGCCACTGGTGCGATAATACCCAATATTTAAGAGCACAGCACCACAAGAATTTGGACAGTACTCCCCACCTGAACAAACATACTTTTATTGGGGTCAAATATAACAACCCTGAAAGCAAACACCTGTGAGTAATTTCCTTTTGCAACCATAAAAGATGTGCCTAAGAATATTTGTTGGTGGGTAACTAAAATCCTTGCAGTAAAAATATGCACAGCATATTTTGGACTTTTTTTTATACTTTGTAGTACTTTTTTCATACTGAGTGCATCTTATTTTTTTTAATTCTTACTGATTGCACTTTTGTCAGTATACCTGGTAATCTGCCTTCCAAACAGTTCACAAAAAGCATTCATTTCTATATATGGTTCATTAGTCACTGCACTTACAAAACAGACCTCCACTTGCCACAAAAAGTTCCCTCTCTCATTCTAATATGTATTACAAATGGTGTGTCTACTATACATCTAAAAATACAAGCACCAAACACCATGAAAGTAGAAATAATTTCTACAATGGTCATATAAAAGCTGAAAGATGATGTGTATTTACGCTAACTGGTGCTAAACTTTTAGTTCCTCAGAAGAGAAAATAGCTACTGGCAGTGGTGGATTTAACCTTTCAGCTGTACCTAGGTAGTAGGACAGTTGGCTGCTTTTTTCCTGTTAGGGGAGTGAAGGGGTCCATTCAAAATCACAAACTATGGCAACCTCAGAACAGTTTCCCTCATTGCTGCAGCCAGCTTGCCTAAAATAAGGATGGGCCTCCAAAGCACCAATTCCAGTGACAGGTGTATACATTTGGTGGTGGAGTAGCTGCCTCTAGGCAGTAGTAACTTATTCTGTCAGTTAGAAAATCTATCACGGGTTACTGGGCCAAGTATTAATGTTTAGCATTAAACAGATCCTTTAGTTCTGCTAGTACTCCGTGGCATGTGAGAGGACCTAGCAGGTACAGTCTTGCTGATAGAAAAATCTAGAAATAACGATCAGTCTTGCAGTTACTTTAAGATGACAAATCTGTGCTTTAAGAATCTAATACTTTATAAATTCTAGCTTTGGTTTCTCTGTTCCTCAGCTTGCTTCTCAGAACTGTCCTCACTATCTTTGTCTTCCTTTTCCTTCCTGAAATTTATCCAACATTCCTACTGATTCCACTTTCTCTTTTCACTACATGCTCACACCCTCTACAACTTTCCTGTTACGTTACAGTAATCCAATAACTTTTCCCAGGCTTTATTCTTGTATTTGTTCAACTAGATGTCTGATAACCTCTCACCATGATCTTCTTTTAAAGTGCTCACTTTTGGTGAGGAAGTGCAAACTGGTGGTGGAAGATTACCTATCAAAGCTGGAAGACTCTGGTTCCTCCTCAGTCCTCCCATTAGGCTGCTTCCTGTCCCAAGAAATACAGTAGAATCCTGCTTTTGTAATTCAGGTTCCAAAGCCTGACCTTTGTTGTGCTCTCCAGAATCAGGTGGTTTTACTACCCTGGCAATCCCCAGTCTCTTTAGCCTTTCCACAAGATTCATCTTCAGCTTCCCTAAGTCAGGAGGGTTACGGATGGGTCGTATGCCATACATTTCCTGTAGGAATGTTTCAGCTGGTCGGGAGGCTAGAAAATTCTCAGAAAGAGTAGATCGTGACTCAAAAGGTAAAGGAGATGAGCAAGGAGAGAGGGAGGGAGAATTTGGTGGTGTGGAGGGAATGGCAAAGGTCCTTGATGTCTGCTGAAACAGTGGTTCCTCAAAAGTTGAGCTGCTATAGACCTTAGCTGAGATTCCCTGTTCTTGTAAGAGTTTGGTTAGATTAGTGGTGCTTCTGGGAGTGGGAGTGGAATCTCTTCCGTTGGTAAAGGATTCTCCAAGGCTAAATCTGCAGGACATTGCAGGAGAGCTCACGACCGTACTGGTAATACTGCCAACTTTATTTCCAAAGGACACTGGATTATACATAGAGCTGTAAATTAAAACAGAAAAAAACCCCCAAATAGGGGTTATCAGAGGGTGAGCCAATGACACAAAATATACACTTTTTTAGCCATGATTTCTGAGGGATTTGGTGGGGTGATTTAGTAAAGTCACATAGGGATTGTGTATCTATATAAAACAGGTGCCTACTTGGTAATTAGCCTTCACAAATGCATGTCTTTGTCACTTTTCAACCTTGTGGTTAATAAGTGTGTTTGTTCCTAAACAGATTACACTAAAATTGTAATATAAAAATCTGCATAAACTCAAAAATTCAATACAAGTCAGAATCGATATTTGAAAGATGTGTACACTGTTTTAGTTATATTTTTACTTGTGCTGCAGCAGTACAATTTTGCTAACCAAATTATGCAAAATAGGATGCTTCTCAAAAACTGAACACCCTGTTAATTTGTGATGAAGCTGACTGAGTTCATTAGCAAACCTGACACTGACCCTTTAAGCCAAGATTCATATAGCAGAGTACTAAGACACCAAGGATTAGTAATAAAGAAATCTGTGGGAAAGCTCAGTATAAAGCTAAGATATTTACTGCAAGTGCCTGCAGAAGGTGCTCACAGATTGCCCACAGAAAGTTTATATTTTCCAGCAGTATTTTTGTTCTGCTAAAAAATTTTGCTAGGCTAGATTAAACAATCTGTGCAGGAACGCAGCCAGGTTAATGCAGTTAAGCTTTTTCTTAATGAGACAAACTTGGTTTTTTATTTTACATAGAGCTTTATGGACCCCTACACGTTTACATAGAATAGATAGCTCTAAGTCTAATAGATGCTGGCATTGTCATCTTGAAGCAGGGACATTAGATCATCTTTTATTCTATTGTCCATTCATATTAATATTTTGGAAATCAATTTGGCCTCAAATTAATAGGATGTTAGAAAATCCAGTAGCCTTGACATATGATACGATTTTGTTTGGTACTGCAATGAGAGCTCGAAGTCAAATTTCATCAAATAACAATAAACTTTTATTTATATTGACTGGAGTAGCAGTACAGCAAATTACACATAATTGGAAAAATTATGACAGATTGAACTATAATTTTTGGTGGAACTCAGTTTGCCATATATATAAGATGAAGCGTACATTTGCAACACAAAAAGGATATATGGATAAGTTCAAGAAGATTTGGGGACCATTAACAGATTTTTGCAATGACTGATTTTAATTTTTTCCCATAATAAGATAATGGTTAAAGAAGGGAGGGAGGGAAGGGGTAAATAATTTATTCTCTTTATTATACATTATAAAAAATATATCATAATGAATGAATGATAGTCTTATGAGAAATTAATGTGATAAAGGGAGGAAAAAGGGTTCATAATTAAATAATAATTGATAAAATCATTACAATATATATGTTATATAAATTCATAAGAAAAATAATATAAAATATGGTTTATATAAAATACATTATAGAGATATCAAGTGTATTGTTAAGATAAATGTATGGAAAATTTATAACACTTGTTGATATGTGAAAAAATCAATAAAAAACTTAAAACCAAAAAAAAAAAAAATTGCTTCCAGGAGTTAAGTAGTTTTTTTGTTTTGAGCAAACAGTTCTTACCTAGGGGTAACCTGAGTGATGTCAGATGGGTGCAGGATCCTGCAGTTTGTGAATGTGAATGTTGAGTTTGTAGAGGACAGACACTTCCCTGGGTGTGAAGCTGAAAAACACAAAAAGATCTAATGGAACTGGACTAGATCATCAACACTATTAGCAATCACATAAAACAAAACAAAACCTATGAGTGAGTCTACTCCCTTCTCTTTCATTTCGTGCAGCAGACTGTACTATTTGCTTCTACAGAAACCATAATCTCTGGATTGGGTAGGAGGCATGATGGAAAATACACAGGAGATGACATTCAAAAGATCTGTTTAGTTCATTTAGGCCCTCTTTTACTAAGCTGCAGTAGAGGTTTCTACCGCAGCCTGGGGCGCTAAATGCTCCGACGCTCATAGGAATTCTGAATGCCAGAGCAGTATAGGTGCATTTAGCACTCTACCACGACTTAGTAAAAGGGGGGCTAGGGAGTTGGGGGGGTCAAGGGTCATGGACTTGATATATAGCCTGTCATACAAGCACAGCAGTTTATATATTCTATACATGTACTTTTTCTGTGCCTTCTGGGTTCAATCTGTTTTTTGTACCAGGGACAACAGAGTTTAAGTGACTTCCCAGGGTCACATGGAGTTGAAGTGGGAAATGTACCAGTTTCCAGGTTCTCAAGAGACAACTTTAACTAAAGAACACCGATTTTTACTCCTATCTTTTTATCCAGTTAATCTGATTTGATGAAACAGGTATGCTATAACTAACTTGACAATTTATTTAAAACCAAATACTTAACCTCATCTTTGGAGTTTATTACTCAATGGACTACTCATTAGTGATGTTTGTCTTAGAGTAAGATTGAGAAACAGTTTTCAAATTATATTTTTGATACATAGATTATGAATTCTTGTGATCTAAGATTAGCATTTTTCCTGATGTACTGTGGACCATCCAAAAGAGATGCAAAGATTTCTTGGCTCTCTACCCTCAGGCACAGGCTTTGGGAATAACTTTTTTGCTTTGTTTTCCTTGTAATTGTATTACTTTTCAGAATAGTTCATATATCTTTAATGATCCCAAGCAAATGTAGGAATTTGTGGATACCAAGGAAGAATTGAGCATACAAAACTTCCAAAGTTTATATGGGTTTAATGTGTTGGGACAGCTTAGGTCTTCTTTCTGAGATATGTTACCTTTAGCAGGTGTTATCCAAGGACAGCAGGCAGATATTCTCACATGTGAGTGATGTCATCCATGGAGCCCAGTATTGTCACTTTTAAAGTGAAAAAAAAATCTAACTGCCTGTCTTGCATATGCCCGAATGCCTTCCCACCTGCTGTCAACTCATGGGATCATCAGTTCAATTACAAAGCTAAGAAGCCAAACACGGGAGGTGGGCAGGTTGTGAGAATATCTGCTTGTGGTTTTCAGATAACACCTGCTACAGATATGTAACTTTGCTTTATCTGAGGACAAGCAGGTAGCACATTCTCACATATGGGACTCCCTAGCTGCCAGGCTCATACAGCTGAGAAGAGGGTTATTACTAATTACCATGAGCCTGGCAAAAACAACAGGGTTGGAAAGTAGTTGGCTTCTAAGTAGAAAATAAATACAGTGGTGCCTCACACAACGAACTTAATTCGTTCCAGGAGCAAGTTTGTTATGCGAAAAGTTCGTTATGTGAAACGCGTTTTCCCATAACAATACATGTTAAAAAAAATAATTCGTTCTGTAGCATAAAATATGCTAAGATGACATAAAAAAAGATAAATTTTTGGTTATTATTTTTATTTAGATACATCTAAAAACATAATTGTTTTTTAAAACAACACACATTTTTTAAATTTAAAGACAGACTAAGTAGAGTCTAATTTTACAGTGAGAGAGGGCAGAGTCTCAGTGGCAAAAACTGGGACTTAACTGTTCATTTTTTTTTTTTTTTCTACCGTGTTTCCCCGATGATAAGGCAGGGCCATCAAATAAGACAGCCCCCCCTTTTTAGAAAAAAATGTAAAATAAGGCACCCCCCCGCAAATAAGCCACCCACCGATACCTGCGCTTACCCGAATCGGGTGGTACGGTGGGTGACTCCGTGTGGTCCCTGGCACCCCCGACACGATCGGGGCAAGAGGGAGCTCAAGCCCTCTTGCCCCCCCGACTCCCCGACACGATCGGGGCAAGAGGGAGCTCAAGCCCTCTTGCCCCCCCGACTCCCCGACACGATCGGGGCAAAAGGGAGCCCAAGCCCTCTTGCCCCGCCGATTCCCCAACTCCCCGACAATATCGGGCCAGGAGGGAGCCCAAGTCCTCCTGGCCACGGCGACCCCCTAACCCCACCCTGCACTACATTACGGGCAGGAGGGATCCCAGGCCCTCCTGCCCTCGACGCAAACCCCCCCTCCCCCCAACGACCGCCCCCCCCAAGAACCTCCGACCGCCCCCCCAGCCGACCCGCGACCCCCCTGGCCGACCCACACGACACCCCCAACCCCCTTCCCCGTACCTTTCTGTAGTTGGCTGGACAGACGGGAGCCAAACCCGCCTGTCCGGCAGGCAGCCATCGACGGAATGAGGCCGGATTGGCCCATCCGTCCCAAAGCTCCGCCTACTGGTGGGGCCTAAGGCGCCTGGGCCAATCAGAATGGGCCAATCAGAATAGGCCCGGGAGCCTTAGGTCCCTCCTGGGGGCAGGGCCTGAGGCACATGGTCAGGTTGGGCCCATGGTCGGAGGTTCTTGGGGGGGGGGCGGTCGTTGGGGGGAGGGGGGGTTTGCGTCGAGGGCAGGAGGGCCTGGGATCCCTCCTGCCCGTAATGTAGTGCAGGGTGGGGTTAGGGGGTCGCCGTGGCCAGGAGGACTTGGGCTCCCTCCTGGCCCGATATTGTCGGGGAGTTGGGGAATCGGCGGGGCAAGAGGGCTTGGGCTCCTTTTTGCCCCGATCGTGTCGGGGAGTCGGGGGGGCAAGAGGGAGCCAGGCGGAGAGAGGGCAGTTAAGCGCAGTGCCTGCGCGGAAGGATGCAGCTCGGGCGACTTCGTTGTGTGAAACGAAGTTCGTTGTACGAATCAAGACATAAAGTTCGTTGTGCGCAGCGTGCGCTGTGCGAGGCGTCCGTTGTGTGAGGCACCACTGTACTGTAGAACTGCTTGGCCAAATTGACAGTTCCTTCTGGAAAGATTGTCCAGGCAATAGTGGGAAGTGAAGGTATGAATTGAGGACCAGGTGGAAGCTTTACAGATGTTCTCAATGGGAGTGGAATGTAGATGAGCTACTGAAGTTGCCATTGCTCGAACTTTATATGCTGTAACATGGTCTTCAAGCGTCAGCCTAGTCCAAGCATAGGAAAAGGAGATACAGTCCGCCAACCATGTGATGATGGTTCTTTTGGTGACAGGAGCTCCTACTCTGTTAGGATCAAATGACAGGAACAGCTGAGTTAAAGTCCTGTGAGGTTTGGTTCAATCCAAGTAATAGCCAAGAGCACATTTACAGACCAATGAGTGGAATGCAGCTTCACCAGGGTGAGCATGTGGATTTGGAAAAAAGACAGGGAGAACTGATTTAAATGAAACTCAAGATGATCTTTCTGAGGAATTTCAGATGAGTTTGAAGAACTACCTTCTCAACTCAGTCCTGGAATACCCCCTTGCCAGTCAGGTTTTCAGGATGTCCACAACGAATATGCATAAACTGGATTTGCATACACTGGCTCCATTATATGTAAATTTCTTTCATGTGGATATCCTGAAAGCCTGACTGGCAAGGAGGTACTCCAGGATTGAGTTGAGAAACACTGAGCTAAGTGACCATTCATGTGACTGCAGGAGTATGCTCAACCATTTTGTTTTCCTACTAGATAAACTGCTTTGAGGAAAATTTTGCAAGATATTGCCCATGACAAGATTTTTATCACTTCTTGTCAAAGCAGATAAGACCATGATCCACCGTTTGTTCATGTAGTACATGGCTACTTGATTGTCTATGCAGATGAGCATTACATGGCTGAGGAGATAATCCTGGAATGTGCACAAAACACTGCGAATTGCTTGAAGCTCAAGATCGATATGGAGTATTTTTTCAGGAGGAATCCAGGATCCCTGTGAATTGAGACTATCAAGATGGGCTCAACCTCTGAGCATGGAAGCGTCTGTCAATATCTTTTGATGAGGCGGAGCTTGAAATAGCAGACTCCTGGATAGATTGGTCAGAGGTAGTCACAACTGAAGAGACTGTTGCAGTTGGAATAGTAGACTTGAGACTACTGGGTCAAAAGTGCTCCCTGAGGCTCCCTGTGATGTAAACAGGCAAATGGAGTTACATGTACTGTAGAGGCCATGTGGTCTAGAAGTTGTAGCATTTGACATGCGACGATGTGAAGAGACCTTCTGACATATCTGAATTAGAGTATCGAGTCTCTGTTGAGCAGGGGTCTTAAAGTCCCTCCTCAAGGACTGCAATCTAGTGTGGTTTTCAGGATTTCCCCAATGAATATGTATGAGATCTATTTGCATGCACTGCTTTCATTGTATGCTAATAGATCTCATGCATATTCATTGGGGAAATCCTGAAACCCCGACTGGATTACGGCCCTCGAGGAGGGACTTTGAGACCCCTGCTGTTGAGACATGTAGACTTGAGTGTGGGTTGTTTCTAAGAGGGCTCCAATGAACTCCAGAGTTTACATGGATTCTCTAATGTGATTTCTTGTATTTGACTGTGAATCCTAGAAATTTGAGCAAACTGTCAAACTGTTGCATTCATGGCTTGGTGAGCCATTGAGGTGTGGAGGCCTTGATCAATCAGTCATCTAAGTAAGGGAACACATGAAATTGTGTGAGAGAAGGATTGCAGCCACGACTACGAGGCATTTCGTGAGTACTCTGGATGATGTCAGTCAAAAAGGGAATACTTTGTATTGATAGAGTTGTGCTCCCAGTCAAAAATAAATATATTTCCCGTGGATTGGGAGGATGGGCATATGTGTATAGGCTTCCTTGAGTCTTTTTTCTCCATTAGGGGTAATAAGCCAGTCGTTCTTCTCCATTAGGGGTAATAAGCCAGTCGTTCTTCTCCATTAGGGGTAATAAGGTTCCCAAAGAAATCATTCGGAATTTCTCCTTTACCAAGTATTTGTTGAGGGTATGGAGGTTCAGAATTAGATGGAGGCCTTTGTTTTTTTTCGGTATAAGAAAATATTTTGAGTACCCTCTGCCTCTCTCTTGCAAGGGCACATTTTCTATGGCAGTGGATCTTAACCTGTCCTGGGGGACCCCCAGCCAGTTGGGTTTTCAAGATATCCCTAGTGAATTTGCATGAGTCAGATTTGCATGCCTGTCACCTCTTATATGCAGATCTACCTCATGCATATTCATTAGGGATGTCTTGAAAACTTGGCTGGCTGGGGATCCCCCCGGGATAGGTTTACGAACTACTATTCTATGACATTGAGCTGGAGTAGGGCTAAGAACTCCAGGCGAAAGAGGGTCTTTTCCTGGGGCTGAAGAGAGACTGTCTTGGAGGATGATTTGGGGGTCTTTTCTGCAATCGATGGGCAAAGCCCTGACTTACCACTTGAAGGGTCCAGAGATCTGAAGTTATAAGGGTCCAGCATTGATGATAATGGGCGAGTTGTTCCTCAATAGGTAGAGTCTGAGATCAAGGTTGAGAAATACTGGCTATTTTCTCCAGAAGAAAGTCAAAAAGACTGCTGTGGTTTGGACTGAGAAGGCACATAAGCTTTCTGTTGTCTTTGTCGTCTGGACTGTCTTTGAGTTGTTGGTCAAGTAGATGTAGCAGGCTGGTGATATCTGTATTTTGAGTAGAAATGTGTGTGCTTGAAAGTATTTGAATATTTCCTTGTAGGATCAGACTGACGAGATTGAGAGGACAAGGTTGCCATGCAGTCAGTACATCGTTTAATTTTTTGAGTGGCCTCCTCTATATGATCTCCAAATAAATCATCTCCTATGCAGGGGATGTCGTGCCTCAATGATGTCAGTGCTCAATGCTCGGATTAAGCAGAGGCTTGGAATATTGAGGCAAGAATTTGCACCACATTTGACTAAAGTAGCCCAGCTAGTTCTTTCTGCAACAGTTCTCTGAACTGATCATGCAGTGATGGCGCTTGCTAAAGTACCATGGGCTAAGTATGATACTTGCTAAGGTACCATGGGCTGCATTGAATGTTGGAGCAAACTTCATAGGTGATTCAGTCTCAGTATATTGGCGCCTACAGCACTTTGATGGTGAAGACTATGTGGATACTGACCTAGAGGGAGAAATATGTTTATGCTTTTTTTATCAGGTCCCCCGAGGCAGGCAGCACCAAGGAAAAAGATATTTGACACTGCGTCAGCACCTGAATTTTTTAGACATTATTAATGTCCCTGACGTTGACCCAAAAAATTTCTCGTATCTCAACTTTCTCGCAACTTGGGGCAGAATGTATAAGAAATGTCCCCGTGTTCAGTACCTAGGCATTGGACATACCAGTTGTGTTGGTCTGTACCTGAAATGGTCCTTTGACATTGAGTGACCATTTGAACCCGCTTAAAACCTTGGGATATGGACGGGAAAACCACCAACACAAGGTCAAAAGATTCAATAGTTAGAGGAAGGTCGAGTAAAGATACACCGAAAAAAAAGGGTGACACTCCCCGTTTTAGAACAGGCTAAAAAGGGGCTGGTAGGCCTAAAAATAAAAGTTAGTAAAACAAGAGAGATAAGAGGAAAATAAAAAATTATGACTAGAAGATGGGAAGGCACAATGCATTAAATATGCTTATAAAGAAACTTTAAATATGCTTATAAAGAAACTTTAAATATGCTTAGAGAAACTTTAAGAACTTCTCTGCTCTGCAGAAAACAAAGAACTGATGGTCTTGCGAGTCGGAAGTGGGCAGGAAGGCACTCACGCATGCACAATAGGGGCAGTTTGAGATTTATTTTTTCACTTTAAAAGTGACAGTACACTTTTACACTGTCCATACTGGGCTCCATGGATGATGTCACCCACATGTGAGAATATGCAGCCCGTTTGTCCTCGGATAAATTTTATTATTTTGCTATAACTTGAAGGTCTTCTTATCCTATGATGGTGGACAAATGTTATTAGAATTTTAATTTGTAATATATCATGGATTTTTGAATTTCTTTGTTTCCTGTTACTGTTACATGGAAATGATGTGATTTTGTTATATGAAAGTCATAAAAATAAAAGTTAAAATATAAAAAAACTCCCCAGGAATATAATAAATTGCCATCTGGGTCAGACCAAAGTTTCATCAAGCCCAGGATCCTGTTTTTGACTTTGGTCAATTCAGGTCACAAGTATCTGCCAGAATCCCAAGTATATTGGTTCCATGCTGCTTATTCCTGGGATATAAACAGTGGATTTCTCCAACTCCCTCTTAATAGTTTGTGGGCTTTTCATTCAGGCACTCATCCATCCTTTTACCATATTCTCTGGTGATGAATTCCAGAGCATAATCAGGCACTTAATGAAAACATTGTGCAATTTTTTAAACTTACTACTTACAGTAGTATTATCATAGTAGACCACCAAGTCCTTGTACAATTCACACCTACCTATTCCACTCTAGTCAGGATTTTATAGACTTCCATCATATATCCCCTCAACTCTCTCTTCTCCAAGCTGGAGAGCCCTAACTTATTTAGCTTCACAATGGAGTTGTTGCTCTATCCCCTTAATCATTTTGGACACTCTCTCTCTTTTCTAAGAACATAAGAATAGCCTTACTGGGTCAGACCAACAGTCCATCAATCCCAGTAGCCCATTCTCACGGTGGCCAATCAAGGTCACTAGAACCTGGCCAAAATCCAAAGAGTAGCAACATTCTATTCTATCAATCCAGGGCAAGCAGTGGCTTGCCCCATGTCTTTCTCAATAACAGACTATGGACTTTTCCTCCAGGAAACTGTCCAAACCCTTCTTAAAACCAGCTACGCTATCTGCTCTTACCACAACCTCTGGCAATGCATTCCAGAGCTTAACTATTCTCTGCATGAAAAAATATTTCCTCCTATTGTTTTTTTTAAAAGTATTACTCTGTAACTTCGAGTGTCAGTCACCTAGTCTTTGTAAATCTTGATGCAGTAAAAAAAAAAAAAAAAATCAATCCACTTGTACCCGTTTTACACCACTCAGGATTTTGTAGACTTCAACCATATCTCCCCTCAGCAGTCTCTTTTCCAAACTGAAGAGCCCTAACCTTTTAAGTCTTTCCTCATTCGAGAGGAGTTCTATCCCCTTTATCATCTTGGTCACTCTTCTTTGAACTTTTTCTACTGCCGCTATATCTTTTTTGAGATAAGGAGACCAGAACTGAACACAATACACAAGGTGAAGTCATACCATTGAGCGATACAGAGGCATTATAACATTCTTAGTCTTGTTAACCATCCCTTTTCTAATAATTCCTAGCATCCTGTTTGCCTTCTTGGCCACTACCACACATTGGGCGGAAGGCTATTGTCTATGATGACACCCAGATTCTTTTACTGAGCGCTGACCCCCAAGGTGGTCCCTAGCATCCAATAACTATGATTTGGATTATTTTTCCCAATGTGCATCACTTTGCATTTTCCACTTTGAATTTCATCTGCCATTTGGATGTCCAGTCTTCCAATTTCCTAAGGTCTTCCTGCAGTCTGCATGCATTTTAACAATTTTAACAACTTTGAACAGTTTAGTGTCATCTGCAAATTTAATCACCTCATTCATAGTTCAAATTTCTAGATCATTTATAAATAAGTTAAATAGCCCTGGTCCCAGCACAGATCCCTGTGATACACCACTATTTATCCTCCTCTACTGAGAAAAATGGCCATTCAACCGTACTCTCTGTTTTTTGTCTGATAACTAGTTCTTAATCCACAATTGAACATTGCCTCCTATCCCATTATTAATTTTTTCAGGAGCCTCTCATGAGGAACTTTGTCAAAAGCCTTCTGGAAATCTAGATACACTACACCAACCGACTCGCCTTTATCCACCTGTTTATTCACACCTTCAAAAACGTCAAGCTAATTGGTGTGGCAAGACCTCCCTTGGCTGAACCCATGCTGACTCTGTCTCATTAAATCATGTCTAGTCTACATGTTCCACAATTTTATTTTTTATAATTGTTTCCACTATTTTGCCCAGCACCGAAGTCAGGTTTACTGGTCTGTAATTTCTTGAATCTTCTCTGGAATCCTTTTTAAAAACTGGTGTAACATTAGCCATCCTCTGATCTTCAGGTACTATAGATAATTTTAGTGACAGGTTATAGATCACTAACAACAGATCAGCAATTTCATGTGAGTTTTTTCAGTACCCTGGGATGTATACCATCTGGTCCAGGTGATTTAGCACTCTAACTCGTCAATTTGGTTTAGTACGTCTTCCAGGTCTTCTAATTCCTCTGCCTTGTCTTGGGAACTTAGGGGTAATAGTGGACATGACAATGAAGCCATCAGCACAATGCGCAGCGGCTGCTAAGAAAGCAAATAGAATGCTAGGAATAATCAAGAAGGGTATTACAAGCAGAACGAAAGACGTTATCCTGCCGTTGTATCGGGTGATGGTGTGCCCGCATCTGGAGTACTGCGTCCAATATTGGTCACCGTACCTAAAGAAGGATATGGCGATACTCGAGAGGGTTCAGAAGAGAGTGACGCATTTGATAAAAGGTATGGAAAACCTTTCATACGCTGAAAGATGAGAGAGACTGGGGCTTTTTTCGCTGGAGAAGCGGAGACTTAGAGGGGATATGATAGAGACTTATAAGATCACAAAGGGCATAAAGAAAGTGGAGAGGGACAGATTCTTCAAACTTTCGACAACTACAAGAATGAGAGGGCATTCCAAAAAATTAAAAGGAGACAGATTCAGAACCAATGCTAGGAAGTTCTTCTTCACCCAACAGGTGGTGGACACCTGGAGCGCGCTTCCAGAGGGAGTGATAGGACAGGGTACGGTATTGGAGTTCAAGAAGGGATTGGACAATTTTCTGAAGGAATAGGGGATAGAAGGGTATAGATAGAGGGCTAGTATACAGGTCCTGGACATGATGGGCTGCCGTGTGAGCGGACTTCTGGGCATGATGGACCTCAGGTCTGACCCAGCAGAGGCACAGCTTATATTCTTATGTTGTTACCCTTCAAGATATGGTGACCAGAACTGCACAACATTCTGTTTTTATTCTCAATGCCTTTCCTAATAATATCTAACATTCTATTTTCTTTCTTGGCCACCACCATCTGAGCAGAGAATGTCAACATATTTTCCATGATGCCTTCTACTGGGTATTGAATCTTATTATGGAACTTTTCATTAAGAGGAAAGGATAAAATGTATTTCAGAAGAACAGCATATTTTTAAAGCAATCAATGAAAGGAAGCACAATTCATAGGAAACTGAAACAGATGAAACTATAGTCTGACATCAGCAATTCAGCTTACCAGTGCTTGGCACAGTGGCTGGAGTAATGGTTGGCAGGAAAATCCCAACTGTTGGCTTTGGCACAGAGGCTTTCCCTTCCTCCAGAAGAGAGGACTGTTGCACCTGAAATGATATCCCATTTTCATCCTCATCTTCTTCCAAGTCCCAGAGATGGCAGACAGCATCCTCTGGAAGAGGTGTGAAGCCCTTTGTCACAACACCAGGTCGTGGATCTAGAAGGGTTGCCAGGTTAGGCTGAGCGAGCTGCTGCCAGTGGTGGAGAGTCTGAGATCCTGGCGAGTCAAAACAGGTAACTCAAAGTTATGAAGTATAGTGTCAAAATGTAGCTTTTACTATAAATGATGTCAAATATTTGCATAACAATCAGACATAAGTATATTCAGAACACATTTCTGAAGAAATTAAGTTCCAATAGCAGCCTTTCTGAAGATAGATTTCATGCTCTGAAGCAGCATCAGTGCAACAGAAGGGTGCAATTTGTGAGTTTGGTCAACTTAATTACTCATCTTAATAATCACCAAATTAGAAGACATGACCAAAGGAAAAGGAGATCCTTCACTGCTATTCTCTAGATTCCTGAAACCACATGTTATTAATAAAGAAAGATGAAATTTTGTGTATTCTAAAGCTTCAAAGGTCTACCTTAAATAGTTATTGCTAGAAATATTTAAAAAGACAAATCTAGACTATCACCAGATGTACACAAAATTGAGAGAAATTATGCATCAAACTGTTAGTAGGCATTGTACTGCTATAGATAGAATCAATGGACCCTAGCAATCACCTAGTCCATCACTGATGAAGGTAACTGAAGTGTCTGCAATTGTAACCCCTCCCTCAAGTCTGGCATAACTTCTTCTCTCTGCTCCTGGATGGGTCCAGTATTTCTCTATCACTACTACTTTTTCTCTCAAACTATGCAGTGGATGGCTGACAGAGGCAGCAGTGTAAGCAGTCTGTTTTCAGCAGCCCCATCAGGGTCTTTCCCTAATGTGTCCTGCCCATAGGAAGTTATATCAGAAAGGTGGAACTCAACAGAGCAAAGGCCTTAGTTGGGTCAGCTGATGACATGTTTCGAGGACTGCTGGGGGAAGGAGAAGCAAAAAGGAGAGATGTTGGACCTGGGGTGGGTCAGAAGAGAAGAGAGGGAGGGAGGAACATGGGAAGGGACAGAGACACAGAAGAGAGATATTGGGCATGGAAGGAATACAGGGACAAGGACATAGTTGGGGGATGCTGGATACAAGGGGGATAGGGAGGAATATGGAAGGAAGATAAATGAAACACAAAGGGCACATGCCAAACATGCGGGAGAGGATAGGGACACAGAGAGAAGAGACTGTATAGGACAGATAAGGACACAGAGGAAAGGTGGATGTTGGACACAAGAGTAGAAATGTGAAAAGGACAGGATACCCTGGAAAGAGAGTTAATGAATAAAACAAGATACACCAAAGCAATGCTTGAACAACAAAGGTGTGCATCGGTGATTCCTTGCATTTCAGTTTATATTACTGTGATAGGTCTGGAATGCGATTGCTTTTTGCAGGGTTTGTTTATTGGAGCGCTGAAGGAGTCCTCCTCCCTCTATTCCCAAGTCCTCACTACCTTGAGGCCCATTTTAATTTTATTGCCTGGGGCCCATTCATGTCTAGCTACACCACCACCGATAATGCCTTTTTAATGTCTTCATACCCTTGTGATTTTTTTCACATTTTGCTGTCTGGAACATATAGTTAAAATGCATTAAAGCAGATGTTTCATTCATCTATACCAGTGATGGCTAACCTTTTTGAGCCTTAGTGCCCAAACTGCCGCACAAAACCAAAGAATTTCCTCAAAGTGCCAGCACGTCAATTAAACCTTAATAACAAGATTTTAGTATCTAAAAACTCTTTATAAAGTAGCCTGAACTATGTAACATCATTTTTAAAGGTTGGAATCTTTGTATTGTCAGAGAATCAATTTGATTCACAATCCTTTGGTTTTCATTTCAATTTATTGGCAATTTATAATGTTTTAATGATTTCATTCAATTTAATGAATTTAGGAAGAATTTGATTCAGTTACACAATATATTTTAAATTATTCACATAACATGTCAAATGTATCCTGAGTAAAAAAAAAGATAAACTTCTTAAAACTGTTAACTGTGTCAAGACTCGGTGTGTATTCCCAAAGAGTCTATACATGTTTTTTTTGTAAAATTTACAATGAAATTAGAAAATAGTTAAATCATTACATTTCTAATAATATGATGTAAAGAAAACAAGAGCTTTCAATTAAACCAACCGTTTTTATTGGAAATTCCAGATTGGAATACAACAGGGCCATGTAAAATCCCTTTTTTAAATAACATCTTTAAATAATATTTAAATAACTTAGAAAGTGTCTTAACTGCAAACTGAAAACACTGCTTCATGTAAACATATGCATTGGGCATGCTCTGAAAAAAATTAATGTGATTTTTGTTGTTGCATGCATGCTGA
This sequence comes from Geotrypetes seraphini, assembly GCF_902459505.1. Taxonomy (NCBI): domain Eukaryota; kingdom Metazoa; phylum Chordata; class Amphibia; order Gymnophiona; family Dermophiidae; genus Geotrypetes; species Geotrypetes seraphini. The sequence goes on along the minus strand of NC_047088.1, from coordinate 153,140,564 downwards.
TAACTTGTCAATCCTTGGCTCATAGTGCGTTAATTTCAGAGCAACACATGCAGCACTCATGTCATCCGTTAATCTGTTTCTAGCATCAGATTTTATATGATTCAAAGCCGAAAACAGCTGCTCACAAGCATAGAATGACCCAAACAAAGTAAGAATAGCAATCCCAAGTGCTTTCATGGACTTAAAATTGTCTGGCAGAGAATTCCACGCTTTTAGGATTTCATTTTCAGAACTGCTAGCAGTGATTTCATTTGTCACCCTTTCACACTCAATACGTTCAAGAGCCGCACGCAGGTCATTGAATTTACTTTTCCAGATAGAGCTTTCTTGAAATTCCAGTAGCTCCATTTCCAAATTTTGAATATCCAACCACTGTAAGCAGGAAAGATCAAGATCTTCAAATGTGGACTTTTCTGGGGAAGTTATAAATGAAAGGGTTGTCTCCATCTTACGGAACTGAGAAAATCTTTTACTAAAATTCTCCTTTGCTTCGGCTACAATGGTGGAATATGCTTTGTGGATTTCCTGGTGTTTTTTATGACTGTCCACAAATGTTGTAGAATTATCCAAATGTATTTTTAGGTTGGGAAAATATTTTAGCTGTCCACTCTCAAGGTCTTTTTCAAAAACATGCAATTTTCTCTCAAAAGCTTTGATGTCACTAAACATGCTTTCTGCTGTTTTTCCCATTGATTCTAAAATTTTTATTTCTTTTTCTAAATTAGTAAATTGTTTTCTATTTTGTTTATTAATATAAGCCGAATAAGAAATAATTTGTCCTCTTATTGATACCTTAAAAGCATCCCATAATATTTCCCTAGAGATCTCATCTTTATCATTCATTTGAAAATAATCTTTCATTTTTGTTTGAAAATTCTCACAGAATATTGGATCAGCAAGCAATGTATTATCAAATTTCCATATTGGTCTATTTGTATTTTGATCTGTGATTTTAATTTCAATCCACACTCCACCATGATCAGATAATATGATTGGATCAATGGCAGCTTGTGTTACTTGATGTGCTAGGTGTTTTGATATAAATATATAATCTATTCTTGAAAAAGAATTATGAACATGAGAACAGAAAGAAAATTCCCGTCCATTAAAATGAAGTATTCGCCAAATATCTGTCAAATTACAAGTTTGTACCAAATTATCTAGTCCCATCGATTTCATATATCTACTTGGGTTTTTGTCTAATAAAGGATCCATAACAGCATTAAAATCCCCAGCTACTATTAGATTTGAAGTAGCCAGTGGTAAGATCAGTTGTTGAAGAGTCTTAAAAAATTCATTTTGTTTTGAATTAGGGGCATATATATTAAACAACGTCATGGTTGTATTTCCCATGCATATTTCCACTTTTACCCATCTGCCATGAACATCTGATTCTTTTAATTTAAATAAAGCTGAGCATTTTTTATTCACTAGAATAGCAACACCTGCTTTTTTCCCTATGGCTGGTGAATAAAAACAATGCTTTATCCAACCACCTGTCAACTTATTAGATTCAATATTTGAAAGGTGGGTCTCTTGTATGCAACATATATCTGCATTTTGCCTTTTTAAGAACAGTAATGCTTTTTTCCTTTTTATAACATGATTTAGACCATTAACATTCAAAGATATTATTTTAAGAGACATTTATAATTATAATTTTTATAATATATTTTCTATATAATGATATATAATGTTTTTTATTAATATATTTTCCCAATATACTTAATAAATTATAATTTCCTTTTATTATTTCTATATCTCCTTTATATCTTTCTTTCCCATTCCCTCCCTTATCCCTATTTCCCTCCCTCCCCCCCCTCTTATTAAATACGATTACTTGGGTACGCAAGATGAGGTTAGGTTAAAATAACTCCCCCAAGCTAAGTTAAAATATTCTTTATTTACTAATAATTTATCTCCCTTTATCTAATATATTTCCTATATATCTAGCAAATATATATTTTTCTTATATAAATTTTATATAAAAAGTTAATGTATTTAAATCTATATAAGAAAATATTATCTTATCTTTTGATAAATCTATATAAGATTTATCAATGAGATTTACAATCTTGCATATATTTATCAAGAATCAACTTTACATTCATTATACTGATATCTAATATTATTATTATTTTAATAATACTATGTGGATCATGAAGTGGAGTCTGTGTGTCTTAAAATGTCTTTATATAGGTATGTTTGTTGCAATCAGTCTATTTTTCAACCTTTATTCCAATTTGTGTTGTGAGGAAGAGATTTAGGTAAAATTCCCAGTTGTAAGACTCCTAGATTCTTTTCTTTTCCCCAATTTCTGTCCCCAAAAACCTTGTAGGATTCAGTATTCCTCTTTCATTGTTTCTGCTAAATAGTCCAAGATATTCATCATTCCCTTAAGAGAGCAAGTAATGAAGATGTTTCCTGACTAGGGAATTGATTTTATTTTTGTCAGTATTGAGGACAGCCCGTCAGTCAAAGTGCCAGAGAAATAAAAGCGCTGAATAACTTCGAAGCTAGTTCAGTATTCGAGAAGGAGAAAATCAGTTACACCTTACATACAGCACAGTCTTTTTGGATTTATTCTGTGTTATTCCATACTGAATCTCCTCTCTTTCATAACAAACTTAGCAACATTTTAGAATCGGAGAGGAGTTATTAATTAGTTTTTATGAACTCCTATCATTACATATTTAGCTCGTCGTGAAAAGGTTGTCCGTGGAAGGCGACGCTTCTCCCTGGGACTCTTTTAATTTACAAAAGTACAACGTCCCCTGTCACCTTTATGTTCTCCAAATCTATCTAAAGAGAGTAAGCGGTCTGCCTCAATAGTAAGCATCACTCGATATATATAATTCACTGTTTCTTACATATAAGGAGGAGGTGGGGTGTAGGAATTAATTAAAGTTTGAAATATAATCTGCAGAGAGACTTTTAAGAGATAGAATCAAAACGGAAGCACTTCCTTTTACAGGATATTCTCTCTGTCGACCAATCTCTTTTTGTTTTGTATTTTGTAACTCCCCAGCAGCGTGATTGGAGATTTTTCCTGTCCATCAATCACATTTCCTGTTTGTATATAACCACTCCCATATTTAGATACCATATTTACTTCTCTGTAAATTTTTCATTCGGATCTCCATTTAATCCACGTTTTCTTCTGTAAGTATATTTTCTTCAAAATGTTTATAAAACTTTCTTTTAAAAAGTATAAGTTTATGTACTTTTATAAAGTTTGTTTTATTTCTTTTATTTCCTTCATAGAATGTTGGTTTTGTATAGTTCCATGTGTGTGCTGTAGCACATGTAGTTTCAGTCCGTTGTTTTTTGAATCCACTTCAAAGTTCTAGATTTTAACTGTAAGTCATATTATTAATAAAATCAATTCTTATATGGTGAATATTTTAGTAAAGTATTAACATATTTATACATACTCATTTTTCTCATTAGGTTTTCCATTAAGATGTTTAGGATGTCATGGGTTGTTCATATTGGTCCAGAAATTCTTGTAGTTTTGTTGGATCTGTAAAATTCTGAGTTTTATTTGCAATAGTGATCTTCATTATTGCTGGATAAAGGAGCCCATATCTAGCCCCTAAAGATTTCAGTTGTGGTCTCATATCTAAAATTTTTTTCCTTTTTAATGCGGTTTCCCTCGCAAAATCAGGGACAATATGTATTTTTGAATCTTGACATTTGAGATTTTTATTTTCTTTAGCTAATTGACAAATTTCCAGCGCTTGTTGATGTCTCAGTAGTTTGAATATTAATGTCCTTGGTCCAGTTTGTGAAGTTTTCCTTTGTGTTGGTATCCGGTGTGCCCTTTCGATTTCCAGTGGTGTTTTAAATTTTAATGGTAGCACTTTAGGTAGAAAGTGTTCCAAAAAAGTAATAGGATTATTTTTTTCTACCCCTTCCGGTATTCCTATTATTCTTAAATTATTTCTTCTTTCACGGTTCCGGCTGTCTTCAAGGTCTTTTTTAATTTCTTCTACCTCTTTCCATATGATTTTGTTTTGTCTTGCGTTCAGATTAAGTTGTTCAAAGTTATCCTCTATTAGGTTTATTCTGTTTTCCGTCACTTCCACTCTTTTAGTTAATGCTGCTGCATCTTCAATAGCTTTTTGTAGTTTTTTGTTGCTGTCCAGAACAATTTCTTTAATTTGTCTTAATTCTTCCATTACATCGAGGTTGTCATCTGATGGCAGTGGAGCTTTTGAAGGAGTGATGCTTGGCTCCGGTTTTGATCGTTTATTACTTCCTGTACCGGATCCTCCTGCTCCTAAATCGCTTTTGTTCTGTTTGCTAGACGTCATTGTCTTTCAATATTTAGATATTTTTCTTTTGAATTTTGATTTTTTTTTGTAGTAATTTCAAAATTATAGCTTTTGAGTATGGAGCTATTCGTTTACCCGACCATCGGAATGCGCGTCCAAGCCACGCCCCCTCCCATGCCTTGTAATTTTTTGTTTAGTACATTAAAGTGGTTAGTAAAATCTGTAAAGAACATGAGGTTGGTAAGCCAGGCCATGTTGGTGAGTTGAGGATAGTCTTCCCCCTTTTCGTTCATAAATAGCCTAACTTCTTCCAAGCAGGCCACAAATCTCTCTAACACTCGTCCTCTGCTCAGCCACCGGACATTATTGTACATCAGTAAAGTGTTATATTGTGCCTGAACCTCATCAAGAAGGGCTTGAAATTGTCGAAAATTAAGAGCACGCGCCATGATGAAGTTCACCATTTTTGTTACATCTTTGAGGACATCGTCAAGTTTTTTGCTGCTTTCTTTGGCACAGAGAGCCTCTTGATGTATTATGCAGTGAAATTGAATCAGTGGATGTTTTGCTTCCTTAGCAAAGAAATGAATGAATCCTGATGTTGTCCCCACCATGCTAGGTACTCCTTCGTTAGTAACTGAAGCCACTTTTTCTGGACTTATGTCTAGTGATGAAAAAGCCTCCATCACAGCATTGTGGATATCTATCCCTTGTGTTCTTCCAGGCAAAGACAGCAGTTTTACCAGCTCTTCTCTCATGATGTCACCAGTAGCATAACGCAAAATGAGCGCTAGTCTTGCATGGTTAGTAATATCTGTACTTTCATCCAAGCACATGGAGTAGAAGGGTGATTTTTGTAAGTCGCAAGTAAGCTGTTGACTAACATCAGCAGCCATTCGCAGAACCCTATCTTTTGCAGTATTTCTGCTTAGCGGCATCTCAGAGATGCGCTGCACAATTTTATCCTTGTTTTGGAAATCATGGAAGAGTGAATTACTCCCAGCCAAAATTGCCTTTTTGATAAAATCTCCATCAGAGAGGGGCTTACCATGTTTTGCCATGCACAGTGAAATTTGAAAGCTGGCAACTGTAAGATTATTAGTTTTTCAAAGATAGTTGCTAAAACTAAGAGACTGGGAGTGATATTTCTTTAATTTTCCTACAAGGAACTCTTTTCTTTGAGCTAAACCAAGTTCAGCAACACTGTTATGGTTGGTCTCAAAGTGACGTTTGACACTTGATGTGCTAGACACAATACTTTCATTACACATAATACACAATGCTTTCCCACTGCGTTCAATCACTCCATATGTCTTTGTCCAGGCCTCTTGGAATGGTCTTCCACTATCTGTTTTTGCTTTTTTTGCTGTACTCATTTTCTTTGTTCAAGACTTCAAATCTACAAAAAGATAAAATTTGTATACTAAAAAAAATCTAATGAAGTGCTGTATACAAATCTGTCCCCATAAAAAAATATGTGATTGGGGAATTTTACTAATTGTAGACATCCGTTTTGGAGTCACACTACAGCCTCACTGAGTTCCTGTGACAGACTCAGTGTGAAGCTTCTCTTCCTCCCCCCACTTCTCCCTCACACACTGCCTGGCTCATAGGATACTAAGGGGAAGACAGGCAGGCTAAACATCCACTCACAGGACTGCAGCCAGCACAGGAGGATGGGCCGCGGCCCACCGGGACAATGCCCGGTCCTCCCGCCGCGCCGCATATCTTAATTGCGGACTAGAGAGTTGCGCGGGGACAGAAATCCCATCCGTCCCCGCCAAAGTCTCACCCGTCCCCACCCGTCCCCGTGAGGAATCCCTCCGTCCCCACCCGTCCCCGCGAGGAATGTCCTCCGTCCCCGCCCGTCCCCGTGAGGAATCCCCTCCATCCCCGCCCGCCCCTATAAACTTCAGAAATAGTTATTTCATTTAATTATGCTACTGAATTAAAGGCTCTGGTAGAAACCCATTTACAAATAAGCAAAAAGACTTTATTAATTTGGAAATATTAATTGGGAAGAATACACACTTTGTAAACGGGTTTCTACCAGAGCCTCTTTTGTTTATAAATTTTTATCAACACAACTAATATACTACTTTATCCTGAAGCAAAAAAAAAGAAAAAGAATTCTTTTCCTCCCTTTGTTGCCTGGTTTCTGCTTTCCTCATGTTCTCATTCAGTTCCTTCCATCCACTGTCTCTCTTCCTTCTGCGTCTTCCATTTGCTCTATTACTGTGCCTCTCCCTTTCTCCCCCCTTCCAAATTGGTCTGGCACCCATCTTCTTCCCTCCACTCCCCCCATAGTCTGGCATCTCTGTCTTCTTCCCTGCCAGCGTCTTCTCCCCACTTTCTCTTCCCCATTTCCTTTCAGCGTCCTTCTCCCCCCCCATCTTCCCCATGTCCTGTCAGCGTCCTTCTCCCCCCTCTGTCTTCCCCATGGCCTTTCAGCGTCCTTCTCCATCCCCCCGTCTTCCCCATGGCCTTTCAGCGTCCTTCTCCACCCCTCCATCTTCCCCATGTCCTTTCAGCGTCCTTCTCCACCCCTTTGTCTTCCCCATGTGCTTTCAGCGTCCTTCTCCCCCCCCGTCTTCCCCATGTCCTGTCAGCGTCCTTCTCCCCCTTCTGTCTTCCACAAATGCTTTCAGTGTCCTTCCCCCCCCACCCCGTCTTCCCCATGGCCTTTCATAGAAACATAGAAACATAGAAAGATGACGGCAGAAAAGGGCCATAGCCCATCAAGTCTGCCCACTCCACTGACCCACCCCAATAGTTTAGATGCTAGTGACTCGACCTGCGTAGGGATCCCACGTAAGTGTCCCATTTTCTCTTAAAGTCGAGCACGCCGGTGGCCTCGACCACCTGCACCGGAAGCTCATTCCAGTGGTCCACCACCCTTTCCGTGAAAAAATACTTCCTGGTGTCACTACTAAATTTCCCCCCTCTAAGTTTAAGCGGATGCCCTCTTGTGGTCGAGGGTCCTTTGGGGAAGAGAATGTCATCTTCTACCTCGACACGTCCCGTGATGAACTTAAATGTCTCAATCATGTCCCCCCTCTCCCTGCGTTCCTCTAGAGTGTAGAGCTGCAGTCTGCTCAGTCTCTCTTCGTACGAGAGACCCTTGAACCCCAAGACCATCCTAGTGGCCATCCGCTGAACCGACTCGACTCTAAGCACGTCTTTACGGTAATGTGGCCTCCAGAATTGCACACAGTATTCCAGGTGAGGTCTCACCATGGTTCTGTACAGCGGCATTATGACTTCTGGTTTCCGACTGACAAAACTTCTATTGATACATCCCATCATTTGCCTTGCCTTGGATGTGGCCTTCTCCACCTGTTTGGCAGCCTTCATGTCTGCACTGATGATTACTCCCAAATCTCGTTCTACTGAGGTCCTAGCTAATGTTACTCCATTTAAGGTGTAAGTTCTGCACGGATTTCTGCTACCGAGGTGCATGACCTTACATTTCATAGCATTGAAGCCTAGCTGCCATGTCGAGGACCAGTTTTCCAACATACGAAGGTCCTTTGTCATGCTATCCTGTAAAAAGCTTCCACTTACTATGTTGCACAGTTTTGCGTCATCGGCGAATAATGTTGCTTTACCCTGTAGTCCTAGTGTCCTTCTCCACCCCTTTGTCTTCCCCAGTGCTTTTAGCGTCCTTCTCCCCCCTCCTTCTCTCCCGCCCCGGGTGCAGCACAGCCGGCCAGGTCCCCTTACTTTTGTGGTGCTAACCCGACCGACCGACAACAGCCCTGGTCCGACAAACCTCCCTGCCCTTAACCGCGAATCTAAATTTCCTTCTTACAGCTGCTGTAAGAAGGTAATTTAGATTCGCGGTTAAGGGCAGGGAGGTTTGTCGGACCAGGGCTGTTGTCGGTCGGTCGGGTTAGAGCCACAAAAGTAAGGGGACCTGGCCGGCTGTGCTGCACACGGGTCGGGGCGGGGCGGACCGCCCCCCTCCTTTGGTAGCCACTCGAGCCGCGAGGCTACTCCTCCTTACCTACCCTGCCTGCAGCACAGAGCCGAACGGAAGTCTTCCCGACTTCAGCGCTGACGTCGGAGGGGAGGGAGGGCTTTGTTTAAGCCCTCCCTCCCCTCCGACGTCAGCGCTGACGTCGGGAAGACTTCCGTTCGGCTCTGTGCTGCAAGCAGAGCAGGTAGGGAGAAAAGCCGCACGACTTAGTACATCCAGCCCCGCAAGCGACCCTCGGAGGCGTCCTCACATGATCCCCGTGACCCGAAGGGGGAACAAGCGGGATGCCCGCCGTCCCCGTTCAGCTCTCTATTGCGGACCTTCCCGCGTGCCAGCTGCAAGGCCTTCGCGTGCCACAGCTGGCACGCGTGCCATAGGTTCGCCATCGCTGATCTATACAATAGACCAATGGTCTCAAACTCGTGGCCCACCAGGTACTATTTTGAGGCCCTCGGTATGTTTATCATAATCACAAAAGTAAAATGAAAGTTTCTTGATCATATGTCTCTTTAGCTATAAATTACAATATTATTATTAAGACTTAGCCAAAAGGAAAGATTTATAAACTATAAAGAGTTTTACCTCATTAACTATGTTTTTTATGAGGCACTCCAAGTACCTACAAATCCAGAATGTGGCCCTGCAAAGGGTTTGAGTTTGAGACCACTGCAATAGACTATACATTTCAATAGGCAATTTTTAAAACAGAGCTAATTTGGGTTTGCGATGATGAGGGGTGTAAAGACTTTTTAGCTCCTTATTCTTTAGCAGTTCTATCATTTTGAAGTTGTAAGGAAAATGGAAAGGGGATGGAACTTGATATACTGTACTGCATTTCTGTGGTTACAATCAAAGCAAGTTACATATTATATTTATTTTGTACCTAGGGCAATGGGGGGGAGGGTTAAATGACTTGCCCAGAGTCGCAAGAACTGCGGTGGGAATCATACCCAGTTCCACAGGTTCTCAGTTTGCTGCACTAACCACTAGGCGTATGTAGCAAGTATGTTGCATATCTCAGTAAAATAAATTTAATGCAGTTTGAACTGTACTTTTTAGACAACCGATTATGTAAAATGTACATATGAAGACTTTTACATGATACTGTTTTAAACTACCCTTAATGGTCTATTTATTGCAGAAGCTATGTTATGTTCCAATCATAAGAGTCAGAAAACCATCTATAATGCTTCTCAGTGAGTAGCAAATGGATCTCATATTGTACACTTCTGCCAGAGTGCATATTTTGAAATAATAAAAACAAGGACCCATGAGCATTTCCAAAACCTCAGCTCTAATATGCAGGATGTTGGATCATCTGTAGTTTTACTGAAAAGCTTATTTTTTAGTATTTATATACCACTTATAGCCTAAGTGGTTTACATTCAGGTACGCAAGCATTTTTCCCTATCTATCCCTTGGGCTTACACTCTGTCTAAGGCACTTGGGGCAATAGGAGATTAAGTGACTTTCCCAGGGTCACAAGGTTCAAAAAACAAACCAGAAGATAGTTTGACTATTTGTTCCTAAGTACTACGGGCCAGCCTAAAAAACCTGGATTTCAGAAATGTCTAATACTAGCTGTATATGATATGTAGATGTTGGTGGCATACAAATACGTTTTAAAGACCTCTTGTTTTATTTTAGCTCTGAATGCTTTATATGGAGAAATAGATGAGATTAAAACAAGATTAGGACAGACAGAAACATTTGAAACCTCTTCTTTTACTGTTGTACAATGTATGTACAGTGATATTGCATTCTGGCATGGGGAAAGCTTAGCAAAACCTTTCTATTTGGAAAGAATCATCTTAATTCAACTAACTTTCAATTTACCTTCAAGGGGTTTAACAATCTGCAATTTCTCTGGCAGGAGAGCACGGAGGCAGCTGGAAGATCCAGATAAATCTGTAAATTCTGACTGGTGGGTTGTCAAAGAGAGGAAGCTTCCTGTTGGTGAATTACAGCCACTGCTATCTTCCTTTTGGTCCTCCAGGAGCTTCAGCTTGCGTTCCCGCTCATCCTCAAAGAACTGCTTCTCGCTTAGGTAGTTCTGTCGGCGGAGGCATAGCATGTGCAAGGCCACTGCTAAATCAATGCCTTCAGGTATCCTTGGCTGACCCTGATTTAAAGAGTCTCTGTAGCACAAAAGTATAAAACAAATTATCAACACACATACATATTTACAACAGAAAACCACCAACTCCACAGAAGTACAGCAAGTTAAGCAAAATAGAATTTCCTTTAAAATAGTAATTTTAAAATATGGGCTAAAAGCCATCTGGATTTGAAATGATAGTCAAGGTTTAAAAAGTCTAAAATACTACAAACCACAATCTGGATTTGTACAAATCTTTTTACAATAAACCCTTTTGTGAGAGGAAGAGAAGACCTCAGAAGACTAATGAAGAACAGAATTAGCTTTCATGCTTCCAACATCAACTTCAATTATTAGCCTGAAAAACTCAATTTTATGAAACCTACTACTGAAAATATACTCAAAATTATTTGAGCTTATTAAACAACAAAAACGCTCTCTCAAAGAATCAGTGCACATGAATCAAGACACATCCAAAGCTGGCTAGCATTTTGCTACAGTTTCTTCAGGGATAATGCCAGCATTAGGATAAACATCTATTAAAGCCTCTGTGTTTTTCAGAGCAAAGACTGAAAAACACAGAGGACTTTAATAGATAGCTCAAAGCCTGGTGTCATCAAGAAGGCTTCAGGTACATAGGAGGATGGGGAAATACATGGAAGGACAAGAAGCTATATTGCACTGATGGGCTACATATTACTACAGCAGGAAAAAGAAACCTTGCAGAGAAATTTAGACAATATGTTTCAAGGCATTTAAACTAGAAAGTGGGGGTGGTGTATGTATGAAGGACAATTACAGAGACCACCCCCGGCAAAAGAAAAGATGTGATAGTAGTAAAGATTGCAACATAAACAATATCAGCAACTCATTTCTTAGTATTGCAACGGAAAGTGAAACGAAACAAAAATCTATAAGAAAAAGGAGATTATCACTGAAAAACAGCTGGAAAGCGATGACCACAAATGCTCGCAGTCTAAGTAACAAAGTTCATGACCTGCAAGCCCTGATGTTAGAGGCAGATCTAGATATTGTTGCTATCACCGAGACATGGTTCAGTGAATCACATGGATGGGATGCAAACATACCGGGATATAATCTTTTTAGGAAGGACAGAGATGGTCAAAAAGGTGGAGGAGTAGCTCTCTATGTAAAGATCAATATCCAAGCGACTGAAATGCAAGGGACCTGGGGAGAGGAAGAAGCAATATGGATTGTTCTGAAAAGAGAAGATGGAACTTCTATCTACGTGGGTGTAGTCTACAGACCTCCGACTCAATCGCAGCAAATTGATAAGGATCTGATTGTGGATATCCAAAAGTTTGGAAGGAAAGAGGAGGTTCTGCTGTTGGGAGATTTCAAACTGCTGGATGCGGACTGGAATGTTCCGTCTGTGGAATCGGAAAGAAGTAGGGAAATTGTGGATGCCTTTCAAGAGGCTCTTATCAGACAAATGGTGACGGAACCCACAAGGGAAAAAGCGATATTGGATCTGGTCCTCACAAATGGAGAGAGTATCTCTAATGTTCGAGTGGATGCTCATTTGGGAAGTAGCAATCATCAAACTGTTTGGTTTGATATAACGACTAAAGTGGAGAGCGGCCGCACAATACTTAAAGTCCTGGATTTCAAACATACGGATTTTAATGCAATGTGAGAGTACCTGAAGAAAGAGCTGTTAGGATGGGAGGACATAAGAGAAGTGGAAAGACAGTGGTCTAAGCTGAAAGGAGCGATAAAAATGGCTATGGACCTTTATGTGAAGAAAATCAATAAAAACAAGAGAAAAAGGAAGCTGATATGGTTCTCCAAACTAGTAGCGAAGAAATTAAAGGTGAAAGAGTTTGCGTTCGTGAAATATAAAAAAACCCAAGAACAGGAGTGCAGAAAGGACTACAGGGTGAAACTGAAAGAAGCCAAGAGAGAGATACGTCTGGCGAAAGCACAGGCGGAAGAACAAATGGCTAAAAATGTAAAAAAAGGAGACAAAAATTTTTTCAGATATATTAGTGAAAGGAGGAAGATGAAAAATGGAATTGCTAAACTAAAAGATGCTGGGAACCGATATGTGGAGAGTGATGAGGAAAAAGCAAATGTGCTAAACAAATACTTCTGTTCTGTGTTCACAGAAGAAAATCCTGGAGAAGGACCGAGATTGTCTGGCAAAGTTACACGAGAAAATGGAGTGGATTCTGCGCCGTTCACGGAGGAGAGTGTTTATGAGCAACTTGAAAAACTGAAGATGGACAAAGCAATGGGACCAGACGGGATCCATCCCAGGATACTATGGGAGCCTAGAGAGGTTCTGGCGAGTCCTATTAAAGACTTGTTCAACAAATCTCTGGAGACGGGAGTGGTTCCTGGGGATTGGAGGAGAGCGGATGTGGTCCCTATTCACAGGTCACAGGGATGAAGCAGGAAACTACAGACCGGTGAGCCTCACTTCAGTTGTTGGAAAAATAATGGAAGTGTTGTAGAAAGAAAGGATCTAATGGGTTACAGGATCCGAGGCAACACAACTTTACAAAAGGTAAATCGTGCCAAACGAACCTGATTGAATTTTTTGATTGGGTGACCAGAGAGCTGGATCGAGGACATATGCTAGATGTAATTTACTTAGATTTCAGCAAAGCCTTTGATACAGTTCCTCATAGGAGGCTGTTGAACAAACTTGAAGGGCTGAAGTTAGGACCCAAAGTGGTGAACTGGATCAGAAACTGGCTGTCGGACAGATGCCAAAGGATGGTGGTTAATGGAAGTCGCTCGAAGGAAGGAAAGGTGAGTAGTGGAGTCCCTCAGGGTTCGGTGCTGGGGCCAATCCTGTTCAACATGTTTGTGAGTGACATCGCTGAAGGGTTAGAAGGAAAAGTGTGTCTTTTTGCAGATGATACCAAGATTTGTAACAGAGTAGACACCGAAGAGGGAGTGGAAAATATGAAAAAGGATCTGCAAAAGTTAAAGGAATGGTCTAATGCCTGGCAACTAAAATTCAATGCAAAGAAATGCAGAGTAATGCATTTGGGGATTAATAATCGGAAGGAACCGTATATGCTGGGAGGTGAGAAGCTGATATGCACGGACGGGGAGAGGGACCTTGGGGTGATAGTGTCCGAAGATCTAAAGGCAAAAAAACAGTGTGACAAGGCAGTGGCTGCTGCCAGAAGGATGCTGGGCTGTATAAATAGAGGCGTAGCCAGTAGAAGGTGTTGATGCCCCTGTACAGGTCATTGGTAAGGCCCCACTTAGAGTATTGTGTTCAGTTTTGGAGAAGGACGTAAGATGACTTGAAGTGGTCCAGAGGAGGGCAACGAAAATGATAGGAGGCTTGCGCCAGAAGACGTATGAGGAGAGACTGGAAGCCCTGAATATGTATACCCTAGAGGAAAGGAGGAACAGGGGAGATATGATTCAGACGTTCAAATACTTGAAGGGTATTAACGTAGAACAAAATCTTTTCCAGAGAAAGGAAAATGGTAAAACCAGAGGACATAATTTGAGGTTGAGGGGTGGTAGAGTCAAAGGCAATGTTAGGAAATTCTACTTTACGGAGAGGGTGGTGGATGCCTGGAATGCGCTCCCGAGAGAGGTGGTGGAGAGTAAAACTGTGACTGAGTTCAAAGAAGCGTGGGATGAACACAGAGGATCTAGAATCAGAAAATAATATTAAATATTGAACTAAGGCCAGTACTGGGCAGACTTGCACAGTCTGTGTCTGTGTATGGCCTTTGGTGGGGGATGGGATGGGCTGGGGAGGGCTTCAGTGGCTGGGAGGGTGTAGATGGGCTGGAGTAGGTTTTAACAGAGATTTCAGCAGTTGGAACCCAAGCACAGTACCAGGTAGAGCTTTGGATTCTTGCCCAGAAATAGCTAAGAAAAAAAATTTAAATTGAATCAGGTTGGGCAGACAGGATGGACCATTCGTGTCTTTATCTGCTGTCATCTACTATGTTATTATGTTATGTTACTATGTTTAATCTCAAAAACTTTACATCATGACAAATTACAGAGGACTGTTTTGTAAAGTGGAAGACAAGGGTCAAAAGCTGATTCTTTCTAAAGAAAGAGATGACTGCTTGTCATGATTTTGAAATTTGGAGACTGAAGAAGCGGTAGTGAAATGCTACCCTATATTGGAGGTCTGGATTTATGTGACTAGATTCTAAAACTGAATGTAGAATCAAAATAGAGAGTAGAATGAGCAGAAATCAGAAACAGCTATTTTAATGAATACATTTGTAAAGTTCAAGGGAAATCAAGTATGTCAAGCAGCTTTTGTTTGTGTGTGCACATTCACTTAGTGAACTAATGATAGTGAGATGGAAGTGGAAGCTGGATAAGGTATAGAAAAAGGGGAAAGGGAATGGGACTTGTATACCGTCTTTTTGTGGTTACACGTTCAAAGCAGTTTATATATACATTGAAACCTTGGTTTACGAGCATAATTCGTTCCAGAAGCATGCTCGTAAACCAAATTGCTCGTATATCAAAGTGAGTTTCACCATAAAAAGTATAGGAAACTCGCTTGATTCGTTCCCACCCCCACCCCCCGAGGCCAGCAGCATTGCTCTATCCCCCCACTCAAGAAGGCCCCCCCGTGTGATCCGGAATCCCCCCACCATGATCTGGCACCCCCTCCCGCCACGATCCGGCATCCCCCACCTACCCGAACACTTCGCTTACCCTCCCATCTGGCACCCGGCACCAACGCACAGGACATGCCGGTGCCCGAAGATCTGCAGTCCTTTTTGCTGGGCCTTGAGCATCTGTGCATGCTCAAGGCCCAGTAAAAAGGACTGCAGATCTTCGGGCACCGGCATGTCCTGTGCGTTGGTGCTGGGTGCCAGATGGAGGGTAAGCGAAGTGTTCGGGTGGATGGGGGGTGCTAGATCGCGGCGTGGGATGGGGTGCCGGATCGCGGGGGGAGGTGCTAGTACATCGAGGCAAGCTCGGTTTGCGAGGCACCAATTTTGCAAATGTTTTGCTCGTCTTGCAAAACACTCACAAACTGGTGCACTCGTAAGCCGAGGTACCACTGTATACAGGTACTTATTTTGTACCTGGGGCCATGAAGGATTAGATGACTTGCCTAGCGTCAAAGGAGCAATGCTGGGATCGATCCCACAACCTCAGGGTGCTGAGGAACAACTCTACCACTAAGCTGCTCTTCAACATAACAGCAGCACAGCAGTTTCCTCTCAATCAAAAACGAGATGTAATCTATTTTCATTTGCAAAGCACCTTTCATCCAAATAAGATGCCAAGTATAGCTCTTCCAAAATATGCGGGTTGGTGCCTCAGACTGATGATCTGGCTACTAATTTTTTTACATGTGATCTGCATTGTAAGTGGAGAAAATAAAGATTAGGTTTTTATTTTGATAATCTTCTTTCTTGTAGATGTGTCTAGTAGTCCTGAACACTAGGGTTATGCATCTGAACCCCCAAGATGCCTGCAGAATGATATCATTCATTTTTCAACTCTGCCTCCTTTCCAGTAGGCTTGCTCCTGCCCCCTCAGTTTTTACAAAAGCAGTCAAGAACCACTATAATGGAAGACATCACTGGAGGGAGGGCAATGGGAAAACCTCCCAACACAATACTTCTAATCTACTCAGAAACAAATATAACATTATCAAAATTATACAAAACTGTGTGCAACCGGCACTAACATTTATGGAGCTCGTAGCTACTCACATGTCCTGCTAAGAAGCAGAAACTCAGACTTGATATCTTCCTCCCCTTTTTTTTTATTTTCAGCTTATTTGAGACAGAGAAATTCTTCATAGTCAGACAGACTGAAATCAAAACCAAAGGCAGACAAAGCCCACTCACAAGGCAGGAGGGCTTCAGGACTACTAGGCGCATCTACAAGAAAGAATATTATCGAGGTAAGAATCTAATCTTTCTTTTTTGTGTAATGTGTCTAGAAGTCCTGAACGCTAAGGACATACCAAAGTAGTCCTTTGAGTCTAGGGCGGGACTACTGAGACTGCCTTTACTACTGAGGACCCAAAAGCGGCGTCCTTCCTAGTTGCCAAGTCTGTTCTATAGAACCTGGTAAATATGAGGAGTAGATCATGTCACTGCTCTACAAATCTCCAAAGGGAATATAGCCCGAGCCTCTGCCCATGAGGTAGCCACCCCTCTGGTGGAGTGTGCCTTCAATGCTTTGGCTGCTGCTTATTACAGCCCACATATGCAGAAGAATTTGACATTTTAATCCATCTGGAGATCAAGGCCTTAGATGCAGACCTGCCTTTCTTAGAATGAGTGGTCAGAACAAAAAGTTGATCAGAGACTCGAAACTCATTGATAACTTCGAGGTATCTTAGAAGCACTTTTCTGACATCTAGCAAATGCAATATTGTGTCCTTTTTCTTCAACCCTGAAAGCTGAAAGATGGGCAAATGGACTTCCTGATTGACATGTAAGGCAGACATTATTTTTGGTACAAAAGGATGGAATCATGTGTAAGGAAAGCCCTGCTTCCAAATTTTTAGGAAACTGCTCCCTGCAAGAGAGAGCCTATAACTCAGACTAGTCTCACCGATGTAATCGCTACTAAAGAACACCATCTTGACGATCAGATCTAAGAGAGAAGCCTCCTGTAAGGGCTCATATGGAGTCCTACTAAGACCTTGCAAAATGGTATTACTGTTCCAGGATGGGAATGGTACATGCACCGGAGGTTGCAACCTGAGAGCCCTTTTAAGGAATCTTGCCACATTTAGGTGAGAGGCCAGAGAAGCTCTCTCTCCTGGACTTCGGAAGCATAAAGGCTTGCTATCTGCACTTTCAGCAATTCAACCAACATATCCTTCTCAAGTTCCTCTTGCAAAACTCATAGGACTACCAAGATCGGAGCTTGTAAGGGCTCTGCATCAATTGGCATAGGCCACCACTGTCCAGGGCTTCTTGACTTTAAGCAGAATGGAAACATCCACCTCCAAGTATTCTTTCCTTACTAGGGCCTCCTGCTCAAGAGCCATATTGTAAGCCTGAAGTGTTCTGGATTCTCTTTAGGGACCGGACAGTGTGTCAGGGGATTCACCTAAACCTTCAATCTAAGGCCTTTGTCTCTCTTTATGTAAATTAGGTTCACATACCACACAGTCTGTGAGGCCAATTGGGCACGAGTGGGACAACCAGGCTTGGATGATTTGCAATGCTGCAAATGACTTGATCTAATATAGACCACGGGAGAAACACGTACAAGAGCCCCTTCTTCATCAATGGCTGGTCCAACGTTTTCAACCCTGCGATTCCAGGCTATCTTCAGCTGTAAAAGCGGTCCACCTTTGTTTTTGCCACTGAGGCCATGAGATCCATCAGTGGGCACCCCAACTGCTGAACAATAGCATAAAATGCTTATAGGAATAGCGAACAAAACAAAAATTACACTTATGGTGAGTGAGACCTGGGGTGTCAGATATGACCAGTCTAAGCAAGAGCGCTTCCACGGTCTGTCAGTTCTTCATACATCCCCAATCATATAATGTAATACTTTTTATAGAAAATTTTTTAAAATGATTTTTTCACTATCATAGTTATCAGTGCATCTATCTAGAGTTTTAAAGAACTTATCTTTAAAAAGCTGTGTCTTCATTCCATTGTAAGTAATGGTGGAACATATCATTTATTCCTACGTTCCGTGCAATTCAATACTCCCCTCTGCCAACGCGTTTCGCAGAGCTTTATCAAGGCTAGGGGCACTAAAAAACATAGAAAATCAACCCATTAGGAGATAGAAAGAAAATAAACCAAACACTATCCAAATTAACATATACTGTAAACTGTAAAGAGCACTAACCTGCATAATTGAAAGTATCCTAAATGTATTGTCAAGCGGCGTCTGAAAAATGGCTGCGGCGTCTTTTTTCACTCACTATTATAGGGACCTCCCCTGACGTCATACCAAAAAGTTAGTAGCTGAGGTCAACCTGCGCTAACCAATCCGAAGTTTCATTTAATCCTTCCGGAGCCATGGAGTTCAACATGAACATCCATCTCAGTTCTTTAAGGTTCAGGTTTTTTTCAACATTTCCTCCTTCCCACCCTACAGTAATCATGTCTAACACTCTCCATTTAAGATCATTTAATCATTAAAAATTTTCTATAAAAAGTATTACATTATATGATTGGGGATGTATGAAGAACTGACAGACCGTGGAAGCGCTCTTGCTTAGACTGGTCATATCTGACACCCCAGGTCTCACTCACCATAAGTGTAATTTTTGTTTTGTTCACTTTTTGCTTCATATTATACGTTTGTGAGGATGGCCCAGAGTACAGTTAACAAAGATTTATTCAGTTTTTCGGAAGAAAGGAAAATAGAACTAACTAATAGACCTATGCTATATGCAGGTAGCTCTAATCCTACGGGATCACCTACTTGGTATGAACTTGAAATGCTACAAATGAAGCTGATTAGAGCAGAACTTCATGCGAATACTCTAGCGCAGTATGTTACAACTGGTATGATCCCACGAGGCTTGCGCATTCAGAAGGGCCCTACATTGTTTGCTCAGAATCAGCAGTTTAAAGACAAGTGGGTTGCCATTTTGAACAAGTGTAGCATGGACCTCATGCTTCTTATAATTGAGCATATTACTATGCTAGAGCAGGAGTTAAAACAAAACATTGAAGAATTAACACTGCAAATTAAACAAGCTAGTGGGAATGATATTGAGTTCAACAAATTAGACACTGAACATAAATCCAAAATGGATACTTACATGGAATCTCTGAAGCAGGCGAAATTAAAAAAATATAGAAGAGACGAACGGGACTATAACACCAATCAGGTCTATTTGTGGTTATTTAAGGGAACCTTTGCAATGACCAAACAACCCTTTGATGATGACCACACATCTACAGACTCTAGCTCGTCAAGTGGCCAAAGTGGGGGTCGCCCGAACATGAATGTGGGCCCACAAGCTCAAGGGGGTTTTTACCAACGGGGCCCACGTGGCAGACAAAAAACCCGAGGTGCAAGAAGAGTAGGATTTCAACAGCAACAACAACAGGGGTACGGGACGGGCCCCCAAACCCGATCTCAGTATCGCACCAATCCTCCATAATAAACCTTACACCTAAGCGGTTGTCCGCTGAGCAAGTAGCAGTATTGGAATTAGGTCTTGGATTTGTCCCCAGTGTCCGTTATGATGCCTTTGAGACTCGTTTATCAATCTATAGCCTCCTGCGCAAACTTCACTTAAAATTGTTTTTTGTGGACCACCCTCCCAGCAATGATGGGACTTTGATTGCAAGGAAGTCGGGTTGGTGCCCGGCTGTACCCCTTCACCCTCATCTGATGACTTTTAGAGACTTGATCCTAACGGAGGTGGAGGAAATAGAAAAACAGCCCAGTCTACATCCCAGGGACTATAACCTTTCTTATACTGAATGGATGGCGCTTAAGGAACTCCAAAATGACTCTTCTCTCGTAATTATGAGAGCTGATAAGGGGGGTGCTGTTGTTATTCTTTCCAGAGAACAATATTTAAGTGAAGCCCAGCGACAATTGAGTAATTCGCAGTTCTACCTACATTTAGACAATGATCCTGTGGATGAATTAAAATATGCTATTTCTACTTTAATATCTAAAGCCTATAAGGCGAAGATGATTACATTACGAGAAGCTACTTTTTTGAATCCTAAGTGGTACATTACCCCTAAGATTTATTTTCTTCCGAAAATACACAAAAGCTTAATGAACCCCCCTGGTCGACCAATTGTTTCAATGAAAAATTCTCCATTAGAACCGCTTTCCAAGTTTTTGGATCTTTTCCTTCAACCTGAGCTTCAGAGGGTAAAATCTTATATTAAATATACTACACACATGTTGAGATTACTCACTGAAGTCCAGGATGTTCAGGAACAATGGCTGTTGGTGTCTTTTGACGTGACTGCCTTATATACAATGATTCCCGTAGACCAAGCCCTCACCTTATTGAAAGAAATTTTCAGCAAACAGACGATTCGTCCTTGTTTATCTTTGGACATTTTGATGGAAATGGCAACTTTAGTTTTAACTAAGAGCTACTTTTGGTTTCATGAGAAATTTTATTTACAGTGTCATGGTATCGCTATGGGGGCATCTCTTGCCCCTTCCTTGGCGACTCTTTTTATGTCCAAATTGGAGGAGGAAAAGATATACCACATGCCACTGTTTGAGCATGTAATCATCTGGAAGCGATACCTTGATGACATTTTTTGCATATGGTCATCCACTGAAGCCAATTTTCGGAACTTTGTGAGAGAATTAAACACTTTGGATGTTAATATACAATTCACCACCACGAGTGACTTTCATGAATTGGCCTTTTTGGATATTAAAATTACTAAGGACCATGGGAAACTGCTTACTACTCTTTACCGGAAAAGCACGGATCGGAATAGCTTGCTCCGTTTTCACAGTTTTCACCCTATTGGTTTGAAATGAAGCCTTCCTATAAGTCAATTTTTACGATTACGGAGGATCTGCTATTCCTTAGAAGAATTTCGTACCCAAGCCAAAATCATGAAGAGGAATTTTTATCAGCGGGGTTATCCCCATGATGTTGTAAAACGTGCATATACAAGGGCTAAATATGCCCATCGCGAGAGGACTACTGCAGGAAAAGAATAACTCACCTGAAACTGATGATAATATCACTTTCATTCAAAAATACTCCACTCTAGCTCCAAAAATAACTCACATCATTAACAAACATTGGCATGTTGCTAAACTGGCCGTTCCCTCTTTGGCTGATTACCCCATTTGCTCTTACAGAAGGCAAAAAAATATTGGGGATCACGTTTGTCACAACATTATCAGAAACCCGATTCCAAAAATAGCCGGCTGCCATCTCCCATGCGGTCAATGTCAGTGGTGCCCCTTTACTATTTCTGGGGAGATATGGAATCATCCCACTACGGGGGTTACTTACCATTCTAGATCTATTACCAACTGTAACTCCAGTCGGGTGATTTACTGTATTCAATGCCCATGTCCTAAACTGTATGTAGGTCGCACCCTTAGATCGATTAAGCTAAGACTGACTGAACATAAATCGCGCGTCCATACTCGAAATGAATCCTCTCCATTAGTGCGACATTGGAAATTATGTGGTCACACTTTAAATGATCTTAAATGGAGAGTGTTAGACATGATTACTGTAGGGTGGGAGGGAGGAAATGTTGAAAAAAACCTGAACCTTAAAGAACTGAGATGGATGTTCATGTTGAACTCCATGGCTCCGGAAGGATTAAATGAAACTTCGGATTGGTTAGCGCAGGTTGACCTCAGCTACTAACTTTTTGGTATGACGTCAGGGGAGGTCCCTATAATAGTGAGTGAAAAAAGACGCTGCGGCCATTTTTCAGACGCCGCTTGACAATGCATTTAGGATACTTTCAATTATGCAGGTTAGTGCTCTTTACAGTTTACAGTATATGTTAATTTGGATAGTGTTTGGTTTATTTTCTTTCTATCTCCTAATGGGTTGATTTTCTATGTTTTTTAGTGCCCCTAGCCTTGATAAAGCTCTGCGAAACGCGTTGGCAGAGGGGAGTATTGAATTGCACGGAACGTAGGAATAAATGATATGTTCCACCATTACTTACAATGGAATGAAGACACAGCTTTTTAAAGATAAGTTCTTTAAAACTCTAGATAGATGCACTGATAACTATGATAGTGAAAAAATCATTTTAAAAAATTTTCTATAAAAAGTATTACATTATATGATTGGGGATGTATGAAGAACTGACAGACCGTGGAAGTGCTCTTGCTTAGACTGGTCATATCTGACACCCCAGGTCTCACTCACCATAAGTGTAATTTTTGTTTTGTTCACTTTTTGCTTCATATTATACGTTTGTGAGGATGGTATAGGAATAGCGAGCACTCCCCTCGATTTTCTCCATATGCTATAATAGCCTTACTCACTGTGCCATGTGGTGCCTGCCTGCCTCAACTCTGCCTCACCGGTTTTCTC
This sequence comes from Geotrypetes seraphini, assembly GCF_902459505.1. Lineage (NCBI taxonomy): Eukaryota > Metazoa > Chordata > Amphibia > Gymnophiona > Dermophiidae > Geotrypetes > Geotrypetes seraphini. The sequence goes on along the minus strand of NC_047088.1, from coordinate 153,118,230 downwards.
TCCAAACTTGGTCTATGGGATGTCAGTTGGGTTGAGCTTCAACCCCTGGAAACTCTCTTACTGCAACGCAGGGAAGATGAAGCTGCCAGCTTGCTATTAATCCCGGCCAAGCAGGGAAGGAGCCAAACAGCTTGTGCTCAAGCTCAAGCTCTTGATAAATCAGGGATGTGGGCAGTTATTCAGGGGCTGGCCCCCAAGTTCCAAATATATTACAGCAGGATGGCTAGACAGGTGTCCCTGAGGGCTGATTTCGCTTTGCAAATCTGCATCTTCTCCCAGGCAGAGTCCTAACAAGTGGAAACCTCAGGGAGCAAAGCCTCCAACTTAAAACGACAGGAACCTCCCCATCAAATAAAAATAAAACTGCAGAGTAGATCAGAAACACTTGCTTGCAGAAGAAAAACTGAGGGGAAGGAGCAAGCCTACTGGGAAGGAGGTGGAGTTGAAATTTGAGTGATATCATTCTGCAAGTAACTTGCGAGTTCAGATGCATAACCCTAGCATTCAGGACTACTAGACACATTGTACTAGAAAATGGAGATTTCAAACTAATTATAATCTGGCAATAAGATAAATTACCCTAATATGGCACAACAGGACAATGGCAGTACTGTTATCTAATAATGTGATTTTCTAATCATTACAACCCAGCCTGAGTTCTTCTACACCTGCAGTGAATCTTCCATACCAGCCATTGCACAATAATGATACCTAGTAGCTGGATATAGGACTCCACAGGGAGCTCTAGAACATAGTTCCACCCCAAGGGCTGTTCTACAGTTACTGGACTAGGCAAGTTGGGAGGAGATATAAAATAAGGGAAAACTCATCAGGGAGAAGCAAATGAAAAGTTATAGTATCATATGTAGCTCAGCCCCAATGGCAATTGAGTTAAAAATTTCCTCCAGTTTCTTTGGGTTTTCATCTTCCTGCCCACCCCCCCATCCCAAACGTATTTATACACAGATTGAACTGAGGGGAAACCAAGAAATACTGTTTTTCTTGTTAATGGAATTAAAAATAAAAAATAAAATTCTCTTTCCTGTATAAAGACCTCAGAGATACAGAACAGCATGCTTGTGAAATTTTTACATGACCCTGCTCAGCCTTTCTGCTAGACCAGTGTTCTTCAACCTTTTTACACCTATGGACCGGCGGAAAAAAAAATTATTTTGTGGACCGGCAAACTACTAGGACTGAAATTTAAAAACCCCGTTTCCGCGAGCTCGGTCCTCACAAACCATCTGATCCCATCCGCACAAGCCTCAGTTATGATTTTATATTGAATGTATTTTATTAAAGTATAAAAAGAAACAATATTCTGTACAATTGTCATTTTATAAATACAAATAATAGAGAGCATGGATCAACAAAACCCATGTCTCCCCTCCCCTTCACATATATCCCCTCTACTATCAAGAATCAAGAAAACTGAATAAGCCAAATTATTACAGAATGCTACACAGAAATATCATGCTAACAGAATACCGCAGTCAAACATAACAGGAATAGGGTTAGGGGTGTGCAACTAGGGCAACTGCCCCCCTGGTCAGAGAGAGCCGTTGCCATGGTGACATCTCCCAACTTTATCCCCCTTTTTCGGGCATTGTTAACCTGCATTGAAAAATGAAGCCCACTTTTCTAGGGGGTTTGAAATATGCTCTTTCTAATGAGACTGATTTGAAAGAGTTTCTGAAAGGTATTTTTCTGTAAAAGCAGGCTGAAAATACCCTATTTTTGGCCTTTTTACACAAATTAGCAACTTTACACTTAATTTGTAAACTAATGGAAAGAGCTTGGAGGTTAAAATTGTACTTTTGAAAACAACGTTGTACTGAGACATTATGCGCCAAATTTCGCATTTATTACTCAATTATTGTGGGAGCTAAGTAATGTCAAACTTTGACTTTTTTGGAGCACTAATTTTTTCGGCCAAGTTTACTGTAATTCAGCCATTCACTCAGTGCTCGACAAAAATTATTATTGGTAGCACTGAATAGAGCTCCAAAAGTTGTGCAGGGTAGCTAAGTTTCAGTTTTTTTTGGAAACATAGTTCGTGAGATATTGTGTCTCAAAGTTGTCATAATGTCACTGTTGTACTGTATGTCACTGCAGTATGGGGTCAAACAAATGGCTATATCTCCACGAATATTCCACAGGCGAAACTAAAACTTTACCAAAGTTCGTTTGATACATGTGGGACTTTGTGCATAAAGTTTTATCAAAATCCGTGATGGTCATGCAGGGAGCCCTTGATCACTTGACATGGAATAACCCTCTGGACACAAGTAGTACTTGGACTAAAATCTCTTTCCTTTTCTCCCTAGTAAAATGGGTGACCATGCGGTCCTCTAAAAGGGAAGAGAGTTCCTTAGCAAGCACTACTTGATGCTGAGAGCCAAGTTTTGGTGCTCTTGGTGGGCAATTTGGAGGTTGATGCAAATGAAGGATGTAAACCTTTTTGAACTATTTGAACAACCCACCAGTCTAAGGTTACAAGGGGCCTTGGAAAAAAACTTTAGCTTCCTCCTGACTGCTAGACCATCCAGGTTGGATACTTATGTCTGCTATACTCTGCTTGAGCCAGTCAATAGCTCGTCCCCTGCGTAGACTTGGGAGCTAACTGGGACTTTCAAGCTCATTGATGCCAAGGCAGGAGCATGGAGCCTGGGACTGCTAGAGAGGCCTAGTCAAGGAAGTGAACCTATGCCTTTGAAAATAGTAAAAACCCTTCTAATTATCACCCTATAACTCTGAAAAGTGGAAGCCACAGGAGTGGGCCAAGGTAGAGAATGACATGGGGGCCCAATTTTTCTCTATCCCCTTGGGAACTCATTTTCCTGTCCCATCCCGGTAAGTTCTTTTCCTGTCCTTGCCTCATTCCTGCAAGGTCTGTCCTCATCTGCACAAGCCTCAAACACTTTAAAATCATAAGTGCTCAAGGCTTGTACAGTTAAGGCAGAGCTTACAGGAATGGGGCAGGGACAAAACTCGTGGGGACGGGTTGGGGAAATTGAGTTCCTGCAGGATGGGGACAAATCTGTCCCCATGTCATTCTCTACCTAGGCCCACTCCTGTGGCCTCCACTTTTCAGAGGTTATGGGGTGATAGTTAGAAGAGTTCTTACCATTTTCAAAGGCATAGGTTCACTTCCTTGACTCGGGCTCTCTAGCAGTCTCAGGTTCCATGCTCCTGCCTTGGCATCAATAAGCTTCCACCCATAAGATTCCAGAGTCCAAGAATCCATACCTGGGGATCCTTGAACTTCTGGTCCTTATGAGAGTATGAGAGCAAATTAGATCACCATGGGAAAGATGATGGAGGCACTGATTAAGGACAGCATCTGTGACCATATCGAAAAAAATGGACAGCTAAGGTCGAGCCAGCATGGGTTCTGCAAGGGTAGGTCGTGCCTCACAAACTTGTTGTACTTCTTTGAGGGGGTAAACAACCAGGTGGACAAAGGAGAACCCATAGACATAATTTACCTAGACTTCCAGAAAGCCTTCGATAAGGTACCACATGAGCGGTTGCTCAGGAAGCTATGGAACCATGGGGTGCACGGGGAGGTCCACCGATGGATCAAAAACTGGCTGGCAGACAGGAAGCAGAGGGTTGGTGTAAAGGGCCATTACTCGGACTGGCAAGGGGTCACGAGCGGGGTTCCTCAAGGATCGGTGCTGGGACCGCTCCTGTTTAACATATTCATTGACGACCTGGAGGAGGGAACAAAATGCGAGGTCATCAAATTTGCAGATGACACCAAACTATTCAGCAAGGTTGAAACCACGGTTGACTGCGAGAATCTCCAAAGGGATCTTACGACATTGGAAGAATGGGCGAAAAAGTGGCAAATGAGCTTCAATGTAGGGAAATGCAAGGTCATGCATATAGGGAGAAGGAACCCGATGTTCACTTACAAAATGGGGGGATCAATGCTAGGGGTCAGTAATCTGGAAAGAGACTTGGGAGTGATGGTAGACACGACATTGAAGGCGTCGGCACAATGCGCCACAGCCTCGAGGAAAGCAAACCAAATGTTAGGTATCATTAAGAAGGGTATCTCGACCAGAACGAAGGAAGTCATCCTGCCACTGTACCGGGCTATGGTGCGCCCGCATCTGGAATACTGTGTACAGTACTGGTCACCGTACCTCAAAAAGGACATGGCAATGCTTGAGGGAGTCCAGAGAAGAGCAACTAAACTGATTAAGGGTATGGAAAACCTTACATACACTGACAGACTGAAGAAGCTGGGGTTGTTCTCCCTGGAAAAGCGGAGACTCAGAGGAGATATGATAGAGACCTTCAAGATCCTGAGGGGCATCGAAAAGGTTGACAAAGACAGATTTTTCAATTTGAAAGAAACCACAAGAACAAGGGGTCACTCGATGAAATTGAAGGGGGACAGGTTTAAAACAAACGCAAGGAAGTACTTTTTCACACAGAGGGTGGTGGACACATGGAACACCCTTCCGGAGGCCGTGATAGGAAATAGCACAGTACAGGGTTTCAAGGAAGACCTGGATAGGTTCCTGGAAGACAAAGGGATTGAGGGGTACAGATAAGAGCAGTGGAAGGTTTAGAGATAACTGTAGAGGTAGGCAATAAAATTAGTCAGGGACCGCTGACCAGGCAATATGCCTGATGGGCCGCCGCGTGAGCGGACCGCTGGGCTGGATGGACCTCTGGTCTGCCCCGGCGGAGGCGACTACTTATGTACTTATGTACTTATGAAGGGTGAGGAAGCTGCCGCTTCTCAAATTTGTGACTCCCAAAAGCATCTATAAGATTTAGAATGCTGAGCAGTGTCCATATCTGGGCTCCGTTGACGTTACCTGTCTGTGGTAAGCTGATGCCCTGCAAGTCCTCAAAGAAAGCAGTATTTACACACCTAAAAAGCTTTATAAAATTGCCCTCTAAATATATAATAATGGTGTTCCATTAAATATGGTGGACGGGAACAACCCTTTTTTCTTTGAATTGTCAGTTTCTTCCTGCTGCTTTTACTGTCATCAAAACTGATACCAAGGCTAGGATCTGAATCATTTATATCCAATGTCTTTCACTTACAAATAGTCCTCTACAATTTTTCATGATGTTGAAGTCTGAAGAATTGATGTACACCTAGATATTAAATTAGCCCTGAAGAAGCTGTAGTGAAATGCTGGCCAACACTGGATGTGCCTTAGATTTATGTGTACCAAATACAAAGTAAACAAACCATAGCAACACTTTAAAAATCAAGACCAAGGTTGGGGAAGGGGGAGGGGCAGATTTTGGTCTTTGTATAAATGTAAGGAATCTGGGGATGGGGACTATTATATGTTTTTCTGTGTTCAAAGATTGTTATTGATTAGGGGAGAGATAAGTTCTAAACTGGATTATTGCAGAATATTAAGTGTTGTATATAAGATAAAAATGTTTTTATTTGCTGATACACTTATTATAAGTTTTAAAATGAATAAAGAATTAAAAAACAAACAAACAAAAAAACAACCCCAAAAACCCCCCAAGACCACTGCAAAGGTGACCCCAAAAGTAACCAGAAGCCAATGCAGGCATTTCCCTTATTCACATTTTACTACTAGAACACTAATTTTATCCATAATTCCAAATTACATTAATTTTTTCCTACTTTGACAGTTCCTTCTCCTCCTCCAAGCTGCACCTTCGATTCTTCTGCTGCTGCTTCTCCTCTAGCTGTACACCAGATTCAAAAGGCTTTATTGTCATGATAACACCTGAACGATTAGAACCTGGGATGGGACGTGGAGGAGGAAATGAGGCAGAACGACTGCGGACAACATCATTGGCAACTTTGACAGTATCAAAAACTCGTTTTTGCTGGTTCCTGGAAGACAGAAGAAATTATATTAAAAAATATACCACAAAGAAAAACTTGTAACAGATATTGGTGAGATTTCTTAAACAATGATTTTGTTGATAAAACTTTGGTATTGCATCCTTGCCAAACAGGTTTCCGTACTCACCTCAGTACGGAGACCACAATGACAGCTTTAAAAAGCAAGTTATATTCACATCTAGACGCAGACTTTGTGGTACTGCTAATCTCACTTGATCTTTCAGCAGCCTTTGATCTAGTAGACCATAAGATTATTATTATCTCAATTATAGTCAATAGGAATCTCCAGAACTGTACCATATTTCAGTGGTTCACTGCTTATCTATCAGATAGAAGTTTCAGGGTCTGTCTCACCTACTTCACTTTCATCTACTGTTACACTGGACTGTGGAGTTCCACAGTGCTTGTTGTTATCTCCTCTTTTATTTAATTTTTTTTTTCTTTATCAAATTTTTCAATATATAATCAAGTATCCACTTGTACAGAAAGGTAAAGTTAAGCTAGAAATAAAATACAATACAAATTAAAAAGATATAATCTACAATTATTAGAAATTGTTGGGGGGCGTGGCTTTGAAGCGGACGAAGATGGCTGGGTAATGGAGTAGCTCTGTGAAGGCAAGCTAACTGACAGATAATATAGTCAGGAAAAATTTCAAATTTCGCTCTGAAAAGTGAATTGGAGATTGATTATGGCTTCGGGTAAGCAAAATAAAAATTTGACAGCGGGAAGCAGCTCAGGAAGTGTGAAGCGGTCAAAACTTGATACGGCTTCCCCACTGTCAGTTCTGTTGCCGCCGGAGGATGTAGAAAATAAAGACATAATGAAGGAAATCCAGGCAGTAAAAGAAATAGTTTTAGAATGTGCTAAAAGTATAAAAGAAGTAAAGGAAGAGATGGTGTGTTTGTCAAATAAACTGCAAGTGATGGAATTGAAAGTGGACCAAATAGAGAAAAGAGTGGAAAAGTGGGAGGAGGAAAGTGTACAGCATAAGGAACACAGTAAATAAATTGAAGCACTGAAAAGGGAGCTGGAAGATTTATCTAATAGGGAACGAAGGAGCAATTTAAGGGTGCTTGGGGTCCCGGAGGGAATTGAACAGTCGGATCCGATTGGATTTTTGCTCAATTTTTTGCCAAAGGTGCTCCCGATAAAAAATAAATTTCCGTTGGAAATCGAACGCGCGCACAGGGTCCCAACGAGATTGACAAGCAGCCAGAAAGGACCACGTCCACTGATTTTTAAGCTACTGAGATATCAGCAGGTAGCTGAAATAATTAAATTGGCCAAAGATAATAAAAATTTAAAATGTCAGGACTCTTAAGATTTACATCGTTCCTGACTTTGCTAGAGCAACGGCACAAAAGAGGAAGCAGTTATTGGACCTGAGACCACAGCTGAGAAGTCTGGGAGCTAGATATGGTCTCATATACCCGGCAATTATGCGGGTCACTTATAAGAATAAAACTTTGAATTTTGAATCTGCAGCAAAACTTAAGGAGTTTCTGGAGCAGTGTGAATCACCAATGGCTACTTAAGAGGAGATCTGGATGAAAGTATTTACTTTCTTGGTTGTAATGTTTATTTTTGTTTGAGAAATTCATATGTTTAAAAAAGTTAATGGGATTCTGAAGGAAGGACTGTAGTTGGATTCAAAAACATTCCACATTCCATCTTGTCAGGAGGCAAATGGAATGTAGCCTGTAAGAGTATATGAGATGCAATATTACAGACTTTTTAAAGGACAGTGGTTGAATAGATGGACTGAATTGACTTGCTGATTGGAAAGACAGACTGAGGAAATGTTGGAGGATTGTGGAAAACAGTTTGAAGGAGATAAGTTATATATGATACTGAGAATGAGAAAGTATATTCTACAAGCAAGAGGACATTAATTAGAATGGATCTGCAAGCAAGATGTGTGTTGGAACATGACTTTGTATGCCTTATAATTTTTAATTGAAGGGGAAGTCTGCTGTGATATATGGAATAATGACATTGTAATGGAAAATCCATTAATGCAGCAGAGGATTTATTAAAGATAGTTCTGATATATAGTTGGCCTGGCATTAAAATAAAAATGACAGATATGTGGTGGTCAATAATAAAGAAACAGGGATTATATATGTATGAGGTGAAGGATTTTTGATTGACACCATAAGTCTGAAATTGTGGCCGCTGCAAATCTTTATGAAAAATAGTTTGAAGAGGAGATTTTATATGGACCAAAGGATGTGAATGAGAATGTATAAGCAGAAAGTGAGAGGACACTAGTTGGAATGGATCTGCAAGCAAGAGGAGATTTGGAATGTGACTTTATGTGGCATACAGCACCTCATTTAAAGAAGAGGAAGTTTGATATTATGTATGGACTAAGGTTTTGCATTTGCAAATCTGTTAATGTAACAGTGGTTATAATACTGTAGGTTTTGCTAAAAGTTGGTCTGACTTTCATATACTTTTTGAAAAGAAAAAGTTAGGAAGGATGATTTCTAATATATATTAAATAATATTTAAAGGTGTTAATTGACTTGAGGTTATGGGGTGTAATCTGCTCTAAAAGGTGGATATGGTTTGGATGATTGTAATTTTAAAAGTTTATTTGATTATTTATTTATTACAAAGATATCTTATCCCTAGTGAGTAGGGAAAAGATGGTTTATGAGAGAAAGGAAAAAAAAAAAAGGAGGAGGTAATCCTTGATAAAGAAGTCTTGTTTGATAAAGTGATTTTCATTTAATATTATAATGATCTGGCTAATGGATTAGAAATTATAAATATAGCTTGTGGGGAGTTTATCTATTGCCTAGTCAAGGTATGCGTTTCAAAGCTGGCATGTAATTTAAGGGAGGGAAGGGAGGGGGTGGGGATTAAGGGTATAGGGAGGGATACAGGGGAGGGGATGGGGGTCTAATAATAATTTTAAAAAGGGGAAAAGAGGATATAATATTGATGTTGAGAATATTTTGGTTTATTGGTTTGATTTGACATAATGACTCTAAAGATTCTTTCACTAAATGTTAATGGTCTCAACCATCTGATAAAAAGAAAAAAAAACATTGCTATATTTAAAAAATCAGAATGCAGATGTCTATTTCATACAAGAGACTCACCTTAATGGAGATGAATCAAAAAAATTAATTGGTAATTGGGTGAAGGATTGTTTTTTTGCACCGGCGGTGGGGAAAAAAGCTGGGGTAGCTATTTTAATAAATAAAAAATGTTCAGCAGGATTTAGTATGGTGGCTGCAGATAAATTAGGAAGGTGGGTACATGTGAACATGAGTATGGGCAATAATACCGTAGCGTTATTTAATGTGTATGTCCCTAATTCGAATCAAATTGAATATTTTAAAACTCTACAACCAATAATTTTATCACTGGCTGCTAATAATTTGATAGTGGCAGGAGATTTTAATGCTGTTATGGACCCTTTATTGGATAAAAAACCTAGTAAAATTTTAAAATCTTTAGGGTTGGAAAATTTTATAAATTCTTGTAATTTAAAGGATATTTGGAGAATTCTTCATTTTAATGATCGAGATTTTTCATTTTATTTACATGTTCATAAATCTTTTTCCAGAATTGATTATATTTTTGTTTCTGATGGGCTAATACAAGATGTTACTCAAGCCTATATAGAACCAATAATTTGATCAGATCATGGTGGAGTGTGGATTAATTTAAATTTTAATGATCCAGATAATGTTAGGCCTGTCTGGAGATTTAATAATGCATTGCTTGCATATCCAAAATTTTGTGAAGAATTTCAATCAAAAATTGATGAATATTTTCAAAATAATATTACAGAGGAAGTGTCTTTAGAAATAATATGGGATGCTTTTAAGGCAACGATGAGAGGGCAAATTATATCATTTTCAGCCTATTCTAAAAAACAACTAAATAAGCAATTTACTGAAGTGGAACAAGAAATAAAAGACTTAGAATCGAAATTGGTTAATAAGTGGGAGAATTCTACGTTACAAGCTTTATTAAAAGCAAAATATAAATACAATGAGATTTCTTCTAAATTGGCTAAAAAAAAATATTCTATGTCAGCAAGCTTTGTATTATGGTAGTTCAAATAAGGCGGGAAGATTATTGGCTAATTATCTTAAAGTGAAAAAAAAGAAAGATGAAAATGAATGCAATAAAAGATGAAAAAGGTGATATTCATTCTCAGATTGGTCCTATTTTAAAACAATTTTTAAATTATTATAAAAACCTGTATTCTTCTGAGTCTTATTTAAGTAAAGAAAAAGATGGTGTAGAGTTTTTAAATAATATTGTAGGTCCGAAGATTCCTGATCATATAAAAAGAAGTTTGGAAAATCCAATATCTTTACAAGAATTACAAACAGCATTGAAGTCTCTTAGAGTGGGGACCGCTCCAGGTGGTGATGGTTTTACAGTAGAGTTTTATAAAGCATTTCAAAATACTCTTTTACCCCATTTATTAAATTTATATCAGAATCAACTAAAGAAAGGTTGTATAACAGGCACTATGGCAGAATCATTAACTATTGTTTTGCCGAAGCCAAATAAAGATCCCATGCTGGTTTCAAATTACAGGCCTATTTCTTTGATAAATGTGGATGGTAAATTATTAGCCAAACTTTTGGCTATACGTTTGGCAAAAGCTCTTCCTCACATAATTGGTATGCATCAAACAGGGTTAGTTGCTCAGAGACACTCTTCTAATAATACCAGATTGGCATTGCAAATGTTATATTTAACAAAATAAATTGGAGATCCTGCTTTTTCTGTGTCTCTAGATGCAGAGAAAGCTTTTGATCGGGTGGAATGGACATTTATGTATCAGGCCATGGAATGGTTTGGTATTGGTTCGGGATTTATACAAATGATTAAAACACTGTATAGCTCTCCTGTTGCTAGATTATATATCAATAATAATTTTTCTGATTGTTTTAAATTGCAAAGGGGAGTTAGACAGGGATGTCCTCTATCTCCTTTACTTTCTGATATAGTGCTTGAACCCTTATTACTAGCTATTCAACAGGAAGAGGAGATACAGGGTATACCGCATAAGGATAAAGAATATAAAGTTTCTGCATATGCGGATGATATATTACTTCATTTGAGGAATCCTGAAACAACCATTCCAAATTTATTGGATTTGATAGAAAAATTTGGAAAGTTTTCAGGATATAAAATAAATTGGACTAAATCAGAAGTTCTTCCTTTAAATGTGCATTGCACAAAAGGATTATTTGATTCATTCCCTTTTATATGGAAAGAAGAAGGAATAAAATACTTAGGTATATGGATAAAAAATACACTTGATGAGACAATTATAATGAATGAAAAAAGTTTATTGCAAAAAGTAACAGAGTTATGTGAGCAATGGAATCCTTTACAATTATCTTGGTGGGGAAGAGTTCAAACTGTCAAAATGATGATATTGCCTGTGGTTTGCTATCAAATGGGAATGATACCAGTTTTTTTTCAGGGTTCTTTTTATAAAAAATTAAACAATATTCTTAGTAAATTTATTTGGCTGGGTAAAGCTGTAAGAATTGCTCTAGTGACTTTACAAAAACCAATTGAGGAGGGAGGGGTAAATTTTCCAAATTTTTATAGGTTTCATCAATCCTATATCTTGCGCCAAGGTATGTATTGGGTCCTCCCAGAACTCATGGAGAAGCTTCCAGATTGGTTATGGTTGGAGTGGCAGCTCATGTCTCCTATCAGGCTTCGTCATCTGCTTAGCATTAAAATGCCTAGAATAAGGAAAACCAATAGGATATTAATGGACACATGGACAACATTAAAATATGTTAACAATTTAACTCCTATTACTATTCAAAAATCTACTTGTCAAAACATATGGCTGAACTCCAAGATACGAATAGGCGGTTTTATGATTGTCTGGAAGGATTGGATTGAGGCAGGAATACGTACTTTAAATGATGTTATTAATGATGGTAAGCTGCTGGAGTTTTCACAATTGCAACATAAATTTGGTCTTGATAAAAAACAAAGTTATAAATGGTTGCAATTGAAGCAGGCCATTTAGGCAGGATTCCCTGAATGGAAGTCTTTAAATACTCATTTTACTCTAGAATTCTTATGCTTCCAGGCAGATTTTCTGGGTCACCAGGCCGCGCAGTGGTATAAAACATTATCTGGCTATTTAAATAAAAAACCAAGGACTGTACTTAGAGATATTTGGAGCATTGAGATTAAGCATAAAATTAATGCATCTCAATGGCCACGTATTTGGTCTTGGAGGATAAGATGTACATTGTCTGCGTCTATGAGGCAAACATGGTTTTTCCTGTTGCATAGAGCACTCTGGACCCCTGTTCGTTTACAAAAATTGGATTGCTCTAAGTCTAATAGATGTTGGCATTGTCATCTTGAGGCTGGAACCCTAGATCATTTATTATTTTATTGTCCTCTTAATAATAATTTTTGGAAATTGATCTGGGGACAAATAAATTGTATGTTAGAGAATCATGTGGCCCTGTCATATGACACAGTTTTGTTTGGGATGTCTATGAGGGCCAAAAGTCAAATCTCCTCGAATAATAATAAGCTGTTAATTATTTTAACAGGAGTTGCCATCCAACAAATAACATACAATTGGAAAGACTACAGGGGGTTGAATTACTGTTTCTGGTGGAGTTCGGTGAGTCATGTGTATGAAGTGGAAAAAACATTGGCGATTAAGAGAGGATATTATAAGAAATTTAAAGACGTGTGGGGACCATTAATTGATTACTATAATAAATAAATGAATTTATCCCCATTTAGTATGTATAGGGTGGGAGGGTGGATGGGTGGGTTTTATGACATTAGGATGAGTAGTTACAAAAATATTTGTAAAGGGAGGGAGGGGAGGTAATTTATGGTATAAGATGATTGTAAAGTTTCAAGTGAAGAATGTATAGTATGACTTGATTTATTGTACACTTGTTTGTATAATGTAAAAAGGAATAACGATATTAAAAAAAAGAAATTGTTAGCATAATTTTATCTCAAGTCCTCAAATATTTAATATTTTTTAAAGTCCATTAGCAACTTTAATCCAGGACAATAAAAGTGTTTATTTATGCAAACGATATTCTTCTAATTTTCTCAGTGCAACCTCATCATATAAATCTGGCACAGTATCAATTGCGTCCTGGCTTTCATCTCATGGACTTGTCTTGAATAAAAAAAAACCAAAAACTGGATTACAGGCTTTCTTTCAGTTCCTACAATTCTAATAAATATTTTTGGAATAGATTTAGTTCCTGTAAAATATTTTCGCTATCTGGGGGTTACCTTTGAGTCTTCCCTATCCTTCAAGGTGCAGTATCTCAGGTAGTGAAAAGAGGTGGGTTTGTTTTTTTTTTGGTTAAGAAGGATATGTCCCATTTCATCTATGTTGGACTTTGTTTATTCATTGTTGCATACCTTTGTAATTTTTAGGTTAGATTACTGTAATTCTATTTTTTGTGGAGTAAAAGATTCCTCTTTGCAACAGTTGCAAACTCATCAAAACTGCAGCTAGGTTTCTTTGCAAAGCTAAAATGTGTGATCATATTACACAGTTACTAATTAGCCTCCATTGGCTTCCTGTTCAGTACAGGTATAAATTCAAAATTCTATATTTAACTTTTAAGGCTTTACATCGTGGGGTACCCTCATATTTGGCAGACACCACCATTCCATACACCCCTTCTAGACAGTTGCATTCATTGGATTCACATAGATTAGTTCTCCCCTCCCGTCGATATGCCCACTATGAATCTACCCAGACAGCTGTGTACTTTTTCTTAGCACCTATGCTTTGCATGGCCTGCCTCCAAATTTATGTTCTGAATTGGTATATTCTAAATTTAAAGCATTACTTAAAGCTTATTTTTTTCAAATTACATTTAATGTTAATACATCCTAGTAACATTATTTACTGACTGGTCTGGCTGTCTCTGAGGCTAATGCATGGGTTTGATTATTTCAGCTGGAAATAGATTGGAATGTTTGGCTTTATATTGAATGTTTTTATTTCTTGCCTATCAATATCTGGTGTTCTTTTAACTTCGTATTATTATATGTTGTATTTTATTGTAAGCCCCTTTGATGTTTTTGTAATGGCAGGATATCAAATATTTTAATAAACACACTAATTGAATCATGCTGGAAGAAATTAAGTCACCTTAATGCGTCATGTCAACAATTTAAATTTTGGTTGAAAATGTGATGAAGTGGATGGGTGGGTGAGTGGATGGGGGTTTTTGTTTTATACACTATTAGATTTTATGTGTTAGATATTATGGTGCTATATTGGAATTGAATTGAAAATGAATAAAGAATTAAAAAAAAAAAAAAGTCCAGACAGTACTCTTGTACAGTGGGTCTCGAGTGAATTATAGAGGTAATGCTTTTCCAGCATAAAGTAGATATAAATTTTGAGGGTGGAGGGGAAGGAAGAGGTGAACAAAACACGTATTAAACATGTCTGTTGTGAGAATACATATATGTCTTCTAATTAGCAGGCATGCAGAGAGCAATTTTCAAAGATTTTCCTGCACGTAAATTGTTATTTCCCATGGGTGCATTATATCCGGCTGTCCACATCCCCCAGCATCTTCAACAGAAACCTCGTGTGAATTTTCCTTTGAAAATATGTTTGCAATCCTACAGGTGGAGCTTAAAAAGTACCTAATTATGTACACCCTCAGAAGTACTGCTACATTATTTTCCTCCGTTTCTGTAAAATGAAGCACTACATCAACTAATTCACCATTTAGTAATACACCATTTAGTAATACAGACTTGTATTCCTCCCTGTTATGTTTCTTCTCTAGGGCTGACAATCTGCTTTGATACAAACTGAAAGATTACAGGACAGCCCAGAGTGAGAGAAGGTGGAGCAGAAAAACGTAAGTGGGGCTCTCTCCACCAGATCTCATGATCAGAGGTATACAACCCACAGGTTCAAGAGTAATATTCCTATCTACTAGAAAGAAGATTATCAAGGAAAGTACTTTCCCCTTTTTCACCATTTTGGCACAAAAAAAAAAAAAAAAAGGTGACCAGCTGTCAATGCTTAATGTGCTCGGTGGTGGAGCTATAGTAGCATGTTGCTATCTTGACCCATACATAGAATCTAGGAGCATTATAGCTTCTATTGCCTAAAGTTGTATTATGCTTCACCAAAACTGTTCTTTTCTCTAGTTTCAGTACAAATAAATAAAAAATATATACAGACATGTTGGCGATTAGAGAAACTCAGACATTTTCCTCCTTCCACATTTGCAATAAATTATAAAAAGAGGTTATGTACTTAGTCTGGTAAGCTCATTTCCAGTAGATAGGTGAGACATTCTAGGTTTTTCCTTCTGCAACCATTTGACTAAAGGGAAATAACCCTACTGTCAAGAATGTCTCACCTATTGCACTGGAAAATGATATATGGGTAAAGACAGAAAAAATATATAAGATTGCATGTGCTTTGTTGTTTTTCTCTAGTTCTTAAGGATTTTAGACAAAAATATTGCCTAAACAAGTAGAATCAAATTATTGTTACTGTTTTATGCTCTGGTTTCAGAATATAGACATATATTTTCATACAGTGTATTTTCTTAAAAAAAAAAAAAGTTTCCTGAACACTAGCTGCGGCACACTAAACATAGTGGCCGTGGCTCAAGGCATCCAGACGTGTGCTGATGTGATGACATCACACACATGCGTGACGTCAACATTGGCGCATGTGCAAAGGCCCTCCGGATGGGCCATGAGCTGCCAGTGGGGGGTGCCGGCAGGGAACACGCATGGAGAGGCGAGGCACTGGCTGATTGCCTACTGTTGCGAGCCCTGTAGACAGTCAGCTGGAATGGGTTCCTCTCCTCCTCCCCAGCGTCTCGTGGCATACCTCATATCTCAAGAGGCACACAGTTTGCAATAAACTGTTCTACATCAACTAAGGCGTTCTGAGCTCTATAAATTTCAAGAATCAGGTTAAGTAAGGCCAAACAAAAAGTAGAAAATCTGCAAGCCTAACTACATAATTCTGTACCATATTTATCTCAAAACTGTAATTTCCTGTGAATACCAAAAAGGCAAAAATAAATAGGGATATCATGAAAATACTTTTAGGTGGACAACAAACAAGTTGAACTTACTTCTTTTCACCAAAAGAGGACTCTTCATTCATAAAGAGCTCCCTGCGCATAGTTCCCTCAATTTCAGCTGCCAGGGAATCCTGTGAAAGACGACAGATTTTAGCCCACCTCATATCCAAATCTAGCAAGAGGAATCTGGGGCTTCATCCCCTACAAGTAATACAGCTTAGTTTTATTCCCAAATGGCACATTATACTTTCAGCAGTACGGCATTTTTGTAAATCAAGATAAAAATGTCATTCCTTCCATTTACAGCTTAAACAAGCATGGATTTCATGTGCCTTATCAAATGATTGTCTTTCCTCAAAGACATTTTTGTTGATACATATGCTGTAGTTATAAGACTTGGATTACCGTATTTTCTCGCATATAACGCGCGCGTTATACGTGGTTTTTACATACCGCGCACACCCTTGCGCGTTACACGCATGAGCGCGTTGTACAAAATTTTTTTTAGATAGTTCTCTCCCCCCCCCCCGACGACCGATTCATCCCCCCCCCCGCAGGACCGCTCGCACCCCCACCCCGAAGGACCGCTCACACGCACCCGCATCCCCACCCCGAAGGACCGCTCGCACGCACTCCCACCCACACCCCCCACCCTGAAGGACCGCTCTCACCCCCACAGCCTCCCGACCCCCCCCCCATCATGTAGAAGCTCCTACCAGTGTCCTGCTGCTTCCTCTTGGCGGTCCCGACACCCGACACGATCGGGGCAAGAGGGAGCTCAAGCCCTCTTGCCCCCCCGACTCCCCGACACGATCGGGGCAAAAGGGAGCCCAAGCCCTCTTGCCCCGCCGATTCCCCAACTCCCCGACAATATCGGGCCAGGAGGGAGCCCAAGTCCTCCTGGCCCGGGAGACCCCCCCCCGCTAGTTGTTCGGGCCAGGAGGGAGCCCAAACCCTCCTGGCCACGGCGACCCCCTACCCCCACCCCGCACTACATTACGGGCAGGAGGGATCCCAGGCCCTCCTGCCCTCGACGCAAACCCCCCTCCCCCCAACGACCGCCCCCCCCAAGAACCTCCGACCGCCCCCCCCAGCCGACACGCGACCTCCCTAGCCGACCCCCCCACCCCCTTACCTTTGTGTAGTTGGCCGGACAGATGGGAGTCAAACTCGCCTGTCCGGCAGGCAGCCAACGACGGAATGAAGCCGGATTGGCCCATCCGTCCCAAAGCTCTGCCTACTGGTGGGGCCTAAGGCGCCTGGGCCAATCAGAATAGGCCTGGGAGCCTTAGGTCCCACCTGGGGGCGGGGCCTGAGGCACATGGGCCCAACCCGACCATGTGCCCAAGGCCCCACCCCCAGGAGGGACCTAAGGCCCCCGGGCCTATTCTGATTGGCTCAGGCGCCTTAGGCCCCACCAATAGGCGGAGCTTTGGGACGGATGGGCCAATCCGGCCTCATTCCGTCGTTGGCTGCCTGCCGGACAGGCGGGTTTGGCTCCCGTCTGTCCAGCCAACTACACAAAGGTATGGGGAAGGGGGGTGGGGGTGTCGTGGGGGTCGGCCAGGGGGGTCTGCGTCGAGGGCAGGAGGGCCTGGGATCCCTCCTGCCCGTAATGTAGTGCGGGGTGGGGGTAGGGGGGTCGCCGTGGCCAGGAGGACTTGGGCTCCCTCCTGGCCCGATATTGTCGGGGAGTTGGGGAGTCAGCAGGGCATGAGGGCTTGGGCTCCCTTTTGCCCCGGTCATGTTGGGGAGTCGGGGGGGGGCAAGAGGGCTTGAGCTCCCTCTTGCCCCGATCGTGTCGGGGGTGCCGCGGTTGGCTGGGGCAAGAGGGCTTGAGTTCCCTCTTGCCCCGATCGTGTCGGGGAGTCGGGACCGCTAAGAGGAAGCAGCAGGACACCGGTAGGAGCTTCTACATGATGGGGGGGGGGGGTCGGGAGGCTGTGGGGGTGCGAGCGGTCCTTCAGGGTGGGGGTGCGGGTGGGAGTGCGTGCGAGCGGTCCTTCGGGGTGGGGGTGCGTGCGAGCAGTCCTTCGGAGTGGGAGTGCGAGCGGTCCTGTGGGGGGGGAAATCGGACATCAGGGGGGGGGGGGGCATCAGGCTTTCAGAGTGGGGACAGGACTTCAAGGGGGAGAGGAGAGTCGGGGCGGGCGAAAGGAGAGTCGGGGTGGCCAGAGGAGAGTCGGGGCGGGCGAAAGGAGAGTCGGGCAGCACGCGCGGTATATAAAAATTTCTGTACATAAATTTGTGTTTTTCGTGCGCTATACCCGTGTGCGCGTTTTACACGGGTGCGCGTTATCTATGTGAAAATACGGTACTAGAGCTATTAGGTACATTGCTTGAAATTTTATTTCACCTCTTTATCATCTATTTTCTGAAATATTTTTGATAGATATGCCAGGTCTACAACATTGCATAAAGAAAAAAACAACAACAACTCAAGTAGACTAGAAGGGCCTCATGTCATTATCTAAGCATTGATGTTAATTTTGGGCTCCCAGGACAAAATTTTGTATACCCTCCTCTTGTCTTCTGAATACAAGTTCAAACCACTCCTCTATTTTTTCTGTACAGTGGTGCCTCACACAACGAACTTAATTCGTTCCAGGAGCAAGTTTGTTATGCGATAAGTTCGTTATGTGAAACGCGTTAAGCGCAGTGACTAACGACTGCCTGCAGTGCCTGCGCGGAAGGATGCAATACATCGGCAGCGATCGTGGAAGCTCGGGCGACTTCATTGTGTGAAACGAAGTTCGTTGTATGAATCATGAAATGAAGTTCGTTGTGTGCAGCGTTCGCTGTGCGAGGCGTTCTTTATGCGAGGCACCACTGTATATTGAATCCGATTCTTTTGCTTTCCCTTCCTTAGCACAGTTGTATGTACATTCATTCTAAAACTATTAAAGACTCTTAAAATTATGCTCATTTCCTTAGCTTTCTTGGTTCTTCTATACTTTTTTTTTTTATTCAATCTTTTTGTCAAAAATAGTCAATAGGTGTTTTTCAAAGTTTGTGTATGCACCTTTTACTCTAGACTCACTTCTTAATTTTATAAATCTTCTCAGCCCATTATTCAGTTTATAGCAGCGGGTTCTTAACCTGGGGTCCGTGAGGGTCAGATAAAAATTAACATTTATATTCACTATAATCTTGGTACTGTTGATTTTTCTCACAGATAATGAGAGTAGCTATAGTAGTAGTAATGGTAGCAGAAAATATAATAGTAGTACATCTGTTTTAATTTGCATAAGAGGATTGTATTTTATAATTGTAACAAATAGTCATTACTTTTTGTATAAAGAGTTTTTTTTAGATTGTTTACTTTAAAGTTTAATAATACTATGTGTATGTCATATGTATGAGACAATCAAATCTCAATGAATAAAGTACATTATTATATTCATGGTATGCAAAATTGTGTTTATGTGAATATTTCTGGATTAGATTCTTAAAGGGGTCTGTGACTCAAAAAAGGTTAACAATCACTGGTTTATAATTTAGTAAAGCTCAGCTAGAGCTGTGCGAGAAGAGCATAACTTCATGACTCCTGCTGAACTCAAGCTACTGTGCCTACTGTTAAAAAAATAATTGCCCTCCCATTTCCTTCTTTGGTATACAAATAAAACTATTAAGTTACCAGAGAGGAGTGAAGGGGTTTCTTGTACACAAATGCCTACCACTACTATTCTTAATGTATCAACAGCTCCTAGTGCACATTATAAGGTATTTTATTGTTTTAAAATATATTCTATGCTTCTCCTGAAATTCTCCCATAGCCTCAAAATTATAAAAAGAAAAAGACAAAAATTGTCAGCTCACTAAGGGCTAGAATCTCAAAACTTCACATTCAAAACTGATGGGCCGATGTCACAGCTGTTATTGTAGCGAGTAATTCTCTAAAAAACACACATGGAATTGAGGTTGGCGGAGAGTTGCGAAGATTTGCTAAATTTGCATGTGCCCATCGCTGGCGATAGCGATAGGCACATATGCAGAATAAACACACACATACACACAAAAAACAACCAACACCCCCCCCAAATCAAAGATCGGCAGGAGGGATGCCCACTTCCTCCCTCCAAGTCAAGCAATCTCCACATCATGGCAGAGATGCCCACTTTCTCCTGCCGTTGAAGTCAAGCTTGGCAGCGGGAGGAAGTGGGCATCTCTCCCACTCCAAGGGTGGGGGTGGGGCATTGCTTGGCAGCAGGATGAAGTGGGCATCTATCCCGCTGCCGGGGAGAGGGTTGTCAGGGGGGAGGGGTTGCTTGACGGCAGGTAGGTCTGAGCTGTCAAGCCTTACTTTCCTGTCACTGCCTGAGCCAATCAGCGCTCAGGCACTGATAAGAAAGTAAGGCAATGATAGCTCAGATCTGTCTGCAAATTTTGTCCGCAAATGTGGCACAATGAGGTTAGAGAATCACTCAGCGATGATAAAGAATCGCTCGGATTGCTCATTTTAATATTAACAACCTCGTTGTACTACATTTGCATGGCAGTGTCAGAGACTACTAGAAACCTCGGAAAAGATGGTAAGCCATTTTAATAATCCACCGCTAAATTACATGCACGCTAAACTTGCTGGAACCGGTTTAGCAAGCACATTAAAGACATATTTTAATTTTGAGAATCTGTCCCTAAGTAAAAGTTTGGAGATTTTCTAAAATATACTATTAGTTGTTTAAAGAAAGAAAAAACATTTCAATTGTGCAGCTGCACCTTCTTGGGCGATCCAGGGCTAGGAATATTAAAGAGTTTATAGCACCATGATGGAGGAAGTTTCTTTTATTTTTTCAAATTCTTTATTCATTTTTCCATTTAACATCAAGAACACGATATTACATCATTTAAACCCTATAAACATCTCTTGTATTCAACTACTGTATTTTTTGCTCTATAAGACACACCCAACCTTAAGATGTACCCCACTTGTACAGGAGGAAAACCCAAGAAAAAAAAAAAACAGTTCTCACCACCCTGCCCTGTACCCCCTTCTGGTGGTCTAGTGGTAGGCTGGTACATGGTCTTAGAGTGAAAAATCCGTAGGCACACACCCCCATAGGCAGCACAGGCAACCCCCCAGTAGGCAGCATAGCCCCCCTCCCCGGTACCTTTTTTAAAAAGTCCGTTGGAACTTTCCATGCTCCTGCCTGTCTCCCTCACTAGATGGCTGTTCTTCTGTTTGGGCAGAGCGGCGCAGAAGGCAGGCACGTGCTGTTCGCATTCCTGCGCCATTCCCGTTTGGCTGTCATCAGTTCTCGCGACTCATGAGAACTGACGGCAGCTATATCAGGGAGCGGTGCCGGACCAGGCAGGAACGCGAACAGCACGCGTCTGCCTTCTGCGTTGCTCTGCCCGAACAGAAGAACAGCCGTCCAGCGAGGGAGACAGGCAGGAGTGCAGAAAGCTCCAACGGACTTATATAAAAAGGTTCCGGGGGATGTCTACGGCAGGGGGTGTGTGTTGTGCCTGTGCTGCCTATGGGGGGTATTTGCGCCATAAGATGCACCCTTATTTCCACCCACTTTTTTGGGGAAAAAGTGTGTCTTATGGAGTGAAAAATACGGTATATGACATTGCCACCTAGTGGCCAGAACCTCTGTTAGTTTTATAAAACATTAAAACAGGAATACAGTATAAGATGCTTTTGTCCCCTTATGGACTTTTCACACGAGAATCATGTTATAAAATCAGCTCCCAAATGAAGATGATTTATGCATGTGGCTAATTTGCAAGAGTGTCTGAAGACAGTTTTGTTCTTACCACAGGAAACCCTGAATATGACTGGGAGTGTTGGAGGATAGCTACAGGGCTAGATTTACTTCGCAGTGCTTTTACTTCCTCTTGTGACTCGTTTAACATCCCCAAGCACTCGACATTCCGATCTTGCAACTCATGCAGCTGTGGAAGGAATAACAATTTTTATGAATAGTCTGCTTCATACTGAAGGATACAAAGAATGCTGTGTTACACTAGGCGATGGGAAAGGTATAGTGAAACTTGCTGAAAGCAGAGGTGTAATCAAATTTTAAGTGCACCATATAATTAAAACAAAAGTTTGCAAGGTATGGGCAGCCGCATGTGACCAACTTTGAGCGCTCAGATTTTTTTTCTTTTCATCAAACTTGACTTTTTTCTAATCTCAATTACTGCTTAACAAGTTTTGAAAATCCAGTTGTGTTTGCTCCCTGTTACATTATCAAGGACTAATTGATTTTTCAAAATATGTTTTTGGATACTCTAGGACAGTGGTTCCCCCAGCCAGTCAGGTTTTCAAGATATCCCTAATGAATATGCATGAGAGAGATTTGCATATAATGGAAGTGACAGGTATGCAAATCTCTCTCATGCATATTCATTAGGGATATCTTGAAAACCTGACTGGCTGGTTTGGGAACCACTGCTCTAGGAGTTACTCAGCCAAATCTACAGGGTTAAAAGTAGAGAGCTGCACGGGAACGGGGATGACGGGAATCCCGCGGGACCCGCGGGTTCCCCCTTTGGGTCGCGGGGATCCCGTGGGGACGCCCCCTAGGGTCGCGGGGATCCCGTGGGGACGCCTCCGAGGGTAGCGGGGTTCCTGCGGGGTTGGATCGCAGCGGGGTTGGTCGAGCCGCGAGGGTAGTCTCCTTCTCCTTACCTGCCCTGTCGCAGCACACATCCGAACGGAAATCTTCCCGATGTCAGCGCTGACGTCGGAGGGAGGGCTTAAGCAAAGCCCTCCCTTCCTCCGACGTCAGCGCTGACATCAGGAAGACTTCCGGTCGGCTGTGTGCGGCTGCGGCAGGGCAGGTAGGAAGAAGACAATGGCGAACGAAAGAGGGGGGAGGGGGCGGTCCGCCCCGAAGAATGTGCACAGCCGGTCAGGTCCCCCGATCGACCGACAACAGGCCCGGCCGACAAACCTCCCTGCCCTGTAGCCGCGAATCTAAATTACCTCTTACAGCAGCTTCACTACTCCAGCTGCTGTAAGAAGGTAATTTAGATCGCGGCTACAGGACAGGGAGATTTGTCCGACCGGGCCTGTTCTGTTGTCGGTCGGGTGCAAAAGCGCCACAAAGGTGGAGGCAGGGAGGGAGGAAAGGTGGAGTGGAGAAGAAAAGACGCTTAAGGGGGGAGAAGGCCGCTGAAATGGAAGACGCAGAAGGAAGAGAGACAGTGGATGGAAGGAACTGAATGAGAACATGAGGAAAGCAGAAACCAGGCAATAAAGGTAGGAAAAAAATTTTTTATTTTTTTATTTTTTGCTTAAGGATAAAGTAGTATATTAGTTGTGTTGATAAAAATTTATAAACATTAGAGGCTCTGGTAGAAACCCGTTTACAAAGTATGTATTCTTCCCAATTAATATTTCCAAATTAATAAAGTCTTTTTGCTTATTTGTAAATGGGTTTCTACCAGAGCCTTTAATTCAGTAGCATAATTAAATGAAATAACTATTTCTGTAGTTTATAGTGACGGGCGGGGACGTAGGGGATTCCTCGCGGGGACATAGGGGATTCCTCGCGGGGACGGAGGGGATTCCTCGCGGGGACGGGTGGGGACGGAGGGGATTCCTCGCGGGGACGGGTGGGGACGGAGGGATTCCTCGCGGGGACGGGTGGGGACAGAGGGATTCCTCACGGGGACGGGTGGGACTTTGGCGGGGACGGGTGGGATTTCTGTCCCCGCGCAACTCTCTAGTTAAAAGTCCCCTCTGCTCCACAGGGTTGCAGAAGGGATTCTGGGGACACGGTTTAAATTTATCTTTAGTTCAAGTGGGTAATGACAGTTGCCCTAAAGTTAATCAGATATTTTTATTCATTTCAGCAACATTTAAATTCCACTGAATATGTGGGTACCAATGTTAACTTGATATTGATATTCGATTTTTGTTGACTGTGCAATTCAATATGACATTATGGGACGAGGAATGATTTTCAGGCCAATTTTATAACAATTTTTTTCTTATGAACCAACTGACAAACAAAGCATCAAGGGATATAATTCCTATTTGCAATTTCCCAAAGATAAATGTCTAAGACAGAAAACCACCACCGGACTCGGATTTTCTCTGAGATCACCAGACACTGACACAGTTTCAGATATTTTTGATTGCATACTACTATCTTCGACAGTTCTGCACAAGTATATATATCAGTGTCCCCTGAAGGCATTTTTTATATGCCGAAACTGGGTTCCTAGTCGGGACATTGTTCCAACAGGACGCCGCCTCAAAGGAACATTTAAGTGATTTATCCTGCGGGTTTGAATTGTTGAGATATTCCTAGAGACTTTATTTGAGTGTTAAAGACTGTTCATTATTATTACTGTAATAAATTATCAGATAGTATCGACATCTCACTTGCCTTTCTTTTGCTGCTTTTGTCTTTTAGACCCATTCCTTCCCTGAGTAGCAGTATTCAGTTTTTATACTGGTATATGTAGTAGTTCCCACCAACCTCACAGCAAAGTAGCTTATCTGTAACAGATGTTTGCTGAAGATACCAGTTCAAACACATTGTAATATAGCCACACCAAATGGAGAGATTCTTCCAAAGTTTGCTGGAAACGTACGAGGGCTGTTCAAAAAGTATCAGACCTTAATTTTTCTTGCATAAACAAATAAAGCTAGGGAAGCATGGTTTGGTGCACGTATGTTGATGACCCTAATGCACATGCTTAAATGTTTTCCTGCCTACAGAAGCTGTCAGTCGCCGGCAGACCGCCGATGAGTGAGGAAGTGTAAGTGAGCACTGTTGGATTTTCTTTTTTGAAAAAAAATGACAGAAAAATTTGAACAACGCTATTGGTGATTCCCAAGTGGAAACAATCTGCAAGATTCAATAGGCCTTCAGGGACGAAGCAATGGGCACCACACAGATAAAGGAGTAGTACAACCGCTTCAGAGATGGCCGCACATCAGTGAAGCACATTCTGGTAGGCCCTCAACATCCAGAAATGAGATAGTCATTGACCAAGTGAGGACCCTGGTGATTCAGGATCGTCAAATCACAATCAGAGAACCTGCAGACGAGGCAAACATCAGCGTTGGATCCATTCATTCCATTTTGACTGAGGATTTGGGCTTCAGGAGAATTTCAGCGAAGTTCGTGCCAAAGCTGCTAATAAACCTGCCCATTCTTCACATTTAATACAGAGTTTCCTGGCCAAACATAACACACCTGTGATTCCTCAGGCTCCCTACTCTCCAGACATGGCTCAGTGTGACTTCTGGCTTTTCCCCAAGCTGAAAATGCCCCTGAAAGGGACCAGATTTCAGTCAAGAGAAGACATCATGCAGAACGCGATGGACCAGTTGCGACCAATCTCAAAAGAGGTGTTCCAGCACTGCTTCCGACAGTGGCAGAACCATTGGAAGAAGTGTGTGGCAGCCCAAGGGGACTACTTTGAACGAGATTATTATAAGATTGTTGGATCTGAAAACAAGTATTTTTTATGAATAAAGGTCTGATACTTTTTAGCCCTCGTACTTTTTGAACAGCCCTCTTATACATGCCTTTCACTGATTATGCATAGTGCTTTCTATAATGCTGCAGCCCCACAGTTTTAATCAATGAAGTAAAGTTGCTTAACAGTTAAAAAAAAAAAGGACTAGGTTCTTACCTTGCTAATATATTTTCTAGTAGATAGGTGTGTCATTCTGGACAAGTGGGTAATTTCCCCATAGCAGTGAGTCTTGCAAAAGGAATCCACTCTGGATTTTTTCTGTCCCTCTTACTTCACAGAGGGTTCTACTGCCACCTACAGTTAGTTCCCATGCAGGCAAGAACCACCCCCCCTGAAATGTAGGTGAAGTTGGTCGCTTGTCCGGACCTTTTGCCATTCTCAATAAAAATACTTTGAAAAAAAAAAAAAGAAACTTCTCTAATTAACAAGTCTGTTCTGCTCTAAATAAAACAAATATTTATTTATTTAAAAAATTTCTATACATAAGAACATAAGAATTGCCGCTGCTGGGTCAGACCAGCGGTCCATCATGCCCAGTAGTCTGCTCACGAGGCGGTCCTCTGGTCATAGACCAGTGCCCTAACTGAGACTAGCCCTACCAGCGCAGAGTCTCATTCAGAAGGAACTTGTCTTAACTTTGTCTTGAATCCCTGGAGGGTGTTTTCCCCTATGACAGACTCCAGAAGAGCGTTCCAGCATTCTACCACTCTCTGGGTGAAGAAGAACTTCCTTACATTTGTACGGAATCTATCCCCTTTCAACTTTAGAGAGTGTCCTCTCGTTCTCCCTACCTTGGAGAGAGTGAACAACCTGTCCTTATCTACTAAGTCTATCCCCTTCAGTACCTTGAATGTTTCGATCATGTCACCTCTCAATCTCCTCTGTTCGAGGGAGAAGAGGCCCAGTTTCTCTAATCTTTCGCTGTACGGCAGCTCCTCCAACCCCTTAACCATCTTAGTCGCTCTTCTCTGGACCCTTTCGAGTAGTACAGTGTCCTTCTTCATGTATGGCAACCTGTGCTGTACGCAGTACTCCAGGTGAGGGCACACCATGGCCCGGTACAGTGGCATGATAACTTTCTCCGATCTGTTTGTGATCCCCTTCTTTATCATTCCTAGCATTCTGTTCACCCTTTTCACCACCGCCACACATTGCATGGACGGCTTCATCGACTTGTCGATCAGAACTCCCAAGTCCCTTTCCTGGGAGGTCTCTCCAAATACCGCCCCGGACATCCTGTATTCGTACATGAGATTTTTGTTACCAACATGCATCACTTTACACTTATCCACGTTGAACCTCATGTCGAAGCCCATTCCTTGAGCCTGATTATGTCACGTTGCAGATCTTCGCAATCCCCCTGCGTCTTCACTACTCTGAATAACTTCGTATCGTCTGCAAATTTAATCACCTCGCTCATTGTACCTATGTTCAGATCGTTTATAAAGATGTTGAAGAGCACGGGTCCAAGCACCGAGCCTTGCGGCACCCAACTGGTGTCACTCTTCCAGTCCGAGTATTGTCCATTTACCCCCACTCTCTGTGTCCTATGCTCCAGCCAGTTTTTAATCCATGTATTTCACCTTTGATTCCATGGTTCGCAATTTTCCGAAGTAGTCGTTCATGCGGAACCTTGTTGAACGCCTTCTGAAAGTCCTTTATCAGTGCCTCTACCATCTTTCCCGGTACTGAGGTCAGACTCACCAGTCTGTAGTTTCCCGGATCTCCCCTCGAGCCTTGCTTGAAGATTGGTGTAACATTCGCCACCTTCCAGTCCTCCGGAATCTTTCCTGATTCGATCGACAGATTGGCTATTAGTTGAAGCAGTTCAGCTATGGTCCCTTTCAGTTCCTTGATGACTCTCGGATGGATGCCATCTGGTTCTGGGGATTTATCGCTCTTAAGCATATCAATCTGCCTGCATACCTCTTCTAGACTGACTGTTAACACTGTCAATTTCCCGTTTTCACTTCCAGCATATAGCCTGATGGGTTCTGGTGTGCTGTGTATATCCTCTTCGGTAAATACAGATGCAAAAAATGTGTTCAGTCTGTTGGTGATTGCTTTGTCCTTCTTTAGCGCTCCCTTTATTCCTTGGTCATCCAACTAAACGGTTAACAAGATGTACATACATAATCTTAAAACACAATAAGTTAAACATACAAAGAAATTTTAAAATTTATAGCTAAGAAGTACTATCATGAGTTTGCCTAAAAACAAAGCTTAAAATAAGTAAAAGTTAATAAGATGTCAAGAATGCAGATTAATATCATAACTCCGGATCATAAAAAGTATGACTAAAAGAAAGTATCAACAGATAACTGGGTTTTAAGTAATTTTCTAAACATACTTCTCTCACAACAGATCCGTATCTGTCCTACCAAAGAGTTCCAAGTCTTGACGCCCACACAGCAAAAAGTTTTTCCCCCAGTATCAACCAACCTTGGATTCACAGTCGCCTTCAACAGAGGCAAATTCTCAGAACGCAAGGATCATTGCGGAATGTAACTAGACATGTTATTTTTAATCAATTCTGGAATATTTCTGTACAGAAATTGGTGACAAATCATTGAAACTTTGTACTGTATTCTGAAGGCGACTGGTAGCCAGTGAAGTTTTTGGAGATGAGGCAAAATATGGTCATATTTTGACAAACCCCCATTATCAGTCTTTCTGCCGTGTTCTATGTAACCTGTAATGCTTTACATCTAACATTCGTTATTCTGAGATAAAGAGCATTACAGTAGTCAAGTCTCAAAAAGACAGTTTGAAAATCATATGATGCTAACATTGGTTTTAATCGATGCAACAAATGCATCTGTGCAAATATAAGAACCAACAACAATCCAACATGGAAACAAACATGCCAACTGAAGCATTAAAGGAGCTCAATTAGTACCCCAATGTACACCAGTAATAGACTCTTCATGGCCTTTAGGTCTGACTGGCATCCAAGTTACAGGCTTAGAGAAGAACATTCAGAGTGAGAAAGTAAGCATGCTCAGAAAATAAATGACAGGGTGGGGGTCCAGAATGACACACTTATCTACTAGAAAAGATATTAGCAAGGTAAGAACCTAATCTCTTTTTCTAGTGCAATTCTAGTGCAAATCTGGACAAGCAGGTTGTATAAAAGCAGTCCCAGAAATCCATGGCAGGATGACTGCATCAGCACATAGTACTGAGGACCCAAAGTCAGAGTCCTCCCTTGCCACCACATACACTCTGTAAAATTTAGCAAATGTATGTAGAGTAGATCAAGTCAACGCCCTACAAATCTCTCTGGGGAGATTGCCCTAGCTTTGTCCCATGACAAAGCTACACTTCTGGTCGAATGTACCTTTATGGAAATGGGGGACTGTTTCCTGCAAACAATGTATGCTGATGAAATGGTCCTAAGGATCCACCTGGAAACTGGTGCACCTTGCCTAGCTGGATTGGTCAGCACAAAAAGGTGGTCAGAAAACCTAAACTTGTTGATAACCTCAAGATATTTAAGAAGCACTCTTCTCACATCCAGTTTCCTTAGAATCCGGTTCTGCTTCCTGGAACGCTAGCAATCTGACTTCCTGATTGACATGGCATGCCAAAACCACCTTCAGCAGGAAAGAAGGAATGTTACGCACTTTAAGAATTCAAAGCTTTGACAATGCCTGCACCGCACATGCACGAGTGCCTTCCTGCCTGACGCCAGCTCACGAGGTCTTCAGTTCTGTGCCCAAGTGAAGAAGCCAACTAGTAGAGGTGGGTGAGATGTGCAAATATCTGCCTGCTGTCTCCACATAATACCTGTTACGGTAAGTAACTGTGCTTTTTCCTAGGACAAGCAGGCAGCATATTCTCACATGTGGGACACCTTAGCTTCAATAAAAGGGATGGAAGATGAATTGGATTCCAAGAAGTCAGAAAAATTTGAGTTGCCTCACAAAAAATCTAGACCTAAAGTCTGATGTGAGAGTGTGGAGGCAAGGAAGGAAAAGAACCTAATGGAAAAATGAATAAAGGAACTCCATGCTCTACTAGAGGTAAACATAGGATGCCAAGAAAACCTATATGCATTGAGGTTGAAAAATAATAAATGACTTCCTAGAGTCAGTTGAATCTAAATATATGCGATAAGAGACGCCAAAAAGATTCAAGAACCAAATGAGAGAGGCTACTGGCTAATGCACCTATATGGAGTAGCTGACTTAATTAACAGATGAAACCAGTTCTATCCCTGAGTAGATACGAATGAAAAAGGGGAAAGAATTTCATAATCAAACAAAAGCATGATTTTCTTGAAAAGAATAGCTTTAGAGGATAAAAAAGAGGAACTATTCTAGAAAAGGCGATAGAATGACATAGGGCTCCTTTTACAAAGGTGTGTTAGGGTCTTAACGTGCGGAATAGCACGTGCTAAAATGCCGTGTGCGCTAGATGCTACCACCTCCCTTTGAGCAGGCGGTAGTTTTTCGGGTAGCACGCTCTAATATGGTGCGTGCGCTAAAAACGCTAGCGTACTTTTGTAAAAGGCACCCATAGTTGCCTACTGTGTAGAAAAACCATCTCCTGATAAAATATTTGTAATATTATTCTGTAACAATTCACGCAGGCTGAAAAAGTAATGTAATAAGCCTTAAAATGAGAAAAATCAGTAAAAACAGTAAGGGGAATGTTAGTAAGCATGAAAACTCTTCAAAGATTTAACAAGGAAAGTATGAACGGATTTGTTTAATATTCTTGTAAAACCAGAAGTTGGTACCCAAGTAAAATAAGAAATGGAGAAACGAGCCTAGATAGATGTGGCCCCTAATATAAGTGCTACATGAAACACGAGTACCTAAGAAGGTGACAGGAAAATCAAAGTAACAAACCCATGTCATTGAACTCCTGTATCCTCATACTTTAATATAGAAGAGGAAACATGGGTAGCCTGAGCTCAGCCATGCGTTACCCCAAAAAAGTCAAATAAAATTACTCCTGAGTCAGTGGCATCAACTGAAGGTAAGGAATACCATAGAATTGTGTGACCTAACTAAACGAAAAAGGCAATGTGCCTGCACAGTTAAGGTGCTGAATAGAATCTTCTTAGGAAGCAATAGAGATACTTCTAGAAAAATGGTCCCAACATCAGAAAACACTAGAAGAAATGGCAACCTCAATGTTTTCTTGTAAGTAAAAACTTAGGCCCAGATTCTCAAAAAGTGCGTCCCGATTTTAGGCAGCTGTAGGCGTCTTACAGCTGTCTAATCAGCCAATCGGGATGCACGTTTAAAAAAAAAAAATGCTCCCCAGGCAGGCCTGAAGGCACCTCCGGGAGCCTAGGGAGACCCGCAAGACGCCTAAGCTCGCCTAAGGGCCTTAGGCGAACCTAGGTGGCCCTACGCGTCTCCCTAGTAGAGGAAGAAACCTTAAAAATGTAGGCCAGTAAAATGCTGGTCTACATTGTAAGTAGACGCAGCTGCTATACTTATCGCGGTAAGGGATCTCTCTGCCGCTATAAGTATAGCGGGCCGCGGCCTGTCCGATCGGATGCCCTCCCACCCCGACACTACCGATGCTGGCAGGAGAGTGCCCAATCCCTCCTGCCCGAAGACAGCGCACCCCCCTCCTGCCCGAAGACGGCGCACCCCCCCCTCCTGCCCGAAGACTGCACACCACCCCCCGGCGCTAACAACCCCCAAACTAACCTGTTCTTCGGGCCAGACGGTTCTTTCCCGTCTAGCCGGTAAGCCCGCCTCGTCGAAATGAGGCGGGCTCGCCCCTTCCCGGCCCATCCCGCCGAAGCCTAAGGCCTGATTGGCCCAGGCTCTAGAAGCCTGGACCAATCAGGCCTTAGGCATAGCGGGTCCCCACTTGGCCAATCAGACTTTAGATTTAGTGGGGATGGGCGGACCCGCTATGCCTAAGGCCTGATTGGTCCAGGCTTCTAGAGCCTGGGCCAATCAGGCCTTAGGCTTCGGCGGGATGGGCCGGGAAGGGGCGAGTCCGCCTCATTTCGACGAGGCGGGCTTACCGGCTAGACGGGAAAGAACCGTCTGGCCCGAAGAACAGGTTAGTTTGGGGGTTGTTAGCGCCGGGGGGTGGTGTGCAGTCTTCGGGCAGGAGGGGGGGGTGCGCCGTCTTCGGGCAGGAGGGGGGTGCGCTGTCTTCGGGCAGGAGGGATAGGGCACTCTCCTGCCAGCATCGGTAGCGCCGGGGGGTGGTGTTCAGTCTTCGGGCAGGAGGGGGGGGGATGTGCCGTCTTCGGGCAGGAGGGGGGGTGCCGTCTTCGGGCAGGAGGGATTGGACACTCTCCTGCCAGCATCAGTAGTGTCGGGGGGGGGGGCGGTCGGTAGTGTCGGGGGGGGGCGGTCAGTCGGTAGTGTCGGGGGGGGGGGGCATCCGATCGGACAGGCCGCGGCCCGCTATACTTATAGCGGCAGAGAGATTCCTTGCCGCGATAAGTGTAGCGGGCCGTGTCTAATCTAACCCGATTCTCTAACCCGCGTCTGTAACATGGACGCCGGTTACAGAATCGGGGTTTAGTTTAGGCCGATTCTGAATAGGACGCCTCTCCCGGGCGTCCTATACAGAATCAGGGCCTCGCCTTCAATATAGGCGGCCTGCCTGGGGGAGCATTTTGTTTTTTTTAAAAACGTGCATCCCGATTGGCTGATTAGACAGCTGTAGGACGCCTACAGCTGCCTAAAATCAGGACGCACTTTTAGAGAATCTGGGCCTTAATGTTTTCTCGTGGGGTTTTTTTTTCCCGTGAGGAGAAACTTCAATGTTGCATAGAGAAGTACGCTATTGAGAAAAACAAAATGAAGAGGAATAAAATTGATAGTCAGAAGCATAATACAAGAGGATCAGCAAGAACCAACATAGACTTATAATAAAATCTTGTGTGTGGAAGAAAAACATCATGCTATTTCCTACAGAAATATAGAAACATAATTGCAGAAAGTCAAACAGACCAACCACTGTGCTCCTGCGCAGGAGCCCTTAACTCTCCTTCTCTTAGTAAAAGCAAGAAGTAAAATAACTCTGTGAGACCATTAAGAAATGGTTGTAGCAGAAGATTTTTTTTTTTTTAAGTAAAGACTTCCAGGTCATTTAAAATGATTCCAATGATGAATCAAGATTACAGACTTTCGGAACCACCATGGAGGAGTTCTGAGTCTTCTCATGAGAAATAGAAAAAACTGCAAAACAGGAGTCTTACAAAGATGTGAGAGGTAAAAAAGAGGCAACTTAGAAATAGTCTCAAGGTTACAACATGCAACATGTTAGACAAAAACCCAGCATACTGCAAAGGAGTGTAACAAGTAGAACAGTAATGCACTGAATAAAGATCAATATAAAACCAAAGGACCTGTGACAAAGATACGACTTGATTTCAGTACTGCAACAATACCCAATGGTACTATGCAATGCTATTAAAAATTGTATATGCTAAATTACACCTGAGCATATACATTTTCTCTGGCCAGAGATTGAAAATGAAACTGAAAAATTATGAATGTGATCTGTACAGAATGCAGAGCAGGAACAGGACTAGAATTATCTATTAGAATTTGGGTAGTATACACTGATGTTCGAACATACAACTCTCTAACTTTAGACTGTGTACTGAAACCTTTGATCCAGAGATTCTGTTTAAGATAAACTGGAGTAAAAAGAAAAACATCCGCTCTGAAATGGAGAAGCACTTATGTATCCCCCCCCCAGGAAGGTCTCTCCTGTCAGAAAGTGCCCGCAAACGCTCCTACAGCCACTTCATCCCCCATCTCTGGAACCAACTCCCCCCCCCCCCCCCCCCCCCCAAAATCAGACTACAGAACTCTCTGATGACCTTCTGGAAAGCAGTAAAGACCCTTCAACTGAAATTCTAACTGCAAACTACCCCTTTACCTCCTTATATTCCCCCTCCTTTCTGCACTCTCCTGTACTTAAGTTGCTGTATAGTCTTTGAACTGTCCAAAATGTACTTAAGTTGCTGTATAGTCTTGTACTGTCCAAAATATTTTCCATTGTGAATGTTGGCTTGTAACCAGTTCTGAGCTACTGGGAAGACGGGATAGAAATCAAAATAAATAAATAAAAAGGATGTTGTGGCCTCTTCCCATACCTCCAAGTTCCTTTAGAATAAAAATAGGAGATAGAGTAAAGGATGTTGTGGATAATATCCAATAAACAATAGGAGAAACACATGTAGGGAAAGATACTTCAAAGTAATTATATGAGCCTCCTGGAAAGTACTGTATAACACTGTCAGTACAGTGGAAGGTGTGTTTCAGTATAAAAAATCTGATTGATCCTGCTTAGAAGATAAAGCAGAGAACCATTCTGCTTCAATGGCTAATGTAGAGAAAGAGAATGCCCACTGACTGTGCATAAGCACAAAAGTAAACACTACTTGTTTTCTTACTTAAAAAAAAAAAGGAAGCCAACTTAACAGGCTCTACACCCATGTTAGATTCTGCCACTTGTGCTTGCATGTTTGTATCCAAAGAACAGAAAAAAACCACCTTATCGACTCTACACCCATGGTGGATTTCTGAAGTAGTATGAAAAGGCACTTGCAAAGTGGATCGATGTTACTTGATCCTGGTTAGAGGATAAAACAGAGAACCATTTAGTTTCATTGGTTAACATGGAGAAAGAGAATGTCCATTTGATAGTGTATAAGTACAAAGGCAGACACTGCTTTTCTTACTCTGCTTTTTTTTTTTAACATGGTAAGGAATCTAACTTAATAGGCTCTACATCCATGTTACACCCTCCATTAGTCTTTGGGTGATCGAGTCCAGACAACAGGAAAAAGACCACCTTATAGACTCTACATCCATGGTGGATTTCAGTTGCAGTATCCCGATAAAAATCATCGTTGTTGATGCAGAATTTTGATTCTTTTGGATCCATACTGATGCTGCAAGATAAGCAACAATGCTATCTGTGACAAAACATCAATTTTCCTTCTTATGTGAGTTTGCGCAGTGGAGTCCTTAGGAAAATAAAGTTCAAAGATTGCTGGAAATTAATAAACTTGAGCTGGAATGCTTTGCCATGGCTAAAGGCAAATTCAAAATCGATACCTTGATGTAGAGCCTCAATGTAAAGAAGAACATCAGTGTTTCGCTACTATGTTTAGATGAAGAACGTCGACGCTTTGATGAACTGACTCGATGACAATTTTTGATGCATCAGTGCAGAATCTCAACGAGATGAAGTAAGTCAATGCCTCGATGCAGAATTTTTTTGACGTGCAGATTTACGATGATGCTTCTATGATGCTCCGAGTGTCTGTGTCCTCTGGATACAGATCAACACTCTGAAAATAAACGTTGACGATGACTTGAAGAACAAAGGCTGAAATGGAACCAATGTCTTCGGTACTGCTCTGATGAAACACTCCCTCAAATAGCAACTGAGGCATCAAGAGTAAGTAGGTCATAGTCAATGAAAACGATGCGAAGCAATGTGCATAAGTCTTCAACCCTGGAACCAATATCCTGCACCGATACTTGAGAATGAGTGGGTATCAATGGTGCTGCCAGGGTCTCAAGTGGTAGAAGAGGAAGCACGCCCAATAAGAGATACAACCTTCACAGAAAGAGAAACCAGTTATTCCTCGATGATGCATCCCGGACAGGTACCATCAACGTAGCTGCCGTAGTGCTGAAGAAAAAACTGTTTAAAGGTTTGATGATAATCGACGCTTCGATGTAAGAAGAACCTGGAGAAAATACAGTTATTGAATATGTTACACTTAGCATGGATTGGTACCAATGCAGGTCGATGTATGAAGAGGCACCAATAACCTGTTCATGTTCATCGATGAAGAGGAGGCACCAAGGCCATGTTACATCAAATGGTATCAAAGGTGTCACAGGTGTCGAAGCATAAGTGTCTGAAAAGGCAATATGCTTCAGAAATAATAACCTGTATCGCCCAGAAAGCCATGCATCAAATGGACTCGATGCTTAATTGGCAGGGCACTATCCACTGCGATGCATCTGCATCGACATGGTAGAAATATCAGTTACAGAAAGGCAAGCATCAACTAGACTCAATGCTAATATGCCACCGATGCAAGCAGATAAAGGTATCGATATATACCAGCACGTCCCAGTTGTTGAAAGTCCAATTCCAAACCTATATGTTGAAATAGAAAAACAAAGAAGAAAATTTTTGACATTAAACAATAGTATTTATCTTCTTTTAATCTATAGCTCCAGAGTCAGATACATGCATGAGGGCCATTGAACTTCAAAACAAGTTGTTGGGTTTTTTTTTTTTTTTAAGAAAGTCCAAAATTTCTTTCTACTTTTCTTCTTTACTGATTTTCAAAAGAAAAGTAAGGAACGGAAAGAAGAAACTTGAAATACTTGAAAAAGTGTATTAAAAAATTTAAATGGGAAAATGAAAAACTGATGACCTCGTGAGCTGGCATTGGGCGGGAAGGCACTCGCACACGAGAGGTGCGGGCAGTGTTAAAGCTCTAAATTCTTAAAGTGCCGGTGCACTTTTTCACTGTCTGTGCAGGGCTCCGTGGATGACATCACCCCACATGTGAGAATATGCTGCCTGTTTGTCCTAGGATAATAGGAGTCGCTACATAGGAAAAGGAATTAGGCATCATCGATGATACATTGAAACCCATTGCTCAGTTTGCAGCAATGGCTAAGTGAGCAAACGATGTTGAAAATTATTAGCAAAGGAATGGAAAACAAAAACTGAGAATATGATAAAGCCTTTGTATTTCTCCATGCCTCTCTTTCTGTATCTGGCCCACTCTGTTTGGCATCTCTGCATAGATGTCACAGCCAGAGACATCATCATGTCTTTGTTCCAAAACTTACAGCAAATCTTGAGATGATCAGTTTGCAGCTGGAACTAAACATGTCTCCTCCTTGATCACAGGGCCAAATATAACAAGATTACCTATGTGAAAAGCCCTTCAGTATGTCTAGCTCAGGATAAGGAAAATTGATGACATAAAATCATATTTTCTGTTCACAAGCACATTCTAAAGAGAAAAAAAAATCAACTGAATAGTGCAACTGTGTCAGCAGAACAAAGACAAAAACACACAGTTTGGCTAGGAAAAAGGAAAAAATAAAGGAAAACTTTAAAAGTACTGAAACCCCTAACCAGAGCAATGCAGTTAAGGTTAGGCAAAGAGCCTGATGAAAAAATACTTTCTTGAGTGCTCCTCAGTTGAAAAAAAATATGTAGGATGGCCTTGAAGGATAAAAATGAGCCGAGGGAAGACACAGGAAAATGCATGGGCAATGAAAGCCCTCTCCTCACACCTGCTATTAGAAACAGCCCTAGACAAATTCAAAATTCCTTTTGGCTAGACCTTCTTCCCATCTTCTACCTAATTCTTGACCGCTGCTTTCATAGGAAAGAGGACAAGGGAGAGGAAAAAGAGATCATCTTCATAGAGGGCCTATTAAAAACTATTTGTTCTCATGCCCCTCTCTGTTCCTTATTCTCATTGTTCTGTCTCTTGTTTTTATATTATTGTACACTGTCTAGATCAGTGGTCTCAAACTCAAACCCTTTGCAGGGCCACATTTTGGATTTGTAGGTACTTGGAGGGCCTCAGAAAAAATAGTTACTGTCTTATTAAAGAAATGACAATTTTGCATGAGGTAAAACTCTTTATAGTTTATAAATCTTTCCTTTTGGCTAAGTCTTAATAATAAAATTGTAATTTATAGTTAAAGAGGCATATGATCAAAAAACTGTTTTATTTTACTTTTGTGATTATGATACATATACCAAGGGCCTCAAAATAATACCTGGCGGGCCGCGTGTTTGAGACCATTGGTCTAGATGTATCCACGATGAGCACTAATAGAACTTGAAAGGTTTTGACTCATTTCCAGAAAGCTATGGAAGTGATCCAATATTTTAAATGGATGCAATTGAAGCAGGCCATTCAGGTAGGGTTCCCTGAATGGAAGGGTCTTAATACTCAATATAGCTTACAGGTTCTCTGTTTTCAGGCGGATTTTTTGGGGCACCAAGCCGCAAAATGGTATAAATTGTTATATGGATTTTTAAATAAAAAAAAGAAAACTGGACTTAGGGATATTTGGAGTATTGAGATTGGACAGACAATTTATGCGTCTCAATGGCCACGATTTTGGTCCTGGAGATTAAGGTCTACAAAGTCAGCATCTATGAGTCAAATGTGGATGTTTTTGTTACATCGAGTTTTATGGACCCCTACCCGTTTCCAAAAGATAGATAGCACTAGATCCAATAGATGCTGGCATTGTAGATTAGAAGTTGGGACGTTAGATCATTTAATTTATTTTTGTCCCTATATAAATGCTTTTTGGAAACTAATTTGGCCCCAAATTAATAAATTATTAGAAAACCATTTAGGACTCTCATATGACACTATATTATTTGGTACAGCAATGAGAACTCAGAGTCCGATTTCTGCAAATAATAACAAATTATTATTAATATTGACAGGGATCGCCATGCAACAAATTACTCAAAATTGGAAAGATTATACTAAATTAAATTATACATTTTGGTGGAATTCAGTTTGTCACATATATAAGATGGAAAAGATGTTAGCGATACAACAAGGGAATCTTCATAACTTTAAAAAAATATGGGAACTATTGACTAATTATTCTAATGATCAGATATCATAGCACATGGATAGAAGATACGTGGGGGTGGGGTGGGAAATGTATATCATATGGAATTAGGAATATTGATAAAAAAGGGGGTATTTATTTTATATTACAAGATTATTTGTTTGTAAATACAAGTGATATGTGAAAATCGTTTGTATTATGTTTAATTCACTTGTTGTAAGAATTCAAAATGAATAAATAAAAAAAAAAAAAAAGAAAGCTATGGAAGAATTTGTCTATTCAGTGCCAAGCACAGCCACACGCTCCATATGAGAGACTATGATGGCTTAGTTATCTTTAAAAATAAGAAGATTTTGACCACCTTGCCTTCTCCATCCTCTCCAACACTTCATTCTAAAGAGCTGACCAAGAAAAGGCTTCTATACCTCTGCTGTCAGTTGTCTCTGGGCACCTTTGGAGGCCTGCAGGTGAAGTTTCAATTCTTCCTTTTCAATTGCATACTGAAAAGATACAAACATTAACTACAGCTTCCCAAATTATTTATTAAACAATTTATAATGTTAAAAACTTTGTGCGCTGTGGGTGGGGAGTAGCAAACGTGCCTCTTGACCAACCACCTGGCTCATATACCAATCCCATTCTTTCTTACACACCTCTTTCAGTTTGTGCTGTAAGTCAACAATTTGGGTCAGGAGGGTTGCAATCTCCTCTTGGTAGCGAGCTAGCTCTTCATTTTTTTCAAATAGCTCCTCAGTAAGCCTTCCAATCTCAGCATTTGATTCTCCTTAAACAAAAAGTAACACCATAAAAATGTTAGCAGGCTGAAGACAGATGAAATTAAAGGATAAATGTTTAAAAGATTTTAAAAATCTAACCAGACCTACATACACTGCTGAACATCAAAGGATTACCTTCCTGAGATTTATTACAAGACAATTATTATATGTCATCACAGCTAGCAATTCATAAGAATGTATATCAGCATAAAAATACCATCAATGGAAAATAAAAGGTTTAATGCAATCCAAGGAAACAATGGAAGATTAGGTTTTTACCTTCGATAATCTTCTTTCTGTTAGTCCCTTCCGGATTCCATACACATGGAGGGGCATAA
Organism: Geotrypetes seraphini; assembly: GCF_902459505.1. NCBI lineage: Eukaryota > Metazoa > Chordata > Amphibia > Gymnophiona > Dermophiidae > Geotrypetes > Geotrypetes seraphini. The sequence continues at coordinate 153,079,122 of NC_047088.1, read as the reverse complement.
TCAAAACATACGTCTTAAGTCCGATTTGGGCGTATGGTGCTAGATGTCCAAAGTCGGCAGTGGGAAATGCCCATTTTCAATAAATACTCACCCACCCCCGAAATCCAATTTGGGGGGGCAATCCAAAATCCAATCCAATATCCAATTGGTATCCTCCTACTCCATTAGATGAAAACATCAAGATCTTTAAAGAGTGTGTTGTTAAAGAAATAGATAAGAACAAAAATAAGATATTTCAAAAACATCAAAATGTAAATAAAGAAGAAAGATTAGCCATGAGAAATCTATGTTGTGATCCTAACATGATCATACGCAAAGCAGATAAAGGAGGAGCACTTGTTGTGTAAAATAAAACAGATTACCATATAGAAATTGAAAATCAGTTAACAGGGGGGGCGTGGCTTGGAGCGCGCAAAAATGGTAGCATAACCACGGCGCTCCTCGAATCCAGGCAACTAACTGAAAGAAAATAGTTGTTTTGCTTCGCTCACCCGAGTTATAAATAACTGAAAACAGCGTCGGAAATAGCTGCTACAAGGCAGGGGAAGTCGGAAAAGCCGTGCACATCGGGTGTATCGGCGAAAAGATCAAAGGTCACTCCGGTGTCGCCGTCAAGTGTGCCAATCCCGCTAGAAACTGAGGAATTTTCGGACAAAGCAGATATAATGGCAGAACTGTTTAAAATTAAACTAATGCTAACTGATAACGCAAGCAAAATATCGGAAGTCAAAGAGGAAGTACTAAGTCTAAAGCAGGAGATCCAGACTGACAGGCAAAGGATGTCAGTGATTGAAGAGAGAGTCGAGCAGCTGGAAGCTATCACACAAAAGTGTGAAGATGAAAGACAAGCTGTAGTGAGCTTAAAAAATCAACTGGTGGACTTGGAAAATCGGGGAAAGAGAAAGAACATTAAGAGTGCTTGGCTTAGCTGAAAATCTTGAAGGGGGAGACACTATACAGTTTCTGGAGAACTTATTACCTAAACTGTTACAGTTAAACTCGAAGTGGCCGTTGGAAATAGAACGGGCACATAGAATCCCTTCAAAAAGATCAGTAAACCAGGTTGGCCCCAGACCCTTGATTTTTAAAGTTTTGAGATTTCAGCAAGCTTTGGAAATCTTAAAGGTGGCAAAAGCTAATAAAAATTTAAATTATAAGGGGTTTAAATTGATGTTGGTCCCAGATTTTGCAAAACACACTGCAAACATAAGGAAGCAGTTTCTCACGCTCAGGCAGCAGTTAAAAGAAAAAGGGTACATGTATGGCTTGTACTATCCATCAACAATGAGAGTGTCTAATGGGAATAAGTCTGTGTATTTTCAAGATCCTGCAAAACTTAAAGAGTTTCTATCACAAGAGGAACCAATGTCTACATGAAGGAATATATGTTTAAGAAAATAGAGAAGACTCATTTGAAGAAAGAAAAAGAAAAAAGGGAGATAAAATGAAAAAGAAGAAGATGGATAAGAAGAAAAAAAGAGGACGATTAATGTTTGAACAGAATATTTTTAATGCATTTGAAGGTTTTTTGATTTAAGTATTATAATATATTGAATGAAATGATATAATCTTAATTTATTAAGAAATTAAATTATTTATGAGAGTTATTACAGTCATATATATATATATGCTAATTTTAATTGATATGAATGACAAGAAGTGGTTAAATAAGAAGATAAATATAGGGAATTGGGTATTTAAAAAAGGGATAATTAATAAAGAAGGAATTAATTTTAGAGTTTTATTAATTGATATGAAGATACCTATTTTATTCAAATATCTATTTATATTGAATTTATTATGGATGATTTTATATGGGAATGTTTAAAATGTATTTATTAATGCTATTATCAATATAGGTTAACTGTATGAATAAATATATCTAAATTAAATAATGAATATTTAATATACATGGAATTATAGCTAAATTTGAAATATGTTAAAATAATATTGAGGTGGGAAATATATTACTTTGAAGAGAGGATATGTTTATAATTTTTTATGACTTAATTTAAATATAAGTCTTATTATAATCATATATTCACGTAGATACTAATTGATATGAATTACAAAAAATTATTAAATAAAGGGTTAAGTCTAGGGAATTGGGATTTTTAAAGAAGGGATAATTAATAAGGAGGTAAAGAATTTTAGGATACTAATTAATTTATATGAATATTTTTACTATATTTAAGTAGATATTTATATTGAATTCTATATAGATACTTTTATGTAAGAATGTTGAAATGAATTTATCAATATTAATGTCAATAATTATTAAATGAATGACTGAGTATATATAGATAAAGTAATTAAATATTTAAATATATTGGGGAAAAAGAATAGTTGAACTTTTGGGATATGTTAAATCAATATGGAGGGATATTAGTTGCCTGGGGGAGGGGATTTAGGGTCTGCTATACCAATATGTGTTCCAGGTCAGACAATGATTATGGGGGGGTAGGGGAGGGAAAATAGAGGGAGGGAGGGGGGTTCAGAGGACTAATGTATTTATGAGAAATGAAAATGGAAGAACCGTAAAATTTGAATTGTCTCTATATAATTTTATTTTCTGGGGGGGGGAGGGTTGGGGGGATTGGGAAAAGGAAATATATCTAATAAATGTGCTGAGATCTGGTCATGTATATTATTATAGAAGTATTTGCCAAAATTTAATCATAAAATAGATGGATATAAAAATTTATTCTATTAATGTCAATGGTTTAAATCATCCTATTAAGAGAAAGAAAGTATTAACGTTCCTTAAGAAGCAAAATGCGGACATATATTTCATTCAAGAGACGCATCTTTCTGAGATTGAATCTAAAAAGTTATCTGGGGGTTGGATTTCTAAATGTTTATTTGCACCTGCTATGGGGAAAAAAGCTGGGGTGGCTGTTCTGATAAATAGGAAGTGTAATGCTGATTTTAAATTAATAAATTATGATCCTTTAGGAAGATGGGTGCATATCAAAATGGTCCTGGGAAATATAGCCCTGGATTTATTCAATTTATATGCTCCTAATTCGAATCAAATGGAGTTTTTCAAACAAGTTCAACAATTACTGTTACCACTGGCTGCTTCTAATTTAGTCGTTCCAATTTAGTCGTAGCAGGGGATTTCAATGCTGTAATGGATCCGATTTTGGATAAGAGACCAAGTAGAATTATGAAATCGTTAGGTTTAGATAATTTGGTTCAATCTTGTGATTTAGTTGATATATGGCGTATTCTTCATTTTAATGATCAGGAATTTTCTTTTTGTTCTCAGGTCCACAAATCTTTGTCACAAATTGATTATATATTTGTGTCTAATAATATAGCGCAGCGTGTAATGAATGCAGTTATTGATCCCATTGTAATTTCAGACCATGCTAGTGTGTGGATTGACTTTCAGAATGATGATATAGTACATTTTAATCCAATTTGGAGATTTGATAATGCTTTACTTGCGGATTTGAACTTCCTGGAAGATCTTAAATTAAAAATGAATGAATTTTTTCAAATTAATAATTCAGATAATATTAATGCTGAGATATTGTGGGACGCTTTTAAAGTAACAATAAGAGGAAATATTATTTCATATTCAGCATTTATTAAAAAACAACTTAAAAAACAATATGTTGATTTGGAAAAACAAATTAAAGTATTAGAAAATAAATTAATTGAGAAATGGGAACATAATACATTACAAAATTTATTAAAAGTAAAAGCGAAATATAATGAGATTTCTTCTCAATTTGTGAGGAAAGATATCTTCTATAAGCAAGTTCAGTACTATGGTAATTCAAACAAAGCTGGAAGATTATTAGCAAATTTTCTTAAAGCAAAAAAAAGGAAATCTAAGATTATTGCAATTAAAGATACACAAGGTAATACACACACTAACACTAAGGATATTTTAATACAGTTTCTTGATTTTTATAAAGATTTATATTCTTCTGAATCTTATGAAAATAAAGAACAAGATGGATTAAATTTTTTAAATTCATTTATTGGACCAAATGTTCCGGATCATATAAAAAGAAGTCTAGAAGATCCTATATCTTTAAAAGAAATAGAATCAGCATTGAAGTCTCTTAGAGTTGGATCCGCTCCGGGTGGTGATGGCTATACTGTTGAATTTTATAAATCATTTCAAAATATTATCTTACCATATTTATTAAATTTATATCAATACCAAATGAATAATGGGAATATATCAGGTACTATGGCTGATTCGGTAATTATTGTCTTGCCAAAACCAAACAGGGATCCTACCTTAGTTTCAAATTACAGGCCTATCTCTTTATTAAATGTAGATGGTAAATTGATTGCTAAAGTATTAGCAATAAGATTGGCAAAAGCTCTTCCTTTTATTATTGATGTACACCAAACAGGATTTATTGCTAAAAGACACTCATCAAATAATACTAGATTAGCATTTCACTCTAAATTTAGCTAAAAATATTAATGATCCAGCTTTTATGGTATCTTTAGATGCAGAAAAAGCATTATGTATCAAGCTCTGGAATGATTTGGAATAGGCCCTGGTTTTATTAAAATGATTCAGACATTGTATAGCTCTCCTGGTGCAAGATTATATATTAATAACAATTTATCAGATAGATTTAACTTGCGTAGGGGAGTTAGACAAGGATGTCCTTTGTCCCCCTTACTTTTTGATGTTGTTTTGGAACCCTTATTAATTGCAATTAATCAAACTAAGGAGATAAAGGGAATCCCATTCTCTTACTGGGAATTTAAACTTTCTGCATATGCATTCCAGGTACTTTATAATAATAATAATAATAATTTTATTCTTATATACCGCCATACCCGGGGAGTTCTAGGCGGTTTACATCAGTTACAGTAGTATCTGCGTTGACACGCAGTTTTACAAACAGTTTGAACAATTTTAAACAATTTATCAGCAATACACAATTTATCAGATAGAAACAAATGTTTAGTTAGATTGTGAGCCTTCGGGACAGTAAGGGAATTTTTTAAGTACCTTCTTACTTCTCATTTATAATCTTAATGTATATTTTCTTCAAACCGCTTAGAACCTAACGGATGTAGCGGTATATAAGAAAATAAATTACAGATGATATTTTATTATATTTAAGAGAACTGGGGAATACTGTTCCAAGTTTACTTAATCTTCTAGAGAAATTTGGAAAATTTTCTGGATATAAAATTAATTGGAGTAAATCGGAAGTTCTTCCAATTAATGTTCATTGTACCAAAGGATTATTTGATTCATATTCATTTATTTGGAAAGATGAAGGTTTAAAATATTTAGGAATTATTATCAAAAATACAATTGAAGACACAGTCAAAGAAAATGAAAAACTTTTATTAAAAAAAATAACAGAAATGTGTGAGCAATGGAATCCTTTACATCTTTCTTGGTGGGGAAGAGTTCAAACAATTAAAATGATGATATTGCCTGTGGTTTGTTATCAAATGAGTATGATACCAATATTTTTTCAGGGGTCATTTTATAAAAAGTTAAACAATGTTCTTACAAAATTTGTTTGGTTTGGGAAAAGACCCAGAATTGCTTTAGTATCTTTACAAAGACCAATTGTGGAGGGAGGGGTAAATTTTCCAAATTTTTATAGGTACCATCAAGCCTATATTCTAAGACAGGGTATGTATTGGATCCTCCCAGATCTCATGGAGAATGTACCGGATTGGCTATATCTAGAATGGCGGCTCCTGTTCCCATTACATTTAGAACATCTACTTAGTATAAAAATGCCTAGACGATATAAAGATAACAGAATTCTATTGGATACTTGGAAGACATTAAGATATATTAGTAATCTATCACCAGAGCCAATTGCTAAATCATTAAATCAATCTATTTGGGTAAACTCCAGGATCAAGATTGGCGGATTTAAGATCGTCTGGAAACAATGGATAGTTGCAGGTATACGAACATTGAATGATGTTATTTCAGAAGGATCAATGCTTAGTTTTTCACAATTGCAACATAAATTTGGATTAAATAAAACACAATATTTTAAATGGATGCAATTGAAGCAAGCTATTCAGGCAGGGTTCCCTCAATAGAAAGATCTTAATACCCAATATAGTTTACAGGTTCTTTGCTTCCAGGCGGACTTTTTGGGACACCAAGCCGCAAAATGGTATAAATTGATATATGGATTTTTAAATTAAAAAAAAAAAAATGGACTTAGGAATATTTGGAGTATTGAGATTGGACAGACAATTTTTGCGTCTCAATGGCCACGATTTTGGTCCTGGAGATTAAGATCTACAAGGTCAGCATCTATGAGTCAAACATGGATGTTTTTGTTACATAGAGTTTTATGGACCCCTACGCGCTTACAAAAGATAGATAGCACTAGATCTAATAGATGCTGGCATTGTAGAGTAGAAGTTGGGACGTTAGACCACTTAATTTTTTTTTGTCCCTGTATAAATGCATTTTGGAAATTAATTTGGCCCCAAATTAATGAATTACTAGAAAATCATGTAGGACTCTCATATGATACTATATTATTTGGTACAGCAATGAGAACTCAGAGTCCGATTTCAGCAAATAATAACAAACTATTATTAATATTGACAGGGGTCGCCATGCAACAAATTACTCAAAATTGGAAGGATTATACCAAATTAAATTATACATTTTGGTGGAATTCAGTCTGTCATATATACAAAATGGAAAAAAATAATAGCATTACAACAAGGAAATCTTCATAATTTCAAGAAAATTTGGGAACCATTGACTCGCTATTCCAATGATCAGATTTCATAGCACATTAGTAATAGTTATATTAGAGTGGGGGGGATGTATATTATGTGGAAATAAGAAATGAAAAAAGGGGAGGGTTATATTTTATATGATAAGATTAATTATTTGTAATCACAATTTTCATGTAATAATTGAATATAATATGTACAATTCAATTATTGTAAGAATACAAAAATCTATAAATAAAAATTTTAAAAAAAAAGGAAAATCAGTTAACAAATAAAAATGTTTATCATAAGACAAACTTAGATCCTACAAAACGTCTTATGAACAAAATCAAAACAATTGTGAAAGAAGGGATTGATGCAGGTTTCTTAACTGACAGAGATAAAAGATTCCTAATAAATGAGAATCCAATTACACCAACATTTTATACTCTTCCAAAAATCTATAAAAACAAAGAGAAACCACCAGGACAACCCATTATGTCATCTAAAGGGTCACTGTTAGAGTCTTTATCATGTTTTGTAAATTTTTTTCTTAATCCTATAGTGGAGAAAAGCCCTTCATACATTAAGGACACAGGTCATGTATTAAACTTATTATCCGAAATACCAAAAGAAGATTTTCCTTTTATAATGGTATCTTTTTATGTGGTATCATTGTATACATTTATACCACAAAATTAAGCTATTGTGGTTACGAAGGAATATTTGGAAAACAGAGAAAAAACGCATCAAATACCTACAGAGTTTTTAATGCAATTGATTTCTTTGGCAATGAAAGAAAATTATTTTTTATATCAAGATAGCTACTATATCAAAATATCAGGAGTAGCAATGGGAGCTACATTCGCTCCCTCTATAGCGAATTTATACATGGTCAAGTTTGAATCAGAATGGATCAGAAAATCTCCATTTTTTTCAACATACTTATTTATGGTGGCGGTTCATAGATGATATTATCATGTTATGGAAGGGCTCAGATAATATGCTTACAAGTTTTTTGAATTGGCTCAATTTGTGTGATGAAAATATGAAATTTACAATGACACATTCTGGTACTAAACTTATTTTTTTGGATTTAGAAATACTACAAGATCAAGGGAGTTTCTGTACTGATGTTTTTATTAAAGAAACTGACAAGAATACTTTTTTATCCTATGAGAGCAATCATCCAAGAAAACTGAAAAACAGTCTTCCATATTCACAGTTCATCAGATTGAGAAGAAATTGTTCAGATCTTGATAAATTTTAAAAAACAAGGCAAAATTGTAGAGAAGAAATTATTAATGAGGGGATATCCTAAGAATGAAATTAAAAAAGCCTTTAAGAGAGCTAAATATTGCAATAGAGACTGGTTATTTGTCTATAAAACAAAAGAAGAGAGTAAAGACACTATGACTTGTGTTATTAAATACAATAGACAAAGCAATTTGATAGTAAACACACTACATAAATATTGGGATATTATCACTATACATCCAGCATTGAAAAATATGAATTTAAGGATAGCTTTTTCAAGAGAACAAAATCAAAGAAATCCTGAAAAGTGGAGAAAATCAAGAAATGAAAAAGAGGGAAGTTCTTCCCCATGGCTTTTATAAATGTATGCCTACAAACGAAATCTTTTTAAAACCCTGCAGATAACAAAGATTACAAAATTAACCATTTTCTAAATTGCAATTCATCATTTATAATATATCTAGTGGTTTGTCCTTGCAATAAGATATATGTAGGGATGACTACTAGAGAATTTTTAAAAAAAGGATGCCTGAACATAAATCGAATATCAAATGCTCCAAAGTCACTGAACCACTTGTTGAACATTGTGTGCAACAACATCATAAATTTGAAGACTTGAAATGTTTAGCAGTAGACCATGTACCACATGACAGAAGAGAAGGAAAGAGGAAGAAAAAGTTACTTCAGAAAGAAAGAAAATGGACATATATGCTTAATTTTGTAGAACCCAATGGATTAAATTGATATATTGATTGGAAACTATACATATGACATTTTTATTGTAGTAAATAAAATTTTTTACAGTGATGAGAATTTGTTTGTAGAGCTATAGAGATCTATATATAACCCAACCATTTAATACTGATTATAATAATTTGGCACTTTAATATTTTATATGTAATATGATGTCACATATTTCATTTTAGCACTCAGCACTTTTTAATCAATTTTAAAGTGAATCAATTTCAATTTTAAAGTGAATCCATTTATGAACGAATTTATTTATTGATGTGAACACTTGGGTGTATTGCGATTTTTTCAGTGTGATTCAATTGGCACTTCAGCACTTTGGGTGTCTTTATACATATGCATTGGTTTTGAGTTTGAAGCAAAGAGCGTTTATTTAGATACACTCACACGGGAACATTTAATTTTAGTTCTACCCATCGTTTTTTAGTTTTTATATTGTGCATATCATTAATATAGAGTGCATACGCTAAAGCTCAATAGCATAAAAAACACGGCACTTTAGTATTGTATATTTGTTTTTGCGTGTGCACTGACTCGTTTACAATGCGCATGTGTGAGAATCGATCTTTTATTTAAAATAATGATCATTTAATTTGTTTTTTATATATGGAATATTAATGGCAACATATATTAACATAAAAATATTTAATTGTAAAGTTTAGTCACATGAGGTTGGTTTTTAAGATCGTGCATATCATTAACATACTGCACATGCACTAGTATTTAAAAAGCAGCATCAGGCAATGTGTAGCACACACAGATTAACTCTAGCCCAAAAGAATACGGATGCTGAAAATGGTGAGCTTCATTTCTTCATATTGCTTCCGTGCTAAATGAAATATGATGTATATGTATTATGAGGAGCTGTAGTTTTGATAATTCAGAATTGAAAATCAGTTTTGGATTGATAGCATTTGCTCGGTTATCTTAATGATATAGCCTATTTGAGTATACCTTATAAGGTTGAGAGAGTCTTTATGAATTAATGATATAAAGTTTTAATAATAAGCTATAAAGCAATCCATTAATGTTTAGTAATAGAGAAAGCTTCTAAAGTAGTATTTGTAATGAATGAATTAAGATTAAATGTTATAGATTGTAATAGATTGTCCTGAATATCATAAAGTTATGGTTTGCTATAGATTCAAAGTTTATTAGAGAAAGCTCTAACACTGTTTTCATTGAGAATGAATTGAGATAAATTGCTATATAAAGTGGAACCTTGGTTTACGAGCATAATTCGTTCCAGAAGTATGCTCGTAAACCAAATTGCTCATATATCAAAGTAGAGAGTTGCGCGGGGACAGAAATCCCACCCGTCCCCACCTGTCCCCGTGAGGACTCCCACCCGTCCCCACCTGGAATCCCTCCGTCCCCACCCGTCCCCGCGAGGAATCCCCTCCGTCCCCTACGTCCCCGCGAGGAATCCCCTACGTCCCCGCCCGTCCCTATAAACTACAGAAATAGTTATTTCATTTAATTATGCTACTGAATTAAAGGCTCTGGTAGAAACCCATTTAAAAATAAGCAAAAAGACTTTATTAATTTGGAAATATTAATTGGGAAGAATACATACTTTGTAAACGGGTTTCTACCAGAGCCTCTAATGTTTATAAATTTTTATCAACACAACTAATATACTACTTTATCCTTAAGCAAAAAAAAAGAATTTTTTTCCTACCTTTATTGCCTGGTTTCTGCTTTCTTCATGTTCTCATTCAATTCCTTCCATCCACTGTGTCTTCCATTTGCTCTGTTACTGTGCCTCTCCCTTTCTCCCCCCTCCCAAATTGGTCTGGCACCCATCTTTTTCCCTCCGCTCCCCCCATAGTCTGGCACCTCTGTCTTCTTCCCTGCCAGCGTCTTCTTCCCATTCCCTCTTCCCCATTTCCTTTCAGTGTCCTTCTCCCCCACCATCTTCCCCATGTGCTGTCAGGCAGCATCCTTCTCCCCCCTCTGCCTTCCCCATGTCCTTTCAGCGTCCTTCTCCCCCCTCTGTCTTCCCCATGTCCTTTCAGCGGCCTTCTCCCCCCTCTGTCTTCCCCATGTCCTTTCAGCGGCCTTCTCCACCCCTGTTTTCCCCATGTCCTTTCAGTTGCATTCTCCACCCCTTTGTCTTCCCCAGTGCTTTCAGGGTCCTTCCCCCCCTCCTCCCATTTACCCCATGTCCTTTCAGCGTTCTTTTCCACCCCTTTGTCTTCCCCAGTGCTTTCAGCGGCCTTCCCCCCCCTTAAGCGTCTTTTCTTCTCCACTCCACCTTTCCTCCCTCCCTGCCTCCACCTTTGTGGCGCTTTTGCACCCGACCGACAACAGAACAGGCCCGGTCGGACAAATCTCCCTGTCCTGTAGCCGCGAATCTAAATTACCTTCTTACAGCAGCTGGAGTAGTGAAGCTGCTGTAAGAGGTAATTTAGATTCGCGGCTACAGGGCAGGGAGATTTGTCGGCCGGGCCTGTTGTCGGTTGATCGGGGGACCTGACCGGCTGTGCACATTCTCCGGGGCGGACCGCCCCCTCCCCCCTCTTTCATACGCCATTGCCTTCTCCCTACCTGCCCTGCCGCACACAGCCGACCGGAAGTCTTCCTGATGTTAGCGCTGACGTCGGAGGAAGGGAGGGCTTTGCTTAAGCCCTCCCTCCAACGTCAGCGCTGACATCGGGAAGATTTCCGTTCGGCTGTGTGCTGCGACAGGGCAGGTAAGGAGAAGGAGACTACCCTCGCGGCTCGAGTGCACTGCGATCCAACCCTGCAGGAACCCCGCAACCCTCGGAGGCGTCCCCACGGGATCCCCGCGACCCTAGGGGGCGTCCCCACGGGATCCCCGTGACCCAAAGGGGGAACCCGCAGGATCCCCGCAGGTCCCGCGGGATTCCCGTCATCCCCGTTCCCGTGCAGCTCTCTATATCAAAGCGAGTTTCCCCATAGGAAGTAAGGGAAACTCGCTTTGATTCGTTCCACCTCCTCCTCCCCCCCCCCCCCGAGGCTACCGGCGCTGCTCCATCCCCTCCCGCTTGAGGCCACCGACGCTGCCCCCCTCCGCAATCTGGCATTCCCCCCTGCGAACCGGCATCCTCCCTCCCCCGCTCACATCGCCCCCCTCTCCCCCGTGATCCTACATCCCCCCCGAGCACCGCAACGACAGCGCTTACCCTGATTGGGCACCGGCACCAGCACCAATGCACAGGAGGTGCCGGTGCCCAAAGATCCTCCCTGGGCTGGGCAGTGCGTCGGAGATCCTCCCTCTTCCCTGTGCTGGGCTGGGTTTTGAGCACTTGCGCATGCTCAAAGCCTTCTGGTCTCGCTCTCTTATGGGTGTTAATGAGTATATACTATAAATGATTTTTTGTATTATGCAGAGCTCCCACATGAACCCTTGAAAAAGCCTTTTTGGGCAAAACGGGTCCCGTCGGGGCACGCTAGAAATATTGCAATAAAAGGATAAGTAAAGAAAATGAATTCGTATTGTTGTATAGTCTTTATTTATTTTTCATATTAAGAATCACAGAAAGTCAAACAACAGTAACTAAATACACTATATATCAACAGGAGGTTGTGAAGAAAGCCAAAGTGGTTTAACTCATATTTTGATGTGAATGATATTGAAGGCTTCCGCTATCCTGTGATTGAACCCAAGGCAGTGAGGGACCTGAACTCTACCCTCAGAAACTGTGAAAGACAATTTTTAAAAACATTTTAACACGCCACCCTGAAGTTCCCACAGAAAATAATGGAGGGTTACTCACAGTCTCTGCAGTGCCAGCCTGTCAGCACTTTCACACAGCAGCTGAATTGAGGAAAAGGAATTTTCTACTTGAGAAACTGCTCCAAATGACCAGACTTGAAGATCTTTGGACTGCCAGTTGGCAGTAACCTCCACCCCCACAGATCCTTGCCACATGATTGGGGGGTGGGAAACGCAGCCTGCGCCCTCAAACCTTGGGTGGTTTCATTCCGGACGCATACAGCCTGCGCTTAAACCCCTGATAAGGTCAGCGGGCAAGCGATCTCCCAGGGGAATGGACCCAAAGTCCAAGAAGGGTGGCACACAATAGACTGGTACCACAGATCCACGAAAGTTTCTCTGTGAAGCAGCAGTCCGGCTCCGCAGGACTGCATCCTTTCCTTCGACAGGGGACCACCAGAAAAAGGTGAAGCCACCAAAAAAGATGAACTGTTAAGCGAAAAAATAAGAAAAAGAAGCAGAGCAATTGAAAAGACCTCTGCATGGATTGCTTGCAGAAACTGGAACTGGATATGGCTCTAGCTTTCAGTATAAGGGGGAGGAGCATGTGCTCAGAAAAGTGTTGGATTTCTGCAACTCCCGGATTGCAGGTTGATACTGAACACCTAGCATATGGAATCCAGAAGGATTGTAACAGAATAAGTCCTGGTGCACACATCGAGGTAATGCCAGAAAAGTACACATTGAGAAATATATAAAGTTAAAATGTAATCTTGCATTCTAGCTATATATGAGAAGAAATGTATACACAATAAAACAGAAATTAGGGAATGCCTCCCTTTCTAACTGCCTCACCCAACACCCCCAAACAGCTAAAGACCGGACCAGTCCATCCATCATGATTTAAATTGTCTTGCTTTGGCCTTTTTGGGACACAGACATAGGCACGGTCATTAGTGGCTAGTGAAGCCCACTGGATTAAATAATCATGAGAATCTCTTAAAGTTATTCTTTCAAGTCTCACTTCCAATTTTTATCTTCCTTTTAAATTTTATCTTATTAAAATTATTATCAATACCCTCCCCTTTTGTGCCTTCCCTATATGTTTATTTTTCCTTTATTTAAATTGTAACTTCTTCCCTATATTTTCCTTTTGTTTCCAGTTTTGTCAAATTTGTCATTAACCTTGTTAGTATTATCTTCTATGATTTTGTTTTTACATTGTAATTTTATCATAATGTACATCGCTTCGAATTTAGATGAAGCGATTAATCAAATCTGTATTAAACTTGAAACTTGAAACTTGAAACTCCTTACAAAAACAGCCCACACCTCCAAAATTAAAACCAGCAACTACCCCAACCCCCAAAATCACAACAGCCCCACTACCCTAAATTACTTCTCACAACTGCCTTACTCTAAAATATACCCCTATGCAACTGTCCCAGCACCCTGCAAACTACCCTCCTACTGTCCCCATTCCTAAAAACTATCCCCCACTAATACTGCATTATCCTATAAACTGCCTCACATGCAAAAAATACTCCCTCGCATCTGCCTTACCAACCTGCATACTATATCACCCACAAAACTATCCCCTTCTCTGCTCCACTGCACCAAACAACCCCCACCATTGTTTCATGCTCAAATACTAGCCCCTGCAACTATACTACTTTCCTAATTGCCCCCACATAGACTACTCCCATGCAACTGCCCCACCACCTCATTAAATGCCTAACCTCAAAATGCTAGCACTGCAATTGCCACCCCCCAAAAAAATCCCTGAAATGGCCCCATCCTCCTTCAACTGTACTACCACCTCACAAAGTAAGCCCAGAACTCTGAAAAACTGTCCTACCCCTAAAATCTACCCTTGCAACTGTCCCACCACCTTAATTAACCCACATTCAAAAACATGCCCTCTGATAGCTGCCTTCACCCTCCAAAACTTCCCTCACACAATTGTACTTCATTCAAAAGGATGTCTCAAATGTCATACCATTCCACAAATTGTCCCACTTCCAAAACCTATCCCTCTCAACCACCCCTGAAAACTGGACCACTGGCCTGGCTACCCACCCTCAAGATATCACCATATGCAGTGAACATGTAGAACACAACAGAGAGAGAGACACACACACACATACAAAGGGGTTAGAAAGAAATCATGAGCCATGCTCTGCCTGTTTTCCTTACTTGTCTTAGATTATGTAAGTTTGTCAAGTGAAAACTGTTTTGGGGTTAATGCAGATAGACTGAAATTTTTACCCTATTAGATTTCCTGTTTTCCCCTAATATTATTGGTGTTTAGAAATTAAAACTAAAACTTAATACAGTTACTGTACAACACACTATGCTAACCAGTGCTGCCACCAACTGTTTTTGGTAATCAATTTGGTTATGGCAAAAGTCACTCTCCTAAAAAAAATCATACAAACACCTCATAGAACAATACTACCTCCGAGATCTTATTAAATCATGAAACCATTTAAGATTCAAACTCACTGTCTAAACTAGTATATTTAGAGAAAAAAAAAGTATGAGGACAAAATACTTCTTTACATTTACTGCTCTTGCTCTCGCAGAGCTGTGATGTAGATACTCACGGATTTCGTTCACACAGTCTATCACTAGTTGTTGCTCCTTCTCTTCATAAGTAATGGTTTCTGTCTTGATATGGCAAGCCTAAAAGAAAAAGAAAACAAGTTACTTACTTGCAGCAAGTATTCTCTGAGATGAGGAGGATACAAAGTCTTACACATGGGTCATGTCATCTGGAGACCAGTGCAGGGGAAAGTTCCTACACAGGAAGACTGAGTTTTTGAGATTGTTCAACTATACATGCATGGTTTTTCCCAACTGCTGCTATTGCATATGACATCTGTCTATTACAACCTTTATTAAAATAATGGAGAGGTGGGAGGGTTTGAGAATTTGTATCCTGCTTTCCTTGGAGGACATCTGCTACAGGTACTCCCTATCTATAGATTGCATCTGCATTTCTTCATGGTGCAACTACGGTCAACTCATCTTGATAAACAGAATGATACCTCTTAGGGGTCCTTTTACAAAGGCGCGGTAGCGGTTTAATACGCGGAATACCACGCATTAAACCACCTGCCATTAAACCTGAGACATTTCTGACAATCTACACTTATCAGCTGTCATGTGCTAGGAGAAGTGAAACTTATGATTAACAAAAAACAAGCAATACTTTCTTTTTATGGGTATATACTTAATGTCAGCATATATATATATATATGTAAATAACTTAAGAAATAAAAAGTTATTTATATATATATATATATGCTGACATTAGGTATATATCTGTGTTCCCCTCTTGTCTCTTTGTCTGTTCTTCCTCTCTCCATTGACGAGGCGTTAGGATTTTAGGCTGCCACGGGGGTTAGCGCGTGATGAAATGTCCGACATGCTAACCCCCATAGCGCACCTTGATAAAAGGAGCCCTTAGTCTTGAGTTCTAGCCAAATACTTGTGTTTTAAGACTAAAGATTCATGAAATCTAGCATCCTGTTTCTGACTCAGCACGGCAGTCATCCACTGAGTTTATCCATTTATGAAATTTGATGTGTACTCCTCTTGGGATAAAATTTTGTTCATATCTTAATTATATTTAATTGGATACTGCTTGATCACTGGGGATTGAAGGTAAAGGCAACAACCTGATCAAGTATCCATTCAGTGTAGCCACTGGGGGGAGGGGGGCTTGGGGCTCAGGTCACCCTCCAAACCTGCAGTACTTCCTTAAATGGTTAGTAGGGATGCCAAAGTCCCGTCAGCCAAAGAAATGCAGTCCCAACTCACCCAATGCCTCCTGTGCTGCTTCTGTAATACAGAGGTCCATGGCATGCCTCCTGCCACCAATGCCCGACTTCCACATTACAGAAACAGAGCAAGAAGGTGGGGAGTGGCTCAGGCACTGCATTTCTTTTGCAGGGCTTCAGCAACTCCACCAGCAAAGGTTTGTTTAATATGTGGAAGTGTGTTGCCTCCTATATCCACCCCTGGGCTTCCTCAAAATTGGAGAGTTGGCTACACCCATGTCCGTAATATTTACTTATTTATTTTAAAATGTTCTATATCATTTAAACCTAAACAGTTTACATAACTTTACATACATAATTTGTAAAACAAATAAGATCAAACATACATAGAAAAATAATCCTTAATCAAATCTGTTAAGGAAACTGTTTTCCAATAAATACCAGCCTAAAGTGTGATTGCCATATAAATTCAGTTTAGTGCTACCTTTATTAAGTTTAGATGAGTAAACAAAGCATTTTAGAAAATTCTGTGGAACTTTAAAGGGAAATGTTTCACCGAAAGTTGTTTCCTGCAGCCAAACCTAAACCTATTTAAATAGCTCCAGGCTCAAAATGTGCCTGACTATTGTGGTTTTATCCATACAGTATTCAGTACCACTGAAAGAATATACAGTGGTGCCTCACACAACGAACTTAATTCGTTCCAGGAGCAAGTTTGTTATGCGAAAAGTTTGTTATGTGAAACGCGTTTTCCCATAACAATACATGTTAAAAAAAATAATTCGTTCTGCAGCATAAAATATGCTAAGATGACATAAAAAAAGATAAATTTGTCAAAATGGTGAAAATGGTGGTCTTGCTGAGGCCAAACTCTTTGACGAGGTCACACTGTTTTACCCCACATTCACTCCTTCTAATTATTTCCTGTTTCATTTCAACAGAAATCACTTCCTGCTTTTTTTAGAAGCCATGATATATAAAAAATATTGAGTTTATCTTAAAAGGACGACTGTATACAGTGAGAGAGGGCAGTTAAGCGCAGTGACTAACGACTGCCTGCAGTGCCTGCGCGGAAGGATGCAATACATCGGCAGCTCGGGCGACTTCGTTGTGTGAAACGAAGTTCGTTGTGTGAAGTTCGTTGTGTGAAACGAAGTTCGTTGTGTGAATCAAGACATGAAGTTCGTTGTGTGCAGCGTTCGTTGTGCGAGGCATTCGTTATGCGAGGCACCACTGTACTGTACATTATTAAATGCTGGAACTTAAAACTAAAATTCTAACTGCCACCGCCAAATATTATCCACCCCTCCCCCCATGTAAATTAATGAAATACTGTAAGGTAATAAATATTGAACTGCAACTTTTTAAAAAAATGTTTATCCCCCCTTTTACAAAGCTGCATTAGGCTTTTTTATCACTGGCCACGGTGGTATTAGCTCAGATGCTCATAGAATTCCTATGAGTGTTAAAGCTAATCAAGTTTCAAGTTTATTAAAAATTTCTTATACCACTCAATTAAGACTTTTGAGAGGTGTACAATAATTAAAACATCAAACATCACACATTTACAAGAATCGGGGTTAAAGACTAAATGGCATATAACAAAAGGGGAAGTTAGTAGCCGAAAGACTTCAATCTATGACAAACAGAAACAAACAAACAGTAGGAGGTGAAGTAAATTTACATGATAATATTGAGCAATGAAGGAATTAAAAAGTTAGCCCTTATAAGGGCAGTTATGTTTCAAAGGCATCCTGGAATAGAAATGTTTTCAATTTTGCCTTAAAATGAGGTAAACATTTTTCTTCGCGCAGATGATTGGGTATGGAGTTCCAAAGGGATGGTGCTGATACGGCAAAGTTATTTAATCGCATAGTATTTATATGTTTTAAAGAAGGAATTGTGAGGAGATTCTGGTTCATTGAACGAAGGGCTTTAGAAGAATTCAACATATTACCAATAATTGGAAAAATCACAAGAATCTTAAAGCACAGTTACTTACCGTAACAGGTGTTATCCAGGGACAGCAGGCAGATATTCTCACATGTGGGTGACGTCATCCACGGAGCCCCAGCGCGGACAGCTTTTCAAGCAAACTTGATTGAAGTTTCAAGTTTGCACACTGCACCACGCATGTGTGTGCCTTCCTGATCCACTAGAGGGCGCATACCCTCCTCATGGTCCTCAGTTCAGATAGCTAGCAAAGAAGCCAACCTCGGGGAGGCGGGCGGGTTGTGAGAATATCTGCCTGCTGTCCCTGGATAACACCTGTTACGGTAAGTAACTGTGCTTTATCCCAGGACAAGCAGGCAGCATATTCTCACATGTGGGTGACCTCCAAGCTAACCAAAAAGGGACGGAGGGAAGTTGGCAATACAAGAAAACAGATTACGCAAAACCGACTGGCCAAACCGGCCGTCGCTCCTGGACAGAGTATCCAGGCAGTAGTGGGAGGTGAAAGTATGAACCGAAGACCAAGTGGCAGCCTTGCAAATCTCCTCGATAGGCGTCGACCTGAGGAAAGCTACAGAAGCCGCCATCGCTCGGACTTTATGTCCCATGACTCGACATTGCAGCGCGAGACCAGCCTGAGCGTAGCAAAAGGAAAAACAAGCAGCCAACCAGTTGGACAAGGTGCGCTTGGAAACTGGGCGTCCCAACCAATTAGGGTCGAAGGACAAAAAGAATTGAGGAACCGTCCAAGGAGACTGAGTGCGTTGAAGACAAAAAGCCAACGCCCTCTGACAGTCAATTGTGTGAAGCGCCACCTCGCTAGGAGGCGAGTGGGGCTTCGGAAAAAAGACCGGAAGAACAATGGAAAGATCGAAAGGAAAGTCCGAAACCACCCTGGACAAGAACTGGGGTTGAGTACGCAGGACCACCGTGTCATGATGAAATACAGGAAAAGACGGGTCCGCAACCAGAGCTTGCAGCTCACTGACTCTGCGAGCAGACGTGAGAGCAACCAGGAAACCCACCTGCCAGGTGAAGTAATTCAAAAGAGCTTCATCAATGGAATCAAATGGAGGTATCACCAATTGAGCCAGGAACACACAAAGATCCCAAACCACCGGAGGGGCTTTGAGCGGAGGATGTACAATGAAGAGATCCCTCATAAAACGGGAAACCATCTGGTGGACGGAGAGCAGCGTCCCATTTAGCGGCCGAAGAAAGGCAGCAAAAGCACAGAGGTGGACTCGAATAGATGTAGATTTGAGACCAGACCGAGACAAGTGCAACAGAAAATCCAGCACTGAAGGCAAGGAGGCAGAGAGCGAATCCATGCGGTGCTCAGCACACCACTCAGCAAATCAGGACCATATCTGGGAAAAGCATTGCCGAGTGGAGATCTTTCGAGAGGCCTCGAGAACACCCCCACCGACTGAGAGAAACAGAAGGAGGGAGGCAAGTTGCGAGGAACCAAGCTGATAAGTGTAGAGACTGCAGATTGGAATGCAACAGAAACCGCAACACTGAGACAGCGGAGACGGGAACATAGGTAGAAGCTGAGTCTCCCTGACACGCTGGAGGAGCAGGGAGAACCATGGCCGCCAGGGCCACAGAGGAGCCATCAAGATCCTGGTGGCGCAGACCGACAGGAGGTGTATCAAAGACCCGAGAATCAGAGTAAAGGGAGGGAACGCATAGAGGAACCTGCCCATTACATCGAGAAGGAAAGCATCCTCCTCGATGCGAACCCAGGAGAACATCCTCGAGCAATATCGAGGCAACCAGTGAGTGAGGGGCGAAGCGAACAGAACTACCTGTTGGGTTCCCCACCGAACAACCACATGCCGCAGAGTCCGAGAATGGAGCAACCATTCATGCGGTCGAAAAGGGCGACTCAACGTGTCCAACAGACAATGCTGCACGCCCTGGAAAAACACCGCCCGAAGAAAGAAGCAGTGGTGTAACGTCCCCTGCCAATGACGAAGGGCTTCCCTGCAAAGTAATGGGGAACCTGTACACCCTGGCTTGGTCACAGAAACATCGCCACCGAGATGTCGGGACGCACCAGGACCCCGCAATCTTGCAACCCATAACAAAAATCCACCACGGCATTGTAAATGGCCCGGAGCTCCATCAGAATGATGCGGCTGCGACAGCCTGCACCCGACCAAGGACCCTGAGTCCGAAGGCCATCGAGGTGCACCCCTAAGCCCATGCCGAGGAGTCCATCGGCAGAACCTTCTGATGCGGGGATACAAAGTGGTGGCCCACCAACGAAACGAGCGTGTCCAGGAGGGAGGCACCACAATGTGCTGGGAAGCGGGATCCCGATCCTGCCATCACTGAGATGCTCGGGTCCAGCGGGGAACACGAAGATGAAACCAGGCGAACAGCGGGACATCACCGTGGAGACCCCTGATCCAAAAAGGATCAGCAACAGCTCAGCCGAGGCCGAAGACCGCTGAGACACCAGCTGACTCAAGCGCCGACAGGCAGCCTGCCGAGGCAGAGGCAGAAAAGACCGGAGGCGGACCGAGGACAGAGGGGCCACCTTCCGGCATAAACAAACAAGGGCCTCCCCCTGAGGCCGAGACAAGAAGGAGCGCAGACAAACTGGGTCCAGGTCCGCCCCGACGGACTCCCGAGACCGGGGTGGCAGAGTCTGACCCACTCCCGTACTAGAAACTAGTGCAGGTCACGAAGGGCCAGGACCAGACGCAGAAGGGAGGATGGGAATGCCCAACCGACAGAAGAGAGGCAATACTCCCGGTGCGTAGACACAGAGACACCCCTCCCGAAGGGAGGGGAGGAATCCCCAGAAGGGGAGCAGCCCAGAGGCTATGCGAGAATAGTCAAAAGGATGGCCAGAAGTCGCCGAAGCCGGCGGCTGAACCCTAACCCGGCGCTGCTGCAGCTATTGCGGCTGCTGCGAAGGAGGCCGAGATAACACAAGAAAGGTATCCAGAGGGCCCCTCCGGAGAAGGAGACCAACCCACCAAGGCAGACGGGATTTAGCTGAAGGCGTCCCGAGGGGCGAAGGACCGGTCGCGGTCTGAGAGGCGGTTAGTGGCCACCGCAAGAGAGGCCTGAAGAAGCGCAGAACTCACGCAAGTAAAAGCGGCGAGACGACCCTGGAGGTTCGGATCCTCAGCCACACTCTGCGCCAAGCGAGATGACGCATGGCGGGAGCAATAGAGCCGGAGCAGGGAGAGAGTCTCCTCCAGGAAACCAAACTCCGCACTACAAGATTCCGTCACGGCTGCCCGGAATGAACCGAAGAGAAAGCGGGGAAGCCTCTCGAACCGGAGCTGGAGACGCCGAGGCGCAAACCCGCAGTCGACGCCGAGGCCCAATACCTCAGCCGCTGCCGAGGTAAAACGGCCCAAGTGACGTCAAGGCACAAAGCTTCTGTCGACGGCACGAAGCCTCGGCAACGACGAGGCACCGAGCTCCAGCCGACGATGAGGCCCCCAGCCTCAGTCGACGTCGAGGCACAAGCCTCAGGCGACGTCAAAGCACCAGCGTCAAATGACGCGGAGCACACGGCCGCAGCCGACGTTGAAGGTACAAAGACACACAGCCTCAGTCGACATCGAGACCCCAAGCCCCAGTCGACATTGAGTCAGAAAATCAAAGCACAAAGCCTTAGACGACGTCGAGGCACCCAGCCGCATACTACGTCGAGGCACAAGGCCTCAGGCGGTGGTGAGGCACCAAGCCGCAGTCGACGTCGAGGCACAAAGCCTCAGTCGAGGCACCAAGCCCCAGTCGACGTCGAGGCACCAAGCACCCAGTCGACGTCGAGGCACGAAACCTTCGTCGACGTCGAGGTACGAAGCCTCCGTTGAGGCACGAAGCCTCAGTCGACGTCGAGGCACGAAACCTCCGTCGACGTACGAAACCTCCGTCGACGTCGAGGCACGAAACCTCCGTCGACGTCGAGGCACGACGCCTCCGTCGACGCACGACGCCTCCGTCGACGTCGAGGCACGACGCCTCAGTCGACGTCGAGGCACGACGCCTCAGTCGACGTCGAGGCACGACGCCTCAGTCGAGGTCGAGGCACGAAGCCTCCGTCGAGGCACGAAACCTTCGTCGACGTCGAGGTACGAAACCTCCGTCGACGTACGAAGCCTCCGTCGAGGTCGAGGCACGAAGCCTCCGTCGGGGCACGAAGCCTCCGTCTACGTCGAGGTACGAAGCCTCCGTCGACGTACGAAGCCTCCGTCGAGGTCGAGGCACGAAGCCTCCGTCAACGTACGAAGCCTCCGTCGACGTCGAGGTACGAAGCCTCCGTTGAGGCACGAAACCTCCGTCGACATCGAGGCACGAAACCTCCGTCGACGTCGAGGCACGAAGCCTCCGTCGACGTACGAAGCCTCCGTCGGGGCACCAAGCCTCCGTCGGGGCACCAAGCCTCCGTCGGGGCACCAAGCCTCCGTCGAGGCACCAAGCCTCCGTCGAGGCACCAAGCCTCCGTCGAGGCACCAAGCCTCCGTCGAGGCACCAAGCCTCCGTCGAGGCACAAAGCCTCCGTCGAGGCACCAAGCCTCCGTCGAGGCACCAAGCCTCCGTCGAGGCACGCAGCCTCCGTCGAGGCACGCAGCCTCAGTCGACGCCGAGGCACGAAGCCTCAGTCGACGCCGAGGCACGAAGCCTCAGTCGACGTCGAGGCACAAAACCCCCGTCGACGTCGAGGCACACAGCCTCCGTCGAGGCACACAGCCTCCGTCGAGGCACGAAGCCTCCGTCGAGGCACCAAACCTCCGTCGAGGTACGAAGCCTCCGTCGAGGCACCAAGCCTCAGTCGACGTCGAGGCACCAAGCCTCAGTCGACGGCGAGGCACGAAGCCTCCGTCGAGGCACGAAGCCTCCGTCGAGGCACGAAACCCCCGTCGAGGCACGAAACCCCCGTCGACGTCGAGGCACGAAGCCTCCGTCGAGGCACCAAACCTACGTCGAGGCACCAAGCCTCCGTCGAGGCACCAAGCCTCAGTCGACGGCGAGGCACGAAGCCTCCGTCGAGGCACGAAGCCTCCGTCGAGGCACGAAGCCTCCGTCGAGGCACGAAGCCTCCGTCGACGTCGAGGGACGAAGCTCCAGTCGACGTCGAGGCACGAAGCTCCAGTCGACGTCGAGGCACATCGAGTTTCAGAAGTCGGCACCGTACCAATGAAACTGGTAATAAAGGTGCAGCAGTGCACTCCATAAGGGCAACCTCGATATGAGTATTCCCATGAAAGGAGGCACGCTTGAAGGTCTCGTAGAGGCGGGCACGATCGCACTCGATGCCTGGAATGCCTGAGACTCAGCCGGAGGCGTTACCGAGGTAACGCACCTAGAAGAAAGAAAGAAAGAAAAACTTACCGGGGATCGAAGCTGCACAGTCCGATTCCAACGAAGGGAAGAGGGTCCCGGCCATTCTGCTCACACGAGGTGAGCCCAGAGAGAGGCCAGGGAAGAAGAAAATACAGCTGCAGGCAAATGAGGCCTAGCCGCATGGCTGAGGCCCAAGAAGGGCCTGCCGGAGGAAAAACACAATAAAAAGTCCTCTTTTTTTTTTTTTTTTTTTGAAACAAAGAAATACACGATCAATTAACAAACGCACAGCGACTCCCTAACAAAAT
Organism: Geotrypetes seraphini; assembly: GCF_902459505.1. Classification (NCBI taxonomy): domain Eukaryota; kingdom Metazoa; phylum Chordata; class Amphibia; order Gymnophiona; family Dermophiidae; genus Geotrypetes; species Geotrypetes seraphini. Next base: position 153,055,375 of record NC_047088.1, on the reverse strand, counting down.
AAAGAAGCCGCGGTGCCAGAAAGGCACTTAGAAGAACGCAGAGAAGAGAGACAAGGTCTTTCTGGCTCAGCGGAAAACTAAGAACTGAGGACCATGAGGAGGGTATGCGCCCTCTAGTGGATCAGGAAGGCACACACATGCGTGGTGCAGTGTGCAAACTTGAAACTTCAATCAAGTTTGCTTGAAAAGCTGTCCGCGCTGGGGCTCCGTGGATGACATCACCCACATGTGAGAATATGCTGCCTGCTTGTCCTGGGATAATTACACATTCTGGTGGAATTCGTTATGCCATATTTTTAAGATGGAAAGAGCAATAGCGGTACAAAAAGGGACATATAATAACTTTGTAAAGATATGGGGCCATTGGAAAAGTATTGTGATGAATAGACATCATTTCTTTTCTGTTCCTTTTCTTTTTCATTCTTAGTTTTATCTAGCACACTCAAGGGGGAGGATGGATTTGGGATGTAATTTAATGCAATATGTTATATAATATGTTGTATAATATAGTATATTCCATTTTAGTTGAGAATGTGATGAAGGGTGGGTGGATGGGGATTTTACACGATTAGATTTATGTGCTATATGAAAATTACTTTTATGATATATTTTTGTGCACTTATTGTTTGATTTGAAAATGAATAAAGATTTAAAAAAAAAAAAAAAGAATTGTAGGGAATGAGAAGATTATTGATGAATTCCGGTTGATTGTTTAGACGGGTTTTAAACATAAGTAGAAGGATTTTGTAGCTTATTCTATGTTCTACTGGCAGCCAGTGTGCTTTGCATAGGAGAAGGGAAATATGGTCGTTTGGTTTTTTTTGCATTGAATATGATTTTTATTGCAGTGTTTTGCACTATCTGGAGGCGTCATTTCTTTTTTTGTTATGTTCTTATAAAGGGCGTTGCATTAGTCTATGCATGAAATTACTAGAGAGTGGATAAGAGTACCGGTATTTAAAGAAGCTGGTTCTAGTAACTTCGCGAATGATCTGATCATTCGTAGTAGGTAAAAACAGCATTGAACTACGGTACTTATTTGAAGATGGTAGTTGAATTTATTATCGAAGGTGACTAATACCGCCACAGCTGGTGATAAAAAAAAGGCCTAACGCAGCTTTGTAAAAGGAGCACTAAACTTTAATTGAACATTTTATAGCCAAAACTTTCCACATCGTTCGAGGTGACATACCTAGTGAGTAATGGCATATTTGGCAGCTAGGGGGTGCTATGATATGCTGTATTGGAATGGATAGTGTATGAGAAAAAATTTGAATGTTGTAGATTTTTTCTACATATGAGATGCCTCCTTTTCATTTGATTCTAGGTAAATCTAGTTAGATGCATATGTGATAGTTAAGGCCAAGCCCAATAGAAACTTATGAAAAGTTGGTACACAAATATAAACAAATCTGAATATGGATTGCGGCAAAAGCCAGAAAAATAACATTAGAGAATAACAGAAAAACGCTAGGGCTTACCAGGAGGGAAAAAGCATATGTAATTTGCTGGATCATGGAGGATATACATAACACACTTATAGAGGTATTAAGAACTCCATTTTTTATTAATCTGCCTCCATTTTGGTTTCTGTCCTTCTTTGTGCCTGTCCTTTGTCTAAAGGATTCGCGCCAAAAGATCCTCATGAACTAATTGATAACAGATGTTCTTGAGCTAGTTAGCTTGAAGCATATCTGATTTCACATCCAATGCTGGGTATAGAAGAAAGTGAATATGTTCTAAAGCAGGGGTGCCCAACGCGTCGATCGCGATCGACAGGTCGTTCGCTCAGGCGACCCCAGTCGATCGCACAGCAGGTTCCCTTCTTCCCTTCTCTTTTTTTCCCCTCCTGACTGGCCCGCCTCTTAAAGAACGCTGGCCAATCAGAGTGCTGGAAGGGCGGGGTGAAGGTCGGTGGGGGACGGAGCTCAGCGCATCACAAGAAATAGAAGCGCCTGTAATGATTGAGGTAAGAGCGAGGCCTAATGCTGCCCGATATACAATTTTAAAAACCCCAAAATCGGCCTCCCAATCAGTGGCGTACTGAGGTGGGGCGGTCCTCCCCCACCCCGGGTGCACGGTTTGGAGGGATGCACAGCCGTCCGGGTCCTCCTGCCCTTCCTTTCCACCGGTCTGCGCACGGGGCTCGCACCCGCCGCCCAAATGGTGCCGTTGGTTATCGCGAGACTCGCGGGAGTTGACGGCACCATTCAAGCGTCGGCGCGGGACCAGGCAGGCGCAAGCCCCGAGTGCGGACCGGGGGAAAAGAAAGGCAGGATGACCCGGACCTGGCCGGCTGTGCACCCCTCCAAGCCGTGCACCCGGGCGGATCGTCCCCCTTCTAAATCCATTGTACTTGTCTTTTATTCAGTTCCACTAATGAGCACCGTGACAGGCAGTTCTTATGGGGCAGTTCTTGGAAGTATTTCTTTGTTTTTCTGTGCCTAAGTATTCTATTAATTTAACTTCCTTATTCCTGTGGGGATCTCCAAAGGGGACGAATGGGAGACGGCCGGTGGCAGGTGGTACTTTAGCAATTCTTACAGGTTGCCATAGGCCTCAGGAGCTGTCTTCCCTCTGCCGTGGTCCTGCCCCTCCTTTAAGTCAGAGACAGGCTTGGGGCAGAATTTGCTGTTAATATTAATAAACAATATTGGACTGGTAATATATATGCATTTGTCATTATTCCTGAACACCTAAGAGCGAGGTTGGCGCAGTGAGCTGCTCACTAGGTACAATTAATACATCAATATACATACATTTGCAACAAAAAAGAAAACAAATAATAATCTCAACCACACACAGATATGTGTAGTGCTCCCCCTGCGCACTGTAGATAGATTTTTTAAAAAAAATTGCATTAAATGTCTGAAATAATCACTCACTGCCAATTGGTCGGATGCACGTAAATTTTTTTCGTGTGAAGGACAAGTTCTAAAAGCCAACAATTTTTGATCCCAGTATTAGCAGTGAATTTCTGTATGTAGCACGAAAAAACCATCACACATATGGTAATTGATTTATGTTTAGTTTAATTAATTTTTATAGTTTAATTTTATTTGAAAGTCAGGATGTGTCGGTATTTTTGCGAGTGACCACATAATGGCCATGTAAAATATATAAGCCACTGAATATAGATGGAACATAGCTCACTGCCATATCATTACAAATAAACTAAGTACTGAAACATAGCATGGGGTAAAAAGACAAAGTATGAACCCATATCAATACATTAGAATCAATGCTAGCATACTATGATTAAGTCAAAGAGATACCCTAGGTATTGGGGTCTTTTGCAAGATATTCAATTACTGGTCTCCATCTGTTGATTCAAGATTCCAGTGTTATATAGGACTGCTCTGAAGCAGTCTCCCTCAATAAAATGGTGACATTTCATAATCTAGTCAGAGAAAGCAGGACAATAATTTTTCCACTGTGCTATTTCGAGTCTAGCTGCCAGGAGTAGAAAGGCAAATAGAATGCTTCTATCCAGTACAACTGGGTCCAAACTAGACTTGCAGCATAGCCAGCCCATATTGTTGTGTACATGAGTTTTGAAAAATAAGTTGATTAAATATCCATACAGTACCCCAGAATTGATTCATCTTTGGGTAATCCTGCCACATGTGCTGGAATATGCCTACCTCTCCACAATTTTGCCAGCAGTAGGCTGAATTAGAATCTTAGTTTCTGTGAAATTAAGTATGTATATCTAAGCAATTAATATTGGGACTCTTGAGTTACAGATGTAACTGTTTTCTTCAGGTTCAAGATGATCATCTTCCGTTGTTCATCCAAAAATGCCTGCATAAAGGTCTGTTCCCATAACTGACGAAATGAGTCTCTTATCAACCCTCTCTACTACTAGAGATTTGTAACACACAGAAATCATCCCCATAGTATAGACTCCACCTAGTACAGTTTCTTTGTAAATTCCACTTTATGGGCAGCAGGAAATGAAGCAACCAATTTAAAACAAAAGGTTGTGACTGTGTTGCAGCGATCCAATATCTGAGCGCTGTTCACAATTTTCCCATTTTGAATTAAATATTTGTAAGCCCATTCTTGCTTAACTAAACAAACCTTTCTCTACCCTCTTGTCCTGGAGAAAATACAGGAGTGTCCTCAATATACATCAATGGAGAGAGCTCAGGGCTCAGTTTACAGTATCAAAGTATGGTATGGCATAAGAACATAAGAATTGCTGCTGCTGGATCAGACCAGTGGTCCATCATGTCCAGCAGTCCACTCACGCGGCGGGCCCCAGGTCTAAAATGAGTCCAGCCTCACCTGTGTACGTCCCAGTTTAGCAGAACATGTCCAGCTTAGTTGTATGAAAAAGAGAATAGACAAGATGGGTAAAGGGAATATATTGAACGTTCTATGGTGACATGGAAGTCTGTTCCACCTTTATCTGTTGTTAGTGTGGCATTGACCTCCTCCAAAAGAAAACGATTCTCAGATTTGCTGCCCAATAATACAAACTGCAGTTTTTATTTTCTCAAAACCATAGATATTTACAAATCTTTGCAGATGGTTTCCTTTTCAATATTCTGTTGCATACTACTACATGAATTCAAGCTGCTATCATTTACATTCACACATTTTAGGCCAAAAAATATAATGGAATCAGACATTTATGCTTGCTAGGGCAGGAAAGAAGAACTACAAATTGTGGTGATTCAGAAGGCAGTATGGAGGAAGGGGGAGGGAACATACACTAGATCTGCAATGAATGCTAGCAAAAACTAGCGACATATCCCGTATTTGCAGCCTTGCAGGTGGGTGAGAAATGTCAGCAAAGAAAGGAACAAACAAGAGAAAAAAGGAAGGCAAGGGAGATGTCTTTAAACAACCAGTATGAAACTTTTATTATAAAAGTTTCAGCAACAGAAGCTGACATTGTTCCTTGCAAACATGTAAATATACACGTTGGAAGTAGAGTTATGGAACTATGATAGTTATTTTGCTGCAGACAAGTTTAAACCCCCCCAAAACAAAACTTCTCAATCAAAATATAGATATTGTGTCCTGAAAAAAGTAATGGTAAGAAAAAATCCTATTTATATAGAAAATCAGATTAAAACCAAGGGAAAGAATATCACTGCAGTAACTGTTCCAATTACACCAGAGAAAAATCATAGTATTTCAGATGAAAAAGGATGCTAGGATAAAACTTAATTTTATCCCTAAATATTCATACCATGAATTCATGAAACTACAATTTCTTTTTGATTTGCCTATTTCCACTGGTGTCTTTGAACTTTCAATTAAATTAGGACCAGGCACCATTAGCTATCATTTCCACCTACCCAGCAATTACCCTTTCCTTCTAAAAGTAAATAAGAGAGATTCCCTACTAGCTTACCTTGGCTCAGAGATTGGAACACTATTCCTTGGCTAGGGGCCACATACCAGGACTCCTATATTTGGGAGTCCTGATACGTGGCCTGATATCAAGGGCCTGTTTGGCCACAAAGTATTGAAACTCAATGAAGTACATGACTCCTTCCTCCGCTTCCTCCTCGCAGGCCTTAAACACTGCCTTTGCAGTAAATCAACCTCTTACTGACCCATGGACAAAGTCAAGCAATGAACCTTAGTGAACTCTGCAAGGCAATGCATAGCATGGTCAATGAGATGCAGCCCAACCCAGCCTTGAGTCTGTTACTAGCATTCCTTGGTAAGAGAATAATGAACACAATCAGTGAGGATATTTGATAAGCAGAAATTTTTGGCTCCAATTCCTATCTCAAATGTTTAATATAAAAATACAATCTGTAAGTAAACATTTCCACAGAATTTTATTACAGTGTATAAAGGTTCACATTGGCACACTTCCAAACACATTTCAATAAAGAGAAAGACTAAATCAAAAGAAATGAGATAAGGGTCTATTTTAATCAAATCATTTCTATAATTTTTCACCTTTGATCAAATCAGACCCACGCATCTGGTTGGAAACTTATTTGGTTTTATGATACTTTCTGTTGATCCTAGTTACAATGCAATATAAAACTATCTTTCAGACCTTTACATATCATCATAATATGTGCCAAACTGGCTCAGCCCAAAGATACATTTTGTCTCTAGCACGGGACAGTCTGGCCACCTGAAAGACCCTGACTCATCACAAAGTAAAGTGATTTCTTGCTGCTCATACACAGGGATAACTTGGCTAATAATTGTTTGTTGACTCTTCCTCCAGGAACGAATTCAAGTTCTCTCTCTCTTTTTTTTTTTTTTAATTCAGTTATGCTAAATGCCTTTATCACATCTTAGAAACAAATTCCACCACATGAATGATTTGTTTTAAGTCTGTTGCATTTTTTTTCATGGAATGCACCCTAGTCCTAATAATCTTTGACATGGTAAATCTTTTCATAAGAATAATATCCTGGCTAAATAAAGAATTTTTTTTAAAAAGGAATAATATCCTGGTAACTGGTATGCATAATTTTTTAAAATTACTCAACTACTTATGCTGTTTGTAGACAGTATTATAGCTCTAAAAATTTGCCTTAGAAGCTAATGTTCTACCTGTTCAAATCATATGGACACCAAACAAAGGGGCTGATGTAGAAAGCTACCGTGGTCTACAGCATGCCCTTGTTAAAATCCACTGTATGCTAAAAGGGATTCTGTGTTCCCGCAGCAGCCATCATGCATATTAAAATGCATACTAAAGAGCTGGTCAGCTACCTCATAGTATGCAAGGCTGTAAATCAATGTCTACCGTGGGAACTCAAAGCTAGAAACCTACTGCTAGGACCGAGGCTGGTATAAAGTCCCCGCAGTTGGGATCTGCACCATCTCAATCTCCACTGCAGCAATCTAGCACTGTCTCATCTCCCTAAATCACCCCATACGGCTCCCTCCCATGCCCCCTCTGTGATCTTAAATTAAAAAAAAAAAAAAAATATATATATATATGTATTTATATATATCCTGCAGCTCCCACCCTCACATGACCAGCCCTCCCTTCCTCCTTCCCAATAAAAACTGTTCCCTGTGTCTAGTGGCACCCCTCTTCCCCCCACCAAACCAAAACTTAAAAAATAATCTCGGTTATCTAGTGGCACCCATCCCACTTTCAACCCTGTTTCTTAGCTCCCCCCAGACCCAAGTATCTAAAATGGCGGCTCCTGCCCTCTGTGGTGCATCTTGGGGATGACAAACTGGGCAGGGTCAGTGTCATATATGGGAGGCATTTTCTTATATGATTGTCCATTTGCTGGTTATTTCACATGATTTTTTCAGGATTATTCATCATGTTTGTTTGATTTTATTGTTTTATTGTATTATGTATGTAAAGACATATAAACCATTTAGGCTTAAACAGTATATCAATTTTTAAAATAAAAATAAATATGGCAGACTGGCCCAACCCAGTTCATCCCAGGATGCACCACATAAAGCAGAGTTCGCTATTTTGGAGATTATGATCCAGAAGCAAGTGAGCAAAATGCCAGCTCTAAAGGAAGTCAGTATACACTGAAAAACTTCACAAAATAGCCCTCTTCCGGGTTAATGACTACCTAAGGCTTCAAATATGGCTAACTATTTCTGCCCGGATTCTACCATATCCTTGTCCAAAAAGATCATGACAAAAGGGAGAGTAGGAATTGATGAGAAGGGGATGCCATTAGAAAAGTATTTACATGTAGTTCCTGTAATAGTGATGTTAAATGATTACGTAGCTTCAGGTAGTTTAGAAATCAATTCTATCATTTAGAAATTCTCAGATCTACAGGCTACTCAGTCACAAATTTTACATATGTACTATATACAGTGGTATGCAAAAGTCCTGCATCACATGGTGAAATTTGAATATTTAGTCATTTGAGACTCAGTTAACATAATTTAAGCTACTAACTGAACATAATTTTGTCGGAAAAGTATAATTCCATACAATTTCTGGTACTTCTTTGATAACTGTGACTATTCAGTTACATCAATTACAGCATTATCTTTGGGACAGTGCTGTGAACAAGTCTGCCCTGTGAACTTCTAAAAGCCAAGTTACTCAGCATTTCATATTCTGCTCTTTTCACTGTTTTTCAGCATTATATCTGCTTAATTTCTCTTCTCCTCCTCCCTGTTTCTTACAAAACAAAAAAAGCACAAAAAAATAAACCCTTCTCTTTCCTCTGTTAAATCTTATTTCCTCTTCCTTTTCATAGGAATAAGGGTAAAACTTATATTAACTCTAATTAAATCCTGGTGCCTATGGCACAGGGTGACTAAAGTAGGGAAAATCCTGTTATAAATCCTGTGTTTTAGAGTAGCCACTGATTTGGTATAGAGCCTGCATTTTTGTTTAAAATCCTGAAGTTTAGGGTGGTATAGAGCCTGCATTTTTGTTTAAAATCTTGTGTTTTAGGGTGGTATAGAGCCTGTATTTCTGACTTACTAGTTTTCAGCCATTGTGTCTGCTGATTAGGTGTAGAAGGGAGGGGCTCTGATTTACTACTAAGGTTAACTGCATTATCTTTGGGACAGTGCTGTGAACAAGTCTGTCCTGTGAACTTCTAAAAGCTAAGTTACTCAGCTTTTCATATTTTGCTCTTTTCACTGTTTTTCAGCATTATATCTGCTTAATTTCTCTTCTCCTCCTCCCTGTTTCTTACTTTAAAAAAAGCACAAAAAAAACCCCTTCTCTTTCCTTTGTTAAATCTTATTTCCTCTTTCACTTCATAGGAATAAGGGGTAAGACTTATAGTCCCACCAACCCCAGGGACCACTTTTCATATATAGAGACCCAAATAATCAGAACTACTCAAATCAAGTCACTTCACAACCACTCAAGATGACCTTTATTCTATGCAATCACTGTGGTGCTTTAATTCCAAGACATACTATTTGGAGGCTTAAGGCTTGCCCCATCTGTCTTCAACTTGCTAGTAATAAGGAGGAGCTCTGCAAACTTAAACAGGAATTGAATACAATTAAAGCAGCTTCCATCACTCCACAAAAATCATACCAACTTACCACCTCTACTTCAAAGAATAAACAGCTCAGGAATAAATGGGTCACAGTAGGCTCAGGAAGACTGCAACATGAAACACAGAAACATCCACCTTCACTAATATTACCTCTACAGAATTCCTTTGCTCCACTAGTGCACTGCGATACTCAAGAAAACAGAAGGGAGGTGGGACTGGAACCAATGAAGATAACTCAAGAGAACAAGCGCACCTTAAGCACAAATAAAAAAGCCAAAAACAGAAAACTATTACTGTTGGGGGATTCCATCATCAGAGGCATTAACCTTGGAACACAAGGCGAGGAGACCAAAATAGTGAAATGTCTTCCAGGATCCTCAGCTACCAAGAGTTCCAGGCAAATACAGACTATAATTAAGGAAGAAACTAAGGATTTTAACACTGATGATGTTATCCATCTGGGAACAAATGACCTGGCCAACAACTCCACACTTGCAGCACAGAAAGCTTTTCGGGAGCTTGGTGAGGGCGTGAAACCTTTTGTAAAGACTTTAGCTTTTTCTGAAATACTGCCTGCATATGGAAAGGGAGAGCAAAGAGTGAAAAACACAGAGGACTTTAATAGATGGCTCAAAGCCTGGTGTCATCAAGAGGGCTTCAGGTACATAGGAGGATGGGGAAATACATAGAAGGGCAAGAAGCTATATTGCAAATATGGGCTACATATTACTACAGCAGGAAAAGGAAACCTTCCAGAGAATGTTTCTAGGCATTTAAACTATGTATGAAGGACAATTATAGAGACCACCCCCGGCAAAAGAAAAGATGTGATAGTAGTAAATATTGCAACATAAAAACAATATCAGCAACTCATTTCTTAGTATTGCAACAGAAAGTGAAATAAAACAAAAATCCATATGAAAAAGGAGATTACCGCTGGAAAGCGATGACCACAAACGCTCGCAGTCTAAGCAACAAAGTTCATGACCTGCAAGCCCTGATGTTAGAGGCATATCTAGATATTGTCGCTATCACAGAGACATGGTTCAGCGAATCACATGGATGGGATGCAAATATATCGGGATATAATCTTTTTAGGAAGGACAGAGATGGTCAAAAAGGTGGAGGAGTAGCTATGTAAAGATCAATATCCAAGTGACCGAAATGCAAGGGACCTGGGGAGAGGAAGAAGCGATATGGATCGCTCTGAAAAGAGAAGATGAAACTTCTATCTACATGGGTGTAGTCTACAGACCTCTGACTCAATCGCAGCAAATTGATAAAGATCTGATTGTGGATATCCAAAAGTTTGGAAGGAAAGAGGATTCAGAGGAGGCTGAGCCCAAGGCTCCTGCCCCTCCAGCAGCACATTGATGCTCCTTAGCTAACCATCCAGCACAAACTTGGCATGATACAGGGGTAGAAAGACCTGAGGGACCCATATCTTTTAAGCAAAATCGAGGGGTTCTGAGGCAGATAAGAGGCTTTAGAAAAAAAGGTAGTTTAAAATCCAAGATGGCTTCCGTCAACGAATTTGTGCCAAAAACGGCCGGGGGGGGGGGGGGGGGTCTTCCCTGAAGTTCAAAGATTACTGGCATAGGGGTTTTGGAGAAAGAGAACCTTAGTTCTGGCCCCAGAAACCTTCAAAAATCACTTTTTTAGACCCTCCCCCACAGGCTATAATAGCTTACTCATGTGACATGTGGTGCCAGCTTGCTTCAGCTCAGAAGTGCAACTGGAACAAATGGAGAACTCTGCCTCACAGGTTTGCTCTACAAACTTGGTCTTTGGACTACCAGTGGGACTGATGTTAGACTGAGCCTCAACCCCTAGAAACTTTCGCTGTGATGTAAGTATGACCATGCAGCCAGCCTGCTATTAATCCCGGCCAAGCCAGGAAGGAGCCAAACAGCCTGCGCTCAAGCTCCTGATAAATCATGGATGCAAGCAAGGGATGGCTCTGAGTTCCAAAATTATTACAGCAGGCTGGCTAGACAGGTGTCCACAACAGCTGACTTCTGCCGTGTGAATCTGCGTCTTGTCCTAAGCAGAGGTCCTAACAAGAGGAAACCTCTGACACTGAGCCTCCAACTTAAAATGACAGGACCCCCCCCCATAACAAAACTACAGATCAGATCAGAAACATATCTGAACAGCTTGCTTGCAGAAGAAAAACTGAGGGGACAGGAGTAAGAAGGAGGCAGAGTTGAAAGATGAATGATATTCTATAAGCAACTTGTGGGCTCAGATGCATAACCCTAGTATTCAGGATTACTAGACACATTGCACTAGAAAGTAACTTACATTTGGAGGCCGACTTGGGCATCATGTCAATTGAAGCAAATTTTTACATGGTCAAATTTACTCTGTTGACTAGGTTTTAGTAATGCTAGCATTGTACAACTTCATATGGATTTATAATTATTTTGACCCAGGATACCTACAAATTAAATATTAGCCACTAGGTACATATCCTCATGGGTCACTATTAACTCCCTCTACCAACTAAATGAGTACTTTAGCGATTCATAAAAGTTCAGACTTTATAATGATAAAATTATATCCAGAGATGATGTATTATTTTTCAAATTTGATATTTTGCTTCATGATCTGGAGGCTCTAACCTATAGCTAGAAAATGGTTCATTTTTCCTATGCTGATGATCTTCAGCTAGCTTATTGTAGAGTCCCTAGACCAGTGCTTCCCAATCTTTTAGTGTATGTGACTCCATGACTGTGGCAAAATAAAACTGTATGATCTCCTGGAGGTACTGAATAATGATGTGCCTATGAAGAGCCCACCTAGATCATGACTCCAAAAACAAAGTTTTGTAATCTCATTTGTAGTACTGACCCACAGTTTGGGAAGCTCTGCCCTAGACAATGAAGATGCTAGGTCATCTAGTTATGTGGGACTCATTACTGCATGGATGGAAAAAATATATACTTAACTTGAATCTAGATATAACAGTGGTTTTGTGTGTTGGTAAGCATCTGGATTTATTTCTATCAGGTACAGTTGACATTGGGGAGATTCAAATTCAATAGAAGTCTCAAATTGAATATTTTGACATGAGGCAGGTAGTTAAGGTAATGAACTTGTCAGAGTTAGATTATTTAAATTTATTGTTATCTGGGACTGCCTAAACAGCTTTTAGGGAGGCTCCAGCTAATACAGAATACTGCAGCTAAAATAATCTGTAGGAGAAAGAGATATGATTGTGCTATCCCTTTTAAAATTATTATTACACGGTGGCCCTTGGATCTGCAGATTACTTTAAAACTACTTATGTTTTTATTTAGAATTCTTCATAATGTTGTCCTAAAGTATTTAAGTAATTTTGTTAGCAAGTACAGACTGACTAGTTCTTTTTAGATCAGAAGTGGTCAAGCACGGTCCTCAAGGCCTACAACCCAGTTGGGTTTTCAAATTTTCCCCAATGAATATGCACAAGATTGATTTGATTTACATACACTGCTTTCATTGTATGCAATCTCATGCATATTCATTGCAGAAAGCTTGAAGACTCAACTAGGTTGTGGCCCTCGAGGACTTTGATTGTCCACCCTTGTCCTAGAACAAACTCAGATGGAGGTACTATTAGTGAAAACGTCTGTGATTAAGACAGCTATGGAGAAAACATATATATTGAAACTAAATTTTGCTGGTTTGTTTTTATATGATTTCTGCTTAATTTACAAACATTTAAACTTTGCATTTTATTTAGGTATGTATAGGTAAGTTTTTATATTGAAATCTGTATATGCATTCTTTTTGTTCAGTTGTACTTTGTAACCCAACTAGTTCTTTTTTGGGTATAGCATTGAATTTAATGATTGAATTAAAGCAGATTAAAAAAAAACAACCCCAACATAATGAGCTTTGACATAAAAATGGAATATTCTGGGATGGGAACTGAAATATTTTTGAAATAAAATTTTATGAAATCAAAGAGTAAAACATTTCAGCTTTACAGCCATAGTAACAAAACTGGATGGGTGTTAATGTAATAATGTTATCAATAATGATACTTAGGGCTTCTTTTACAAAGCCGTGTTAGCGGCTTTATCGCACCGTGACGTTTTATCATGCGCTAACCCCCACGCTAGCCGAAAAACTACCGCCTGCTCAAGAGGAGGCGGTAGCGGCTAGTGTGGCCGGCGGTTTAGCGCGCACTATTACGCGCGTTACACCGCTAATGCGCCTTCGTAAAAGGAGCCCTTGGTTACACCCCTAACCTCCACAATGAATTGCAGTGGTTAAGGAGAACATAGATAAGTGTGCTGCTGTAGAATAAAGTTATTATTATTATTATAACCATGCTATATCACAGTGCGCTGAAAAGCACAGCTGACGGATTCTGTATACCTGAGATCGAAGTTCAAGATTCTCTTCCTCCAGCTCCCTGAGTTTGCCTTGCAGATTCTCCAGCTGCAGAAGTCCCTGTGACAAATTAAAGGACTCATTGGAACGAAGTGGTGTAGAGCAACTGGAGTCGGTTTCACTTTCTTCAGAGGCAATGGAGACAACACGAAGTAACTCATCTTTCTTGGCGAGCTCATGCTGCAGCTGGTTCACCTACATTTAACACACACAACTGTCTGATAAATGTTTCTTGCCTTCCCAGTTCTGAGCACAGAAAACAAAATGTAGATTGGATCCAGCTCAAAAGATGAGGACAAGTGAGAATAATTTACAAGGTGTACATGTAATTTTAGAACCCCAATCTGTGTGTCATGACAAAATTTGAGATAAAACAATCAATTCCAGAAGGATTAAAAACATCTTGGGTTCGATATTGAAAGTGATTTAACAGGACAAACATAGCTCCTTGCCAGTTTAATTGCCTGTTCAGGGTTAACTGCTAATTTTCAGTGGTTTGCACTGAACTGAAAACTGGCTACTTTGAGGATGTCCGGGTGCGGGACCAAAGCTTGGCCAGTTAAGTGGCGATATTCAACATAAAGAGGATTGCATAAAAGTTAGTCCTATCTCTAGGTGGCAACCCATAGTCAGTTAAGTGTTGAATATCACACTTAACCGGCTATACTTTAGTTGGATCTGGCAAAACACTGATTAACGCTGACTGATTATCATGCCTCTTGCGTTAATGATTCCACCGGGCCACAGAATAAGGAACAAAACAGCAGTATAAGTAGGAAAATCAACTGATTTGGACTATCATCACACAGAAAATGCTGCACGCTAGCATGATATTTTATAGATGACAATGAGCTATAATAAAAAACTGCACACAAGTTAGTGGTCTAAGTGTAGAATACATAATCTATCAGAATAAGCTGGATGTCCACATTTTTTGAATACTTCCAGTTTTGTCTGAGTATCATAAATGTAACTCTAGATGGCTATTCAAGTAATTATTCTGAATGAATGGTTTTTCTTTTGACAGGCAGGTGCAATTTTTACAATACTATGTACTGGTATGTCATCTTCTATCATAATAAAACCCTAAGCGCGCATGCGCACTTCATACGCCATGATCCCTGACTCCGTGTTCTGTGGTGCTGCATGCACAGTAGGATCCTGTGGCAGTTTCTTTATTGGCCTCTGTTCTTATGCGCATACGTGCCAATGGCTTCCCCCCCCCCGCATACCTTTTGTGTTATTCTTGGTGGTCCAGCAGTGTATGGGCACCTCCTTCCGGGCTCAGGCCTCGTGGTGCACAGGAGCGAGCTTCTGAAGCTCCCGCATGACCCTGCTAGCGGCCCAGGGCCGTGTGGGAGCTCGAAGTTCGCTCCTGCATGCCTGTGCGCTGCGAGGCCCGAGCCCAGAAGGCGGTGCGCAGGGCAGGAGCATAGTCCTGCCCATACACTGCTGGACCACCAAGGATAACACAAAAGGTATGCAGGGGGGGGGGGTAAAAAAAAATTATTTATATCGGCCATGACAGGAGGGATCTTTTCTGTCCCAGCCTAACACTAAGACCACCAGAGGTGGAAGAGGAGGTGGGACAGGGTGCAGAGCTTTTGTCACTAGAGTGCTTTTGATGGGGAAGAAAGCAATTCTTACTAACTGGTTGTCCCGAGATCCCTCTTCCTACGCTCAATGGAGAGCGTTGATGATTGTTCATGCGACGCTGAAGCGGAGACTAGTGGGAGATTTAGATCGTGGACCGGGCCGCAAATTCTGTCAGACCTGGGAATACTTCTGGCAGGACCTCACACCGTATGCTCGCAGTAGACTCTTGAATTGTTAGGACTATCTTACACTCTCAGTCATGGTAGTGGTATTGGACTTTTGGGGTGGGGAGGGAAGGGAGGGGAGGGGGTGAACTAGCACTGTTATTCTTTGGATTTGTATGCAACTTCTATTTGTATGTTCTGGTTGAAATAATAAAAATCATTTGAATATAAGGAGTTCTGCCAGCTCAACTGATTGGGGAAACCCTGCCGGCTCTGTATCAAGATGAGCCGGCAGGAGGGAGTGCAACAGCTAGGAAGGAAAAAAAAATGGATGGAGCTGACAGGGATTTGGAAGGAAGGAGCTGTGCCTAGCAATGTATTCTTTTGAGCAGGCACTAGGCACAGTTCCTCTCCTTTTTACCAGGGCTCCTCATGCATATAATTTGCATGCTATTCTAAAGAGTCTGCTGCGTAGAGTATGGGATGCAAGAGCCTTGAAGCTTTTTGAATTTGTCACATGATTTAGTACCATCATCATATTTGCTGGTAAAGTCCAAGAACCCTCCTAGCTTTGCTTCTTTTTCTTAAAATATATGGTAGTGGCCAAAGTAAAGCTGTGCCCTGGTGTTGCATTCAGCTGCAAGCAGGAAAAGCATGACAGGCTGAAAAAGTGCACCCAGCCGCCTTCCCTATCAGGCTCTGCACCCAGCCTCCTTCACTCCCTGCCCTACTAGGCTATGCAGCCACCCCCCCCCTCTCTGCCAGACTATGCAGTCAATCCCCCTCACTACTTGTCAGCCTCTGCACTGCACCATGTACCCCCTCCCTGCCAGGCTCTGCACCCTGTCCCACCTCCTCTTCCACCTCTGGTGGTCTTAGTGTTAGGCTGGGACAGAAGAGATCCCTCCTGTCATGGCCGATATAAATAATTTTTTTTTACCCCCCCCCCTGCATACCTTTTGTGTTATCCTTGGTGGTCCAGCAGTGTATGGGCAGGACTATGCTCCTGCCCTGCGCACCGCCTTCTGGGCTCGGGCCTCGCAGCGCACAGGCATGCAGGAGCGAACTTCGAGCTCCCACACGGCCCTGGGCCGCTAGCAGGGTCATGCGGGAGCTTCAGAAGCTCGCTCCTGTGCACCACGAGGCCTGAGCCCGGAAGGAGGTGCCCATACACTGCTGGACCACCAAGAATAACACAAAAGGTATGCGGGGTGGGGGGGAGGGAATTATTTGTATCAGCCAGGACGGGAGATATTGGGATCTCTCCTGTCTCGGCCTATCGGAGGCCTGCATGAAGTTGGGGAGGAGGGTTGGGTGATGACCCGAATATAGGACGAGACCCCTATTTTGGGGCCATTTTTTGGCCCAAAAATCTCATCCTATATTCGAGTATATACTGTACTTAGAATGCATTTTATGAGGCAGAATCATTCTGTAATAACTACAAAATATATAATCCTCATTCAATAATATATAGCAAATTCATGGTCTTAGTCTTATACTATATTCACCAGTAATAGACGTGCCCTAATAACCAAATCAGAGTTGGGAAGTGGAGTAATGGCCTGGGAAGGAAGTAGGTGGGGGAGTCAGGAGAGCCAAATAAACCCAGACAGACTCCCCCGTTTAAAAAAATAAAAAGTCCAGGCAGTTGGACAATCCTCTAAAAAGAGGGCATATCTGGGTTTTCCCAGATGTCTGGTAACTCAATGAATAAGATGATTTGGACTTTCACCTTATTCAGTCAGTTGTTTAGAACAACTTTTCCCAAATTCCATGTACACAAGGATGAACAAATCTTACACAATTTGGATTGCAAAAGAGCCTTGCTTTCTCTCTGGAGTGGATTCAAGCTCTTAGGAAGTTCACCCAGCTTTTAGTTTTGCTTTGGCTGCAGTAATCCCAGACTTGTTCAGTTAAATACATCCTCCTTTTGGGGGGGAAAAACGGGGGTCTTGACTTAAATTTGAATCGACATATTCGGGTATACACGGTAATTATTTTCATACTGTGAAAGTGTCAAACTAATAGATCAACCTCACGGCAATAAAGGGAAATTACGATAAAGGGGAAAAATGGTTTAGGTGGAGACAGGGATAATGTGATTATTATAACTAGTCAAAAATGGATGGGCAAGCTTCAGCAGTATCCTGAAATTTTAAGATAAATCAACAAATGTAGAACCATATTCTGTTCCATTTCAGCCCATATAAAATGAGTAAGTATAAATAAATCTTAATTAGGGTGGTGATTAAAGGATTCTGAGACTTAAGTGGGATTATTAATTCCTATGCAATCTCTATTTTGATTATGCTAGTTTGAAAATGTTGTAATTCAGAACCATACTATTGCATTTAAGTTGGACTTTCAATAAGACTGATCTACACTCCTGGTTCACTGAATTGGTCACTCCCATTCTATCTCATATTTTCTTGGTTGTTTTTGTGAGAGGGTGCTAGTCTTCTCCTTTGCTAATTTGTGCTATAAATATCATAGCTGAAATGGGATGAAATTTTCTTAAGCACCGCTCACTGCTTTGTCAAAACTTTTGTGTGTAATGTGAAGACTAAAAATGTAAAGTATTGCATCTGGGAAGCAGAAACCCGAGGTACAGCTATACGAAGGGAGGGATGTTAGTGAATGAGAGTACCCAAGAAAGGGACTTGGAGGTAATGGTGGGCATGACAATGAAGCCGACGACACAGTGCGCAGCGGCTGCTAAGAGAGCGAATAGAATGCTAGGTATAATCAAGAAGGGTATTACAACCAGGACGAAAGAAGTCATCCTGCCATTGTATCGGGCGATGGTGCGCCCGCATCTGGAATACTGCGTCCAATATTGGTCACCGTACCTTAAGAAGGATATGGCGTTACTCGAGAGGGTCCAGAGGAGAGCGATGCGTCTGATAAAAGGGATGGAAAACCTTTTATACGCTGAGAGACTGGAGAAACTGGGTCTCTTTTCTCTGAAGAGGAGACTTAGAGGGGATATGATAGAGACTTATAAGATCATGAGGGGCATAGAGAGAGTAGAGAGGGACAGATTCTTCAAACTTTCAAAAAAAATAAAAGAACAAGAGGGCATTCGGAAAAGTTGAAAGGGGACAGATTCAAAACGAATGCTAGGAAGTTCTTCTTTACCCAGCGTGTGGTGGACACCTGGAATGTGCTTCCAGAGGACGTAATAGGGCAGAGTACAGTATTGGGGATTAAGAAAGGATTGGACAATTTCCTGCTGGAAAGGGGGATAGAAGGGTATAAATAGAGGATCACTGCACAGGTCCTGAACCTGTTGGGCAGCCGCATGAGCGGGCTGCTGGGCACGATAGACCCCAGGTCTGACCCAGCAGAGGCATTGCTTATGTTCTTAAATGCTGACTGCCACAGGCTATTAGGGGCTGGCATTGAAAACTTTAGCCTATCTGGTTACTGACACTGAATATCCAGGAGTTTCACCACCACCAAAAGTTATCTAGGTCAATATTCAGTGCTGGTAGCTGGATAAATATCCAGACAAGTTAGGACAGAGGTAGGGAACCTGCAGCCTAAATGTGGCCTGCAAAACCATGGAATATCATATACAGAAATCATCATTAACCGGAGTTTATTTCCATCATTTTTTGTTAAAAATGTATACACAGGAGGCTGCTAGGTTAGGCAACTATTTCTGTGGTCCTATTTGCCTGGATAACTTCTGGTTCTAACCACCCCAGCCCTAATCAGAGAGTGCTGCAGTGGTAAGATCAGTAGTACTTATGATATTCAGTGGTAGTTTATGGTTAAGTGCTACTGAATATCTTCTCCCAGTCGGGTCAGCATGGTTTAACCAGTGCCTCATTAAATAAACAATGTTCAATACCCCATGAAAAGCAGGCATAACTATAAACTCCATAGAATTAATGAAAACTATGCATAATGGACTCCTCAAAACAGCAGTAAGAAGATGCGGAAGAGGAAGGCTGTGTCCCATTTGTCTGATGACTAACACATGAAGATGTGAAACTGCGTTGAGATCCCCAGCTTCCTGCTGAAAAGGCTATGTTGGAAAAAAGGCTGTATGCATGATTCCTACTCATAGAAACATAACAGCAGATAAAGGCCAAAAGGCCCATTCATGTCTCAATAGATGAAGAGAATGCATTTTAAAATGCCTATCTCCTTGAGAATACCCTCAACATAACGGTGGGGCAGATATCATAGACATAAACTGTCAGCAGTGTCACAGCCTTGCATGGGAAGATATCTGGCCTTGACTTAAAAATTAGTGAAGACCACTGTCTTAGAACCTTATTCCAAAGAGAACCATCAATATAAGAAAAAGGTTTTCTTTCTGGTCTTTATCTATCTCAGGTTTGAGAACTAAAAAGGATGAACAAACACACTTTGAGAGTTATAGACTAGTACCAATAAATTCTGGCTATTAGGCACTTTAATCTTTTCCCACCTACATTCTGCACATTACTTACTTGGTCTAGGGCCCGAGCTAGCTGTTCTTCCACGGACTCATTCTGTTC
This sequence comes from Geotrypetes seraphini, assembly GCF_902459505.1. NCBI lineage: Eukaryota > Metazoa > Chordata > Amphibia > Gymnophiona > Dermophiidae > Geotrypetes > Geotrypetes seraphini. Next base: position 153,035,773 of record NC_047088.1, on the reverse strand, counting down.
CGTCAAGATATGGGTCCTCTTTAGAAGAGCCTGTCCAATCCGAGCAGCAAGTTCCAGATCCCGGTCTTTCTGCTCAGAGATACATAGTTTTAGATTTGTAATTTCATGGTGAACAAATTGTCCTCTAAATAAACATAAAGACTTAAAAACATGAGGAAGGTGCCTATAAAAAAACTAACATATATATGCTGTTTTGTTAAAAGGCAAATAATCAATGTATGTGTCTTTATAAAATAAGCTCCCATAACTAGCCAATTATTCCTGCCCCAAAGTAGAAGCAACTATGTGCATGTACTCTGTGGGTACATAAATATTTTACTAAGGGCTCCTTTTATGAAGGTGCGCTAAGCGTTTTAGCGCACGTACCGGATTAGTGTGCGCTATAGCGCGCTAGCCAAAAATCTACCGCCTACTCAAAAGGAGGCGGTAGCGGCTAGCGCGCGTGCCAATTTAGCGTGCGCTATTCCGCGCGTTAAGGCCCAAAGCGCGCCTTTGTAAAAGGAGCCCTAAGTATGCATATTCCTTGCAACTCCTCTCCATCTCTGCCCAAAACACTGTCCCCAGGATGTTTACATGTGCTTCACATTAACAATACACATATTCTTATCAGAACTTATAAGATTATGCACCTACATATGAACATGCAACACATTTCCCGAGTGCTAAATGTACTTTAAATGTAGACACTGTTATAGCTGGATTTTTAATTATTTATTTATTTATTCAATTTTCTATACCGTTCTCCCAGGAGAGCTTAGAACGGTTTACATGAGTTTATTCAGGTACTCAAGCATTTTTCCCTGTCTGTCCCGGCGGGCTCACAATCTATCTAATGTACCTAGGGCAATGGGGGGATTAAGTGACTTGCCCAGGGTCATAAGGTGCAGCGAGGGCTTGAATTCACAACCCACAATCATGCTGTCTTTCAGAGTCAATTTGAGTAGGTAACACTTAGTTTTATATCTAGATTGTTGTTCAATTTATTTGTTTTTGATTGGAGAATAATATAGGTAACAGAATTTGTCACCATGGGAAACCATCCCGTGTCATTCTTTAGTGCATTTCAGCCTCAGTCCTTCTACATCAGCATTTTTCAATGCAAGGCTCGAGGGACAGTGGGTGTGCCCATTCATACTCTGGTTCTTCCGTCTCTCCTTAAAAAATAGGAATGGTTTCCCACGATTATCCATGGAGACTGTGATAAATTCTGTCACCATGTCATTCTCTATTTTTGATCCCAAAGAGTCATAACATTTATCAAGGCTGCCATTTAAGTACTGCAAATCCATTCTACTAAATGAAATTACAGCATTCTTATATTATAAAACTTTCAGGGTGTAGGTTGTATTGCAGTTCTTGCACTGAATTTCTGCTCCCTGTACACATTTTTGTACACCTCTTGCTGGCTGCCAGAATGGTTTTTATGTTTTTCAGATATTTTCTTTAAATGTCCATGGCAGTGATCCTTAAAGGCCAACCTTGGCAAGGAGGAAGCTATTGAATTCTAAGGAGGTATTATGCATTACTACTTTCTCAAAAATAACAGGGAGGATTAGAGAAACAGTATCAATAGATAGCTAAAACAAATGGTTAATTTTGCTTCACTGTTTTGAGTATCAATGTAAAAAATGTTCCATATTTATCCACAGGGATTATAGGAGAGCAGTTAAACTTTAAAACTAAAGAAGCTAGATTCTTGTACATTTAAGAGAACTTTCAAAAGTTGGTGGCTTTGATCACAAATTTTTTAAAAAAAGTTTTAAAGCCTAATGACTCGCTTGCCCGGAAGTGGACACTGGATCTCCATGTCCCTATCACATCCGACATGCTTAAGCAGGGGATTCGCTTAGATATCAAATATATTTTCCAAGCTACTGAGAAGGAACGGAATTACAAGTTTCTGTTAAGAGCCTAGCTTGATCAGATTGGCTTTCCAGCACTTTGCTTCACTTCTTGAGGAAGAATGGTCTAGGTGCTGTTGAATAATTTCACAATCATCTATAAGTGCAAATCTTTAGAAGTTTCTCAAACACATTTCTAAAGTGGTATATCAGAAGCGGTACCCCAAATACATCAAGTATTCATTCAAGGGGCTAGAATGCCGCTAGTGCTTCCTCACCGGCTCTTATGCCACAATAGTCTTTTTTAATTTTGTGATTTTATACTTTTTATCTTGTTTCATCAATAAATAGCCATAAATATCCCAACTTAGAATACACTTATCTTCTTTGCAGTCCTGGCTCTGGACAAACTAACACCAGGAGAAGCAAGCCGCCGTTAGTTTGTCCAGAGCCAGGACTGCAAAGAAGATAAGCGTATTCTAAGTTGGGATATTTATTGCTATTTATTGATGAAACAAGATAAAAAGTATAAAATCACAAAATCAAAGAGAGACTATTGTGGCATAAGAGCCGATGAGGAAGCACTAGCGGCATTCTAGCCCCTTAAATGAATACTTGATGTATTTGGAGTGCCGCTTCTGATGGCTCATGATATACCACTTTAGAAATGTGTTTGAGAAACTTCTAAAGATTTGCACTTATAGATGATTGTTGGATTGCTTGCAAATCTAGAATAAAAATCTCAGCTAGTGTAATTGGTTGAATAATTTCAGGCAGTAGTATTTATAAACATATAAGGGGGAACCAAGAGTACCGTATTTTCACGCATATAACGCGCGCGTTATACATGTTTTTACCTACCGCGCATACCCCTCGCGCGTTATATGCATGAGCGCGGTATACAAAAGTTTTAAAACATAGTTCCCACCCCGCCCGACGCCCGATTCACCCCCCCCAGCAGGACCGCTCGCACCCCCACCCCGAACGACCGCTCGCACACGCTCCCACCCGCACCCGCATCCACGATCGGAGCAAGAGGGAGCCCAAGCCCTCTTGCCCGGCCGACTCCCCGACGTCCGATACACCCCCCCCCCCCCGGCAGGACCACTCGCACCCCCACCCCGAACGACCGCTCGCACGCGCTCCCACCCGCACCCGCATCCACGATCGGAGCAAGAGGGAGCCCAAGCCCTCTTGCCCGGCCGACTCCCCGACGTCCGATACATCCCCCCCCCCCCGGCAGGACCACTCGCACCCCCACCCCGAAGGACCGCTGACTTCCCGACAATATCGGGCCAGAAGGGAGCCCAAACCCTCCTGGCCACGGCGACCCCCTAACCCCACCCCGCACTACATTACGGGCAGGAGGGATCCCAGGCCCTCCTGCCCTCGACGCAAACCCCCCTCCCCCCCAACGACCGCCCCCCCCAAGAACCTCCGACCGCCTCCCAGCCGACCCGCGATCCCCCTGGCGACCCCCACGACCCCCCCACCCCCCTTCCCCGTACCTTTGGTAGTTGGCCGGACAGACGGGAGCCAAACCCGCCTGTCCGGCAGGCAGCCAACGAAGGAATGAGGCCGGATTGGCCCATCCATCCTAAAGCTCCGCCTACTGGTGGGGCCTAAGGCGCGTGGGCCAATCAGAATAGGCCCTGGAGCCTTAGGTCCCACCTGGGGGCGCGGCCTGAGGCACATGGGCCCAACCCGACCATGTGCCTCAGGCCGCGCCCCCAGGTGGGACCTAAGGCTCCAGGGCCTATTCTGATTGGCCCACGCGCCTTAGGCCCCACCAGTAGGCGGAGCTTTAGGATGGATGGGCCAATCCGGCCTCATTCCTTCGTTGGCTGCCTGCCGGACAGGCGGGTTTGGCTCCCGTCTGTCCGGCCAACTACCAAAGGTACGGGGAAGGGGGGTGGGGGGGTCGTGGGGGTCGCCAGGGGGGTCGCGGGTCGGCTGGGGGAGCGGTCGGAGGTTCTTGGGGGGGGCGGTCGTTGGGGGGGAGGGGGGTTTGCGTCGAGGGCAGGAGGGCCTGGGATCCCTCCTGCCCGTAATGTAGTGCGGGGTGGGGTTAGGGGGTCGCCGTGGCCAGGAGGGTTTGGGCTCCCTTCTGGCCCAACTACCAAAGGTACGGGGAAGGGGGGTGGGGGGGTTGCCAGGGGGGGTCGCGGGTCGGCTGGGGGGGCGGTCGGAGGTTCTTGGGGGGGGGGCGGTCGTTGGGGGGAGGGGGGTTTGCGTCGAGGGCAGGAGGGCCTGGGATCCCTCCTGCCCGTAATGTAGTGCGGGGTGGGGTTAGGGGGTCGCCGTGGCCAGGAGGATTTGGGCTCCCTCCTGGCCCGATATTGTTGGGGAGTCGGCGGTCCTTCGGGGGGAGGGATGTATCGGACGTCGGGGGGGGGGGCATCAGGCTTTCAGGATGGGGACAGACCTTCAAGGGGGGACAGTGCACGGAAGTCAGGGGGGGTGAACGGAGAGTCGGAAAGTCAGGGCGGGCGAAAGGAGCGTCGGGCAGCATGCGCGGTATACCAAAGTTTTTGTACATATCATCGTGATTTCTGCGCGCTATACCCGTGTGCGCGTTTTATACGGGTGCGCGTTATTTGCGTGAAAATACGGTATACCACTGGCATTATGCCTGCAGATTCAATGCTGGACCACATCTGGGCTCTAGCATTATATTTACAGGCTTCCAGAGCAAGCTAAACTATAGCCAGATAAGTGTGATATATAGCCCCTAAATGGAAATGAGGCACCTCATAAAGATAGGACTTTAATGTGGCCCTGTTTATGCAATATTGACCAGTTAAGTTCTGAATATCGGTCATTTATAAATATCTTAAATAGCCCCGTGCCTAGTACAAATTCCTGTGGCACTCCACTATTCACTCTCCTCCAGTGAGAAAAATGGACATTTAACCCTACCCTCTGCTTTCTGTCCAATAACCAATTCTTAATCCACAGCATAACTAATTTTCTCAGGAGGCTCTCATAAGGAACTTTGTTGAAAGCTTCTGAAAGTCTAGATACACTATGTCAACCAGCACTCCTTTATCCATATGTTTATTCACACTGATGTGGACTAGTCTGATACTGACAAATGGAATTTTTTTTTTTCTGAAGGTTCTACATGATTACAAAATAAAACACAATCTTTATGCAAGTTTTACTGTAATTCAAATATGCAGTTTTTAACAGATTAAAAAAATTTAAAAAAATAAATATGGCAGGTGCAAAAGGAGACCCTTCAAGTTGATTCCTGGTGAAATTTAGTCATACCGATTAATTTCCTTTCCTAGAGCCCTGCTAAACCAATCAAGATCAATGGGTTGGGCCCCCCCCTACTAGGGGATATAGGTAGAATTCTCCTGTATGTTACTACCAAAAAAGGATTAGGTCCAAGCCTGCCAAATACCACATTAAATCATTTATGACAAGCTTCCCGGGTGGGACCTGGACTGGTCTATCTGTAGCACCTCAAAGTTCAATTTGATACCAAGCAGAGAGACATATTTTTTCCAAAATTGTTATTTATTTTGGTCAAAGGAAATCGTAAAATGAAACAAAGGATGTCCAAAGTACTTCTTTACCTGCAATATTCACAGTTTTTAGTCTATTAAAGTCAGTACTGTCGTGACCTGAGAAAGTAGGAAGAGTAACTCTCCAAAAGGTAGTAAAAAAAATGAATTGTTAGTCTCACATAAAGGTATCAACTTTTTATTATTTTTTTTATAAAGTGCTTCAACATGTCAAATACACCACATCAAGTAAATAAAGAATAATTACATTCAACTTTGTAGAAAGATAACATTTAACCCTATACTTCATAGAAGTTCTGTCAGCTTCTGTAACTTAGGGATTTGGTATAATATTTGAAAAGGGATGCTTTACTTTTACATACAACTATATCTAAGTAATTCAGCAAGACAGGTTAAAGCTTACCTAAATCTAACAAGCAGTTTGCTCTGAAGGTTGCTGCCAAACTTTAAACAGTTTCAAAGTGCTAACTCCACCCTAGTTCTTAAGCTGCAACACATTATGAATGGGAAAATCTGACTCTTGAAGTGCTTCATACTAGCCACTCGAGATATCCAAACTGAACAGAAACATTATAGTGGGTATCAGTAAGAGAACTATTTGAAAGTGTACCATGGAATCAGAAATCCAATGTCAGGCAAGCAAAAGTGAGAGTTGTAAATGACGGTTGTCTATTTTCCTATCTAAAAGTTTAGGCTTTTCTACCAATTACTGAGCAAAGTGAATGATTTTCAACCCGGCAATTATTGCAGACTATAAATAACAGAAAGCAGAATTGATTGGATGTCTGTTAAGAGCCCAATGTGTCATTTTGAGATATTTTCAGCACAATATTCTAAGCCATACTTAAGAAAATCCTTGGAAATCCAACTCTCACGTAGTAGTGAAAATGTCAGTCTAGCAAATCTGTATAGACTAGAATAGCTTGGATTGGACACAGCAAAGTATAGGCCACTTATGTAATTCTAATACAAACCCCATATTCTGCGTATATAAACATGCTTATACATACTATATCTAGTGATGCAAATATACAATAAATATCTTTTTGTTTAACCTCGGCAAGTAGGTGGGTAACCATGTCGATGTCATTGCAGGCCTTGTTCATCTGTGTCACTCTCTCTGTGCCAAGAACTGAAAAACAAAGACAAATTATTTATCACAATATACAGGCAAAACTAAAGCAATTGCATTAAATATGTAGGAAAGTATTCCAAAAAACAAGGAGGATGGAACAAATAAGGATCACAGGAAAGGACCAAAGAAAGAGAAACAAGGACAAAACATTTTCTGGGGTTCTAATTACTATTTAAATTTACTATTTAAAATTACTAGTAAATTTCTAGCCTCACTAGATAAAATATTCTGGTTATCTAGGTGATATTCAAAGATGCTTCTGGTTTCTGATCATTTATCTGAGAAGATTCCTTCAAAAAAACTCAAGAAAACTACCAAAAAGATAGTTGAAAAAAAATCTTTGGGAAACTTTATTGGGGAATACATGGTCAAGTAAACTGCTCGGTGTCAGGTCAAAAGCGTGCCGGGACAAAGGCGCAAGCAGACAACTGAGCATTTTCACTAAAATGTGGGGGGTTACAACCCCCCAAGCCCCCCACAACGCTGCCGCGATCTGTATTAAGTAAAGTGGGGGGGGCTCCCCAACAAAACCCCCCGTCGCAGCCCCTAAAAACAGTCTTTTTCTTTGGTGCGCGCCTCCGTCTTGCACTCAGTTGTCGGCGCGCGCCTTTGTCTTCCGCGTTACTATGAACCAAACTGCTCAGAGGCACAACAGCTGCGTGAAGTGGGTGGGAAATCCTATCAGCCCACAAGCCTAGGGGAATCCCCTAAGTACCTTCTTTCTTTTTCTAAAAATTCCCACCATTTCACATTTACCATTAGAGATCTGCATGGGGATGTGGTTGGTTGGAATCCCGCAAAATCTGCAGGGATCCTATGGGGATGGAAGTACTGTAGTTCCTGTGGGATTCCTGCTAGTGTATGAGCCTCTCAGTGACCCACCTACTCACCCAAAGTCCTCTAAGGCACCCAAGTACCGCTTCCTCCTACCTTTAATAATTTAGCTCAGCTATACTTGCTCTCTGCCCAAAAGGACACAGACAGCAATTTCTAGATGCTGTCACTGACCGAAAGCCTTTGACAGAAAGTGCTATTCATGTTTCTGAAATAATGCACTTACAGTTGCATCCTCTTACACAAAAATTAAATATTTGATGTACAATATCTTATTTCAAAGGAACTCTATATTCAATTAAATATACCTACATTTTATGAAACGTTTTATTGAAGTTTTTATATTTTTTCCTTTTTATATGGGGGCCCCTCAATATCTTTTCACACAGGCTCCCGTTGTAGCTGCTCTGATAAGATGCTTTGTATTAGAAGACAACAAATTCTAAGGAAGAGAGGAACCCCAAATTACCTGGAGCTAAACTGTTGGATCCATCGAGGGAAGAAGGAAGTTCAGCAAAAGCTAGGATAGCATGAAAGCAGATAGAAAGAAAACACACCAGAATAAGATATGAATGTCTTAATTATAGTTTGTTACCAGACAGTGTGCATAGAGGGCTCATTTTCTTTCCAAGCATTATTACACACTTTCGTTTCCTTCACAACAGAAAGCACAACAATCAACTTTTGTTTCTAAAAGTTCACAAAATCTTGGCACTTAAACTTTTGGTGCATTAGGGGGGGGGAGATCTACCTTTGTTATATTTTTAGTACACTCCATGAGGGCAATTTTCAAAAGCATTTCCACAAGTGCTTTACTAGTAGAAAACTGGAAATAGTTGTTTAAAATTTTACACACCTGATACATGGGTAAACCTATGTACTTGTATCTTTTGTTTGTTTACCTGGACTAAGCAGAGGCATTCTTGGGAGTAAAGATGGGAAGGGGTTTGCATGTATGCACATATTTTTGTAAATTCAAGCAAATGCATATAAATTCAAACAGAAAATTTGTGTACTCTAATGATCAAATGTAAATGTAAGTATATAAATTACCTGGGCTAACTGTCAAAGCTGAAGAATACCCATGCTTTCATTAGGGAACTCTTAAGCTTGCACAGAGAAAACGATACAGGGCTCTCTTTCCTAGGGAGGAGAATGGAGCCCCTACCCAGCTCTCTATCCTTACATGGACAGAAGGGAAGTAGGAGAATTCCAAGATATCCAACACAACTACCCCATTTCTTCCAAGGCTGTTTGAAAGTTATTATTGACTGGTAGAGGGTGGGAATGAGGAGAGGGAAGTGAGGAAATGGCATCCAGTGATAACCAGATCGTCTTGCTAATGTCCTCGAGTATCACCACCTGAGTATCTGCCCAGAAAGTCGTCTGTGCTTGCAAAGAATACTCACACAGTCCAACCGGAAAACTATCCAATGAAGGATGTATGCTGCCTTCAACTAATCATCGCTTTAATCCAATGCGCTCTATTGAACTTAGAAGCAGAGTTATATGGCCCTTGAAATAGTATGGAGAATCTATCAGAATTCTAGAAGTCGTTCAACTTCCAAATATATATATATCCAACTTATAGAGCTTCTGAGCAGATTTCCGAAAAGGCTGGGAATGCCACTATCTTATTCACGAGTGAAACCATTTTAGGCAACAAAGACAGAACTGTATGAAGGGAGACAGCCCCATCTGAAAAGAATAAGGATCCTTACAAATCATGACTGCAACTTGACACCCATCTGGCTGAATGAATGGTGACCAAAAGAGTCACTTTTATTTATTTATTTAGCTTAAAGTTTAATCACCAAAGCCATCAGAACAAAATATCTATATAGCACATATTAACCATTTACAATTTTTTCTCTCAACAGCCCCCAGGTGCAGGGCCAGATTAATAATAGCTTTATTTATATTACGTCATACCTTTTCAGTTCAAGATGGTAACACTATATTGGGCCCTAGAGGCAAACAAAACAGAACTGCAGATCTGTACAAGACGTAGGCAAAATTTATTGTGACAAAATAATTATATGCAAACCTTTTACCAATCAAGGGACCCGACACGATCCATGTTTCGGACAAACCTTCGTCAGGGGTCCTATTAGGTACAAATATAATATAAAATTTATTATTAAAATAACAATTATACACAACTTTCCTTGCATATTTCTCCCACCTATGTGATAGCTTCCCATAGACTTATTTAGCTTGCATTTCCAGTACTGTGTACTTTATTTGTCGCATGTTCTATTAAAAGATGTATAATGTGGTTGGTCTCATTTAGATTTATGGCTGTGTGTTGTATTAATACATCAACTTATAATTGTTTATCCACTTGTCCGTTCCATAACAAGATTTATAACGTGTCCATTATATTTATATATTTTTTTATTTGGATTTATAGTTGTGTGATGTACTAACACATCCATTGACAAGTATCATTCATTTTTAGTCTGATATCTATTTTATTAATTATTACTAATTTGTGTAATAACCTCTGCATATAAGGTTTTTTAGATTTGTTACTACTTATTTTAATTATTTTATATAATTTATGGTACTGTTGTGGTTTTTTACTTTTATATATATATATTTTTACTATTCTTTTATTATATTTTTAAAAAAATTTTCTATTTACTGATGTAAGCTATAGATATAATCCTTTTGTAATGTTTATTCACGCTTCATTATTCTATATGAAACAAGTTCCAAGATGTTTTATAATTTATAATATAGGATTGACGTCTGTACATTATTTTACATCTCTATGACCGTATTGCTTTTTTATTCTATAGCTGCTACTCTACAATTTTTTGTGACTTTTTTTTACCATGGTATGTATTTTACTCCTTGTTATTGTTATGGCATCCTCTCACATGTCTTTTCCTTTTTCTATCTTGTCCTTTCCTTATGGGTCACGTTCTTTATGTGTCTATCTTTGTCCTTATTTCTTTTTTATAGTTAGTAATGTATTTATTGTATAATTGATGTTATTTAGTTTATTAAGATCACCTATTCTGTTCTGCATGTAGTTCATTGAAATTGCATGTCATTGCTATCTTATTCTTACTTCGGTTCATTTTACTTTCTCAATATGCACATTTGTTCCTCTGTCGTATCCATCACAAACATTGGTATAGTATAGTATTGTTTAAACACCATCTTCTTTTTAAGTGTTTGTGTAATTATTATTTATTTTTGTGTATAATTGTTATTTTAATAATAAATTTTATATTATATTTGTACCTAATAGGACCCCTGACGAAGGTTTGTCCGAAACACGGACCATGTCAGGTCCCTTGATTGGTAAAAGGGTTTGCATATAATTATTTTGTCACAATAAATTTTGCCTACGTCTTGTACAGATCTGCAGTTCTGTTTTGTTTGCTCTTGGTTGTTTTTTACTGCAGTTTAGGTTGGAATCTTTTTTCTCTTTGTTTTGTTGGGCCCTAGAGGCAAACATATATTTGTGGCTCCCCTACTATGGACCCCCTCCCCCACCACTATTTCATCTCTCCAGAAGTAGCAAGAAAAAAATGCAGTGACTAGTTATGGGTATGATAGCAGTAATAGTTTTAGAATAAGCATGGGGGCTATGAAAGCAAATGCTTTGAATGGAGAAGCTTAATGTGTAGAGCTGGAGAGCGACCAAGTTACCCAGTTCAAAAAGGAAACTCAAGTCTTTGATTTCTGCAAGCCTCTCTGGGTATATTATGGGACTTGAAATGCTGATTTCAATTGGTGGTATCAGAGATTATAAATAGAACACTGAATTGAGATGTAAGTTCAGAAACAGATCCAACCGAAACATCTCCCTCCTGGAGTTGGGTAATTTAGCAGCTCTGCAGCAGTAGACTGAGAATCAAGGAAGTTGGGCAAGTCATTTTCACTCTCCATTGCCTCTGGAACAAACCAGAGGTTTCAAGGGTGGACTGTTCAAAAGAGTGAGATTTAAAGGCAATATGTACATGGTATAAAGTTATAAAGTTTTACAAGTGAAAAAAGTTCACAAAAGGAAAGAGCAAAATAAAATAGGATATAGAGGCAGTATTAGGTCAGTGTTCAAGGAATTTTGCCCAAGTAACTTAATACTTAACAGGGTAAATTCCTTGGGCTGAAAAATTCCCTCCACTTAGAATGTGCACAGGTACCAAGGAACCTCTCCCTTCCAGCACAGATTTTCAAAGGCTCTTCAGAGACACAGAGATAAACAAGTGCATGCATTCTCTAGCTCTTTTCTAGTGCTGTCCCTTACTCATATGCTTCCTCTGGCCCCCCCATCCCTACCAGATCTACCTACCATCAAGTAAATGTTGGCATTTGCTGCCAGTTTTTTTCCTCAGTTGACAGCATGCTGTTTACATTTTCTCTCATTCTTCAGTCTGTAGTTTTTCAACAGTTCCAACCCCAGACCACTCACTGACAAACTGAACACATTTTTTGCGTCTGTATTTAATCGAAGATTTACATAGCATACCGGAACCCATCAGGCTATATGCTGCAAACAAAGATGGAAAGCTGATAGTCTAGAGGAGGTGTGTAGGCAGACTGATAGGCTTAAGAGTGAGAAATCCCCGGGACCGGATGGCATCCATCTGAGGGTCATCAAGGAACTGAAAGGGTCCACAGTTGAACTGCTAAAACTAATAGCCAATCTGTCGATCAAATCAGGAAAGATTCTGGAAGACTGGAAGGTGGTGAATGTTACGCCAATCTTCAAGAAAGGTTCAAGGGGAGATCTGGGAAACTACAGACCGGTAAGTCTGACCTCGGTACCAGGAAAGATGGTAGAGGCGCTGATAAAGGACTGCATCATTGACCAGCTTGACGGACATGGGCTGATGAGGACCAGTCAGCACGGTTTTAGCAAAGGCAGATCATGTCTGACGAACTTGCTGCACTTCTTTGAGGGAGTAAACAGGCAGATAGAAAAGGGCGACCCGGTCGACATTGTATATCTGGATTTTCAGAAGGCGTTTGACTTCGGAAAATTGCAAGCCATGGAATCGAGGGTGAAATACTCACATGGATTAAAAACTGGCTGGAGCATAGGAAACAGAGAGTGGAAGTAAATGGACAATACTCGGACTAGAGGAGCGTCACCAGTGGGGTGCCACAAGGCTCGGTGCTTGGACCCATGCTCTTCAACATCTTTATAAACGATCTGGACATTGGTACGACGAGTGAGGTGATTAAATTTGCGGACGATACAAAGTTAGTCAGAGTAGTGAAGACACAGGGGGATTGCAATGATCTGCAACATGACAATCAGGCTCGAGAAGGGGCATCAACATGGCAGATGAGGTTCTTTTTTTTTTTTAAATTCTTTATTCGTTTTCAAACTTTCATCAAGTGTACAAAAATCATAATAAACACTATTAATTAGATCACTTGAACATCTTATCATTGTATCTTATAAATATAAATGCAACCCTCCCTCCACCCTCCCTCTAAGCCAATTATTCATTATAAGATCATAAACCCTCCCATTAAACCCTTCCCCTCTTTCAACACTAAGTGGTGTATAATTAATAGAAAAATGGCATTTAATCATGACAAAAAGATGTTAATGGCTCCCATATTTTTATAAAACTTTTATACTTTCCATTCTATATAAGTGACACAACGAATTCCACCAGAAATTAAAATTAAGTCTACTGTGATCTTTCCAGTTATTAGTAATATGTTGGATGGCAACTCCTGTCATGATCAATAAAAGTTTATTGTTACTCGATGATATCCGACTCTTTTTTCTCATGGACATTCCAAATATCACAGTATCATAAGATAATGCTACATGATTTTCCAATAAACAATTTATTTGATCCCAGATTGAGTTCCAAAAGGCTAAGATATGGGGACAATAATACAAAAGATGATCCAAAGTCCCTACATCCATATTACATTGCCAGCATCTATTAAACAAGGAACTATTTAATTTTTGTAATCTAACTGGGGTCCAAAAAGCTCTATGTAACAGAAAAAACCAAGCCTGTTTCATAGACGCTGACATTGTACATCTTATTCTCCAAGACCAAATTTGTGGCCATTGAGATGCTGAAATCTGATGCTTAATCTCAATGCTCCAAATATCCCTAAGACCATTTTTAGGCTTTTTTTTTTAACCAAATCACTAATAGTTTTATACCACTGCACAGCCTGGTGACCCAGAAAGTCCGCCTGAAAACATAAAAATTCCATACTGTACTGAGTATTAAGAGTTTTCCATTCAGATGAGGTTCAACATGGATAAATGTAAAGTGATGCATGTAGGTAACAAAAATCTCATGCACGAATACAGGATGTCCGGGGCGGTACTTGGAGAGACCTCCCAGGAAAGAGAATTGGGAGTTATGATCAACAAGTCGATGAAGCCGTCCACACAATGTACGGTGTGGCGAAAAGGGTGAACAGAATACTAGGAATGATAAAGAAGGGGATCACAAACAGATCGGAGGTTATCATGCCGCTGTACCGGGCTATAGTGCACCCTCACCTGGAGTACTGCATCCAGCATTGGTCGCCGTACATGAAGAAGGACACGGTACTACTCGAAAGGGTCCAGAGAAGAGCGACTAAGATGGTTAAGGGGTTGGATGAAAGATTAGCGAAAGATAGAGAAACTGGGCCTCTTCTCCCTCGAACAGAGGAGATTGAGAGGGGACATGATCGAAACATTCAAGGTACTGAAGGGAATAGACTTGGTAAATAAGGACAGTTTGTTCACCCTCTCCAAGGTAAGAAGAACGAGAGGGCACTCTCTAAAATTGAAAGGGGATAGATTCCGTACAAACATAAGGAAGTTCCTTCTTCACCCAGAGAGTGGTAGAAAACTGGAACGCTCTTCCAGAGGCTGTCATAGGGGAGAACACCCTCCATGGATTCAAGACAAAGTTAGACAAGTTCCTGCTGAACCAGAACAAACGCAGGTAGGGCTAGTCTCAGTTAGGGTGCTGATCTTTGACCAGAAGGCCGCCGCGTGAGCGAACTGCTGGGCACGATGGACCACTGATCTGACCCAGCAGCGGCAATTCTTATGTTCTTACTAGTTCCACTGATTCTCTCCAAAGACCCAGTGCATAGCTCATCAGCTTTCCCCACAGCCGTTACAGCTCAGCCCCTTTTTCCTATAACAAGCAGCCTACCACAGCCTCTGCAGTAGAAGGGCCAGCAATAGAGAGTAGTGGCTAAACTTTGAAAACTATCAACACACTTAGCCATCCTTCTGGCTTAGAGATGGATAATTTTCAACGTTTTAGAATCCTGAAAAAATCCAGACAGGTGGAAGTCCTAACCACCTGATTCCTGAGCATTTATCTGACACAGCATCCCCTAAACTTTTGGGCCGGAAGCATGTACCTAGTTTGCCTTTGCCTATGCTCTACTCAGGTGTAATCCAATGCCCTGCATCTCATTGTCTAGTACCTTTCTCTGCATTTCGTCAATACTAGTGAAGAAAAGTCACAAGTAATTTGATACAAATCAATAATTATGGCTCAATGAGGCAGTAATTTTATACATGAAATGCAGGTCCCACAATTTTTCTTGTACCGCCAGGCCGATGCCTTTCCATCTTGCAAAGTCAAAAAGATTGTTTTTAGAGAAGTCCTCCAAGGAGGCCAATTTCAAAATGTTCAAACTGCAGACTTATCAAGATGTTGAGGACCAAGTAAAGGTGCCACTGTGGCATTACAGCCTGGAATGCCGGCTAAATGTGTTTTACGTTTTGCAAAAAAGTGCAAATCCAATTGCGCTGCCAGACAAGCTTCCTGGATTCAAACTTTGCTCTAACTCCTGTTAAATTTCCAGAAGACAAATCCACTTGCCATGCAGAAAAACCACACTCATCACACTACTGTTCAAAGATCCACCACTCCTAGACATACACTAAAGATAAAGACTACCACTGATCCATGACCGAGTTGAAATGACTATAGCTGAATAACAACCTTTCTTCCCAGGTGACATTGTTCAAAGGCTATGCTGTAAGGCAGTGTCCTGCAAACTTTCGAGCCATGGCACACTAAACTTAGTGGCTGCAGATCGAGGAATCTGGAAGTACGGGGATGTCACCATGATGATATCACGTGCATGTATGAAGGTCCTCCAGATGGGCCCTGAAATGCCAGTGGGGTGCCAGAAGGGAAGAGGACCAGAGAGAAGGAGAGGCACTGGCGCCAGCTGATTACCTACAGGACGTGCCTTTAGCTGCAAGAGGCATGTCCTATAGGTAGTCAGCCGGCACACCTGAAATCTCAGGAGGCACACTACAGTGCTGTGGCACACAGTTTGCGATACACTGCTTTAAGGGATCTGTGATCTCCATCATGGCTGGACCCTGCTTCAGCAGCCCCTGACCCAGTGAAATAGCCAAAAGAAATCCTGCCAGAAGACGAATCAGATCTGAACACCATGTGTGATGGGGTTAATCCAAAGCCATGAGAATCATGAGAAATGGATGCTTGGCCACTCACTGTAGAAACCTGTGAATCAATGGCCAATGTGGAAACATGTAAAGAAGGTCCTGCTACATTCAAGACTGCAGTAGTGTGTTAATCTCTACCATGCTGAACAAGGGGGAACACTATCAGATCGAAGCATGGGCAATCCCCAGTGCTCTACTAGTAGCTGGAAAGCTTTGGAACTCAGCTCCCTATCCCCTGGGTTTCAGGTATTCTGGATGAGGAAATCCTCTTCCTCCACAAGAGAGAGGTTCCCCATTCATGGAAAAGTACAGCCCCCCCCCCCCCCCAAGCCACCAAGATCTTCTAGCTGCCATGTTTCTTCTAGCGAGGGACAAAACAAGAGCCTCGGTTGCATCCGGGAGGGGCCTAAGACTGGCCCAGATGCATAATTCCCCACCAATAGGAGGGGCCTTAAACAACCTGGGCCAATCAGAGCCTCAGGCCCCTCCCAGGTGCACCAGGGAGGGGAAGGCCCGCCATTTTGAACATGCGGGCCTACTGGCCAGAGTGAGTAGGCATTCCTCTAGCCAACCATCTGAAAATAAAGTAAGGGGGAGCAGGCGGGGTTGTTTGAGGCATGGGGGGGGGGGTGTTGTGTGGCAATGGGAGAGCGTGGGCAACTCTTCCATTGCCGAGGGGAGTGCGGTTGGTGGCAGAAGACATTGGGCATCTCCCCTGCTGCCTGGGGGTATCAGTTGGGTGGGAGAGACTGGGCATCTCCCCCGCTGCCAATGGTGTGTGTTTGTTGGCATGGGCAACTTTCCCACTGTGGAGGGGGTTTGGGTGTTGGTTGGCGGTAGGAGATATTAGGCATCTCTCCTGTTGTTGTAGGTAATTTTTTCATTTATTCTGTGCATATGCCCATCACTATAACTAGCGATGGGCACATGCTAATTTAGCAAGTCTTCACTACTCTCTGCCAACTGCATTTGCATGAGCGTTTTTTGGAGAACGACTTGCTTTTTTAAAATTGCTACTATAACGGCTGCGACAGTAGCCCTTCAGTGTTTTGAAATTTAGGCCTAAGAGAGCCATGGCCAATACTATTAGGTTTGGGAGGGGAGGGGGGAGTAAGCACAGAACCAGTGGGATTCCCCATCCTGGAGTTCCCTGAATTTACCTACTACCATGATGGATACCGCCACATAACATAAGGGCAGTAGGAGTACTAAACCTCTGGGTCTTGCAGGCCTCAGCAAAAATTTCCTCTTTCTCCCCACCCCCCTCCCCCAAAGCTTTACTGGCCTGCTGCCATGAGAAAAATCACACCATCCACTCTCTGGATCCAACCTTCAAACTCACTCCACTACAAAAGTAGTCTGGGGCTTGTTACTCTGCCCTTTCCCTGCTGACCTAGCCTCCATTTAACTCCTGCTTTACTACTATTATTTTTTTTAATCTGCTTTATTTGCCCCAGCAAACCAGTAAAACTACATTAAATCTGTAGGGGTACACCAGGGTGAGGGAAGGAGAAGACCTCATCTCTGCTGGCAGGGGCCTTTTGGTGACCTATGCTAGCAGGCCTTGCCAGGCAAAAGCCTGTAGGCTAAATTTTGGCACTGCAGAGGGCTGAATCCCTCCAGACTTAACTGAAATAAGGAGACCATGGTCCAAATCCCAGGAATGACACCAGTCAAAGAAATCAACTGTAACTAATGCAGACCATGGACTGCACTCAAAGAGTCAGGCCTAACAAAAGAAAAACCTGCTACACTAATTCAACCTACCGGTACATCATCTGCTAGAATTAGATAAATATTAACAAGTTTCAGGCTACACCAGCTAGTAAGAGTTGCTCTTCCCTTACCAACTGGGTGTTGAGGAAGAGGTGATTGAGAAGAGAGAACTAAATATCAAATTGGAAGTCAGAGGGCACAAATATGCTTGCTAGCCTTGAGAAACTTCTCATCAAAATTAATCTCTGCAAATAAGGCTATCCTGTCTTTAATTATGTACAACATTAGTTCATTTTGCATTTGTATGCAGCCTTGGGCAGGGTGCCAAATAAACTCTGTGAACAAATAAATCATAACTTCTTGTGGGTGGAATACAGATGCAGACTAAAGAACAAACAGGGTGTGAACAAAATATAAACTGTGCACTATTAAAGAAAGTGTACAAAACACAAGTTATATATTTAGAATAAAAACAAACCATCTACAGACAACAGTGCTGAAAAATGCCCAGTTGATATGACAAACCACCAAGGTAATACTGCTGCTTTAAACAGAAGCACTGGAATGCTTTTCATTTGGGTTTTGAGAACTGGTCAGTTGACACTCAGAGAAGGATTTAAATCAGTACAGAGTTCCTGGCAGATTTCACATCAGCAAACTTCTAATGGACATGTCCAGTTTAAGAGTAAAATGGCCACAGTGTTTGTCCCAAGATAAGGACACAAAAACAAGAATACGGTAATACGACAAAATTTTCAAAAATATTCACCACTTTATTTACAAAGTATTTTTAAGATCAACTCTTTACTAACAGATCAAAGTTCTAACGCTGTTGTAAGAACTCTCTGAAATGAAGATGCAACAGACTAGATGTCAAAACAATTATGAAGTAGAAAATTGGACTTAACATTAAATTTCCTTTCCTTGAATCCTGTCAAACCAATCCAGAAAACAGATTATGCTCCTCTACAGCAGTTGGAGGCATTGAGAAACTACTACCAGTCTCACAGTCTCAAGCCCTTGGCTTGATGTGTAGCAAAGCTGGACAGCCAGTAACCAACTAGCAAAGCTAAAAATAAACAAACTATGATGTACATTAATATACTATACTAGTCTTTAAGCCCGTTACATTAACGGGTGCTAGAACATATGTGTGTGTCTGTCTTTATTTCTTTCTCTCTCTCTCCTTAGCTGCTTTCTTTCTTTCTGCCTTTCTTTTTCCTTGGCTGTCCATCACCACCCCTTGCCTGCTCCCCCTGTCCATTCTCCCTTCCTTTTACCTCCCCTGTGTCCACCACCTCCCCTTCACAGCTCTCCTTATGCAGCAGCAGCCCTTCTCCCTTTGTTTTACCTCCCCCCTGTCCAGCAGCACCTCTTTCCTTCTCCCCCTGTCCAACATTAGTCCTCCGTTCCCTTTTCTTCACCCCCCCTTGTCCATCAGCATCTCTTTCCTTCTCCCCCTGTCCAGCAGTAGGTATCCCTTCCTTTTTTTATCCCCCCTCCTCCTTCTTATCCCTATGATACTCTTACCTTGCTCTGCCCCTGATCAGAGGTTCCCAACAGCCGCCCAGTTGCACCCATTGGAAAAGTTCCCACTGCCGCATCTCGCACCCCTCCTGACACGGCTCCTGCTGTCCTTTCCGTCTGTCTCTGTCCCTGGCCCCCTTTGCCTGTCTGTCTTTCTGTGTATCTCCCTGCCCCTGTGTCTTTCTTATTTTCTTTCTGTCTCCCTTCCTCCCTCTGTCTGTCTGTCCAAAGCAGCATTCCATCCCCCTCCATTTCCCTCCCCCCCACACCAGTTCCCTGTGCACCTGCCCATGTCTTTCTTATTTTCTTTGTGTTTCCCTTCCTTTCTCTGTCTGTCTGTCCAAAGCAGCATTCCCTCTCCCTCCATTTCCCTCCCCCCCACACCAGTTCCCTGTGCAGCAGCATTAGCGTTTCCTCTACCCCCCCTTCCCTTCCCTTGGTCCGGACTACAAACGTGGTGATTCCATCAGCGCTTGCATCAGTCTCCACACGCTGCTTCGGGTCCTTCTACTGCCCTGATTTACTCTGGCATGTCCCTGATGACATCATCAGAGACGCGGCAGAGCAAATCAGGGCAGTAGAAGGGCCCGAAGCAGCGTGTGAAGACTGATGCACACGCTGCTGAAATCGCCATTCGGGCCCGCGGGAAGAGAAGGGGGTGGGCGGCAAAGGAAGAACGGAGATTGGCGGCGGCAGGAGGAATGGAGATCATCGTCTGGCTGCAGTCCGGCTTGTGGAGGCGATCGGGTGGTGACGTATTAGCGCGCATGCGCACTCCGGCCACAGACCTACATGCGCACGGAACACGCAAATAGGAGTGCGCATGCACGGCTAGCTCTTTATTATATTAGATAAACAACCCAACCAAATGATCTTATATATTCCCTCTTCTTTCTTTTATTCTTTCTAGCATGTAACATAGTAAATGACATGAGAAAAAGATCTGAATGGTCCATCCAGTCTGTCCTGTAATCACATGCATTACAATTTCATGATTAAATTAAATTTTTTTGTTATTTCTGGGCCATAGATCTTAGATGTCTACCTGGTACTGTCCTTAGGTTCCAACTACTGGAGTTGCCGTTGAAGCTCACTCCAGCTTATCCAAATCATCTCATTTACTGGATTCAGACCATGAAAGTTTGCCCACTGATATTCTAATTAGCAATCCTGTGTGTTCATCCCATGCTTTTTTGAATTCCATCACAGTCTTCCTCTCCACCACCTCCCTGGGGATAGCATTCCAGGCATCCACCACCCTCTCCATGAAAAAAGAATTTCCTAACATTACAGTTTACCACCTCTCAACCTCAATTTATATCCTTTAGTTTTACCAATTTCCCTTCTCCGAAAAAGATTTGGTCCTATATTAATACCTTTCAAATATTTAAATGTCTGTATCATGGTTGTCTTTCTCCTGGCTCTTGAGCTCCTGGATGATTTATCTCTTTAATAACTGATAGGCCTACTAGTATCCAAGCCTCCTCAAACTACTCACCACTTTTTCTTTCTCTAGGCCTGGAGAACTCTTATGCAGAGCACTCAAGACTTGTATTCCAGTACTGATCACTTGATGATGAAAGATATTATTAAATATGTTTTCTGAAATTGTGCAGTACCTAATCAACAAAAGTACCAGTCTGTGAAAGGGTATGCATGGGTTAGAGTGATTTACGAATATTATGAAAGGCCACTGCAAGTGTCTGGTGTGAAGAACATTTACAAAAAGTGTGAAGATGTGAGGTCACGTTCTGACCTTTTACCTTCTGACCGATTTCTGCTGTGTATGCTTAGAATGCATAATGTTATGTTTCTCTTGGTTGTTTTAACAATCATCTTTCATTAGTAAGAGATAGTTTTTTTGTTGTTGTCATTAGGTATCATCGACTCGTGTTGAAGTCCTAGTGACTTGCTGAATTACAGATCTAAAAAGAAACTGATTTTGTGCTAGTCCAGTAAGGTCCTCTAGCGTTATCCCCATGGTTGTTCTCATGTCCAGTCATTCAATTACAGGTTGCCCTTTTAGCCTGGTTCCTTCAATCTTCCCAAACATGATGTCCTTCTTCAGTGATCTCTCTCTTCTGACTGTGTGACCAAAATAAGATGGTTAAAACTTCATAATTTGGGCTCTGAGTGACATAGCCGGTTTGATCTCTTCCAGAATTGATTTGTCATCATTTGAGCTTTGGTGCTGGAGGATTTTATACTTACCATGGACCTCCAGAAGAGATAAAAGGAAATCAAATATAATATTATAATTAGTATGATATGCATACATGAACAAACTGATTAAAATTGATATTGTAACTCTATAAAACATACAGCACAAAAGCCTTGTAAGTCAGAGAACCTGCTTTGTAAATTCCTGTCTCTCAGCACTGGTATAATATAAACAGTTCTCCTATAGGGCTTATTAGTGGTTAGTGATTTAATTATTTGACAGAGCTTGGACTGCTATATTTGGAGGAGTCCTGAGGCTTGGAATTGGACTTGTGAGGACTGCTTGATATAAGCTACCTCTTGGCACCAGGTAAGACATTCTTTCTTACTATATGTGATGCTATAAGGCTGGGCAACCTTTGGTCCCTTTGATGCTTCTAGGTCATCCTTCCCCCTTTAATTAGTGCAAGACCATTTCAGGTAAAGCTGGTTTAGAGATTTTTTACAAAATTGCTTTTAACATAATACACAAGAATTATCTTGCTCCAGAAATACAGAAGGAAAAATAATCTACAATTAGAAAAATTAGTGTTCTAATACAAAACGCTTCTAGAAACTCAATTTTCTTCCTCAGACCACATAAAGGGAGAGGAGTTTCCAGAAAATAGAGAGAGGAGCATCTATTTTTACATAAGATTATTAAGTGAAAATCAATATGGCTTAACGGAGGATCCCACTATTTTAATAGCTGATTAATACTAATCAACTACAGTCTCCAATTTCTTCAAATCCAAGAAAACTCTTAATTGCTCCGGTAAATAGAATATATATTTTACACCAAGATATTTAATAAGGCATTTAGAAGGGTAAGCCAAAAGAAATGAAGCACCCAATGTCAATGTTTCAGTCCTCATTGCTAGAAACAATTTCCTTTGTTCCTGCATGTGATGAGTGACGTCAGGAAACTTCCAAATTTTTACCATAGAATTCTTGGGACTGACGAAAATAAATTCTAAATATGGCATTAACGTCTTGTTCAAAAACAAGTGACATCAAAGTAGCTCTTTCTGTTAATTCAGACAAGCTGGTTTCAAGCAATTCTGAAACATTAAGATTTTCTCTATAATTTGCATTTGTTAAGCCAACCTCTGGATTAATTCCAGTTTCTTTGGTAGGCAATATATTTTATTTACTGGTGGAATAGATTGCAAAGGAAATTTCAAAACTTAAGTCAGATATTTTTAAAATAAATCCAGAGGAGTCATGAGTAGAGATTTAGGAAAATTGATTAAACGGATATTCATTCTTTGATTAAAGTTTTCAATCTGCTCTATTCTCCTATTTAGCATAATTTTTATCTTTTATCAGTCCCATTGTCAGAGTTTGAAGATTTTCAACATTATCCTTCACTTGTTTCATTTCCATTGAGAATTCTTCTTGTGTACCTTCAGTCTTTTTACTCAGAGCTTCTACAGTACTTACAAGACAAGAAACATCACTTGAAGATATGTTGACCCTGGGGTTTAGCATCTGGAGAGCTTGGAAAATACTTAGGTCTCAACAGCTGAGGTAGTGTTTCATCCATAGCTCCCAGCACACTCTGCTCGTTTGAATTTCCCATGGTGTCTGCCCCTGGAGTCGGGGTTTCTCCCGCAAGAATAGCTTCACCGGGATCCCTCTACAGAGCCGCGAAAGGAGTAGGGCAAGGTGGTGGAGCAGCTAACAGAGGTGAAATACATGTTTCAAATAGCCAATTCTTCGGCTACTCCTTCTGCCGAAGAAACAGCAGACTGCACTCTGATGCCTGCGTGGGACCCAAGGAGAACAGTGAACTCCTGAATGGAGTACTGCGCTAGGGAAGACGTCCTAGCCATTGAAGGATCTGCACGGATGCTTCCCTTACGTTCTGAATGAGGCATATCGGCTACTAAAGGTAAAAGTTGCAAGTGCAACTTCTCCATATTCAGTCAGAGACGCTAGCCACCGCCATCTTGGAACCTCACAAAAGTATCATTTAGAGACTATTTTGGCCAAATTTATTAAGAACAAAAGAATTGCCGCTGCTGAGTCAGACAAGTGGTTCATCGTGCTCAGCAGTTCGCTCCCGCAGCAGCCCTTAGGTCAAAGACCAGTGCCCTAAATGAGTCTAGCCTTACCTGCGTACGTTCTGGTTCAGCAGGAACTTGTCTAACTTTGTCTTGAATCCCTGGAGGGTGTTTTCCCCTATAACAGCCTCCGGAAGAGCGCTCCAGTTTTCTACCACTCTCTGGGTGAAGAAGAACTTCCTTACGTTTGTACGGAATCTATCCCCTTTTAACTTTAGAGTGCCTTCTCGTTCTCTCTACCTTGGAGAGGATGAACTGTCTTTATCTACTAAGTCTATTCCCTTCATTATCTTGAATGTTTCGATCATGTCCCCTCTCAGTCTCCTCTTTTCAAGGGAGAAGAGGCCCAGTTTATCTAATCTTTCGCTGTACTGCAAATCCTCCAGCCCCTTAACCATTTTAGTCACTCTTCTCTGGACCCTTTCGAGTAGTACTGTGTCCTTCTTTATGTACGGTGACCAATGCTGGACGCAGTATTCCAGGTAGGGGCATACCATGGCCCGGTACAGCGGCATGATAACCTTCTCCGAACTGTTTGTGATCCCCTTCTTAATCATTCCTAGCATTCTGTTTGCTCTTTTCGCTGCCACCGCCACATATTGCGCCGGCGGCTTCATTGACTTGTCGACCAGTACTCACAAGTATTTGTTCTCCTTGCACTCTTCAACCACAAGCTGGAAACTCCCTGCTCTAAGTTTTAGTGTCCTATTCAGTGCTGGACTCAGGAATAGCCTTCTTTCCAGATTGAGGGATTCTTGGATCCTCCACTTAGTGTGGCCCCTACTCTTTGAGGGACCCTGTTTAATTGCTACGTATTTCAATGGACTTTACTCTTGACCGATACTCTATGCTTCTTGCAGGCTCCAACTTCTCAAGTGGGTCCTGGACCATTCTGGCAGTATTCAAAGAAAGGAAAATTAATTCCATCTTCCTTCATATCATGCCAG
The DNA here is from genome assembly GCF_902459505.1 of Geotrypetes seraphini. NCBI lineage: Eukaryota > Metazoa > Chordata > Amphibia > Gymnophiona > Dermophiidae > Geotrypetes > Geotrypetes seraphini. The sequence goes on along the minus strand of NC_047088.1, from coordinate 153,011,541 downwards.
ACCAGACGGGACATATCCTAGCACCCCTAAACCAGGTGGGAGAAAGCCTAAGCTGTCCAGAAAATGATGACCACACAGGCCACATCTTCTTTGGCCTACACATCCAGTTGGTAGTATTTGGTGAATGAATGTAGAAATGACTACACTTTCTCAGCACAGAACCCCAGATGGCCCCAACTTGTACTTTATCCATAAAGACTCCTGCACTCTGTTTATATGTGCCCATATTCCATCCAGTATCTACCACCCTTTTATAATATGTCACAGAAATAGTCTGCCTAACCCAAATAAAAATGGGTAACTCAGATGCTACTTACCCCTTGTGAGGGTTGGCAAACCTATTCAACTTTAAGAATAAATTTTTCATCTTTAGGTAATGGAAGAAGGCCATGTGGAAATCAAGCAGTGCAGCCTGGACTCTAGCTCCCACCTGGTAAATCTGTGAGAATGAGGGTAGGACCACTTTTTTGATAAGGAAAATGGAGCTACCATCTTAGGTAAGAAGATAGAGCTATCTGAATCATCACTATTTTCCATTAAGACTTGAAAATAAAAGTCAGATAAAACCTGAAAATAACATTTAAATAGAGCAGATGAAAAAAAAGACACCTTCTCAACTTGCTTTCAAAAGGAAAAACCTGCAGAGAAAGGGCAGTACACAGTGTTGCAGGGAGGTAGAGCTGAAAATGTAGATGATGCCTTCTGCATTCCTCACGGGTGAAGATGCACTACCCACAGGTTCAGAACTCGTGTGCTCTTTGCACTGGAATTGCATATATGAAACTGAATTATAACTGCCATTTCCATATGCATTATTTATATACACAATAGCTTGGTACAATTTAAGATGTAGTATACTGTGTACATAGAGGTTGTTCTTGAGCATTATCTTATGGAAATAGAAAATAAAATATTACAAAAGACACACATTTCTATATCTGAAGGATCACAGAGAGAGTGAAAGAAATATTTCCATAACTTTGTCATTCAGTCTCCTTTTCACAATATGCCTTCCTAAATGGCAAATGGATCCAGTGCTTTTACAGATATACAGCATAAACCTCAATAGTGTTTTATCTATAATGTTTCATGTTTCTGGTAAATAATACTAACAAAGGTCAGAAGTTTAGTTTTTAATGTTTAACTCACTGAGATAAAGGCAGACATATCATTGATAACTACAAGCACAGTTACTACCTAATATGCCCTGCATTATTTAGGCACTCAAAAACAAAATCAGCTATAACTTTCCCCCTCAAAAACACCGTAAAAATTCTAGGAGTCACGCTCGATAAAAAGTTATCCTTAGAAACTCACACCGACCTCATTGTCAGGAAATGTTTCTCGGTACTCTGGAAACTACGCACTATAAAAAAATACTTCAACAACACCGCCTTCAGCTTACTAGTGCAATCTGCCATTCTCAGCATACTAGACTACTGTAATATTATCTACCTAAACTCCACAAAGAAAACTACCAGGAGACTAAAACTGATCCAAAACACCGCCGTTCGTCTCATCTTTGGCCTAAAGAAATGGGATCATATCACCCCTTTCTATCACCAACTTCACTGGCTGCCTTTCGAATCCAGAGTACTTTTCAAATTTGCATGCTTCTGCTACAAATCGGTAAATGGCCTCTCGCCAAGTTACATCAACCCCCTCTTTAGCCTTTACTGCACCAACAAAAAATCCCGCAGAATTCAACTATTCGCCTACCCCTCACTAAAGCTTTGTCATCTCAATAGATTCCTAGACAAAACCTTTGCCTTCCTAGCAGCCAAGATGAACCCATGGCTCGCCCAAATGATACTCGAGGCCCCCACTTACCTCGGCTTCAGAAAAACTCTCAAAACTTACCTATTCAACAAACAAGACCCGTAACCGCCCCTTTCCGGTATTACCGGGCCCCATTCGCGGCCCTCTCCCCCCTCCTAAACGCTTTCTTCCCTCTCTTCTACCCACTCCCTTCTTCATCAGCCAAGTTCGGCTAAATTTGTTGTTAATCTAATAAACTGTTGTAAATCGGCATGTCAATGCGGATCCTAATGTAATTATTGTGAACCGCCTAGAACTCGAAGGGTAGGGCGGTATATAAGAATAAAATTATTATTATTATAACATGCATGCTAAGTTGGGGGGAAACCTCAATGCTTTAAAAAAAAAAAAAATGCAGACATTTTTTTGAAAAGGCTTGGCAAAAATAAAACCTTTTCTGAAATATGTATGGCACCAATCCACATATCAGACAACAGCTGTTTTAGAAAAGAAAACATTTTAAAAGGAGCAACACCAAAAGGGAATCTGCACATGCAGTAGTGCTATATTCGTATTTAAGCAGTGGCATTCCCAATTTTCTGTATAAGTGGTACCAATTATATGTTGCACAGCGGTAAAGGAACTGTCTGCCAACACTCAAAATTTTTGGCAATTTGAGGTGTTTAACGATTCAATTGTTTCTTGCATTAGAGAGGGTAGGCAGGGGATATATGAGAGAGGTATGGCTGTTAGCTTAAGGATTGCCACTTTTCTTTGCGTTTTGCACACTTTCAATTTTAAAAAAAAAGTTTTTAACTTAACTAGAGACACTAAAGTCAATATAAATGGTATAGAAATATTCAATAGAGACTCAAATCTTTTTACTATGGAGGTCCCTTAACGAACTGCAACATTCTATTTATAGTTTTACATTGGGACAAACCCCTTTCATGCACTAGTTGATACAAACAGCTTAGACTTCATTTCACTAGAGAGAAAACACCACCCTTGGTCTTGGCTAATCAGGTATCACAACCTGAAGAAATCCCATCTCTAACTTACAAAAGTATCAGGGGTGGGGGCAATTGGGGGCTATAACCACCCAGGAATATAGCAGCCTCCCATAAATTAACATCTCTCATGGCCTATCCAACTAATATTAACCAGCAATCTAATTTTAAATGTTTCAAAAAAGACCTATCTATTTCATGAATTTGTTACTAATAATTCCAGAATTGATGTCAGGAAGAAGGCTTCTGGGCGGCAAGAAGCAGTAGCTGTGGACCGGGGGTTTAAATCGACGCGGGAGGGGAAGCGATCGCTGGTCCCATTGTCCCCGCGCACAAACGAACCCTAATCTACTTTTATTCCCAAAACTTCTAAATTCAACACTAAAATCTATATAGAAATTCACAATAACAACTTCTCATTGGTTTCCCCACCTGTGTTTTCACTTGGATAACCATCTCATCTAGAAACTTATAAGATCTCAGCCTTTTATTGAAATCTGAGAACACATCTGTAAACTCAGAGTCAACCAACTGCTAACTGGAAGTTAAACATGCTGCCAGATTTTGTGGCTTTTTCTTGTTCATTCCCCAGAGAAAGGATGTTACTAGACATTCTTGATCACAGAACTCAGAACCATATTCTCATGGATAGGTATGTTAAATATATTCAGAGCAAGCACAATCACTTTAGTAAACTCAGCTAAAACAGGGAGAAATGGCTTATGCTCACTGTGGTTTTCAAGTTTCAAGTTTAATAATGTTTTTGATTAATCACTTAATCATATTTAAAAGCGATGAACATAATAATAAAATTACAGTATTAAGGGAGTAATACAATACTTAACAAAAAATTAAGTCCAAAAAGGACTATTAACAAACTTAACAAACAAGTAAATATATGGAAAAGGGGAGTGAACTACAAAATGTTGAAAATGTTTAAAAGAGCAGAACAATCAAGGAAAGAACATAAAGCAGGGGATTTAAATATTCCATAATCTTAATCAACAAGAAATAATTAATTATCGAAAGCATCTTTGAAAAGTTTTTAAATTACTCTTACTTTAAAAATTTACGAATACTGGCATCTCAGATCAAGCAGTGAGTGGTTCCTGACATGTCTGAAACCCTGAATCCTTTCACACACACTTCTTCATATAAACATAGGACACAAAACATTTCAGAAGGTAGGGCATGGAGAAGTGCATGTATATATTGTTGTGTTCTTTTGGAGTGCAGCATACAGACAAGCCTTAATTGCACACAAGCAGCCAAAATCTAGCACCTCGGAAACAGAACAGAAAACCTTGGACAGGAGCAAAGCTTATTCCTACCAAGGTACATTCATAGCTCAAAAGCAGTCTTTTCTGTTAATTTTAACTAACCCCCCCCCCCCCACACACACACACACTGTGGCGCATTGAGATTTTTTTATGGAACGAAGAAGTATCATTGAGTATTTTGCTTCAGTTGAGCATAGTGTTATACTCAACACACTACAGAGCACATAATATGCACCAAAACTCCATTTACTATCAAAACACTCCCCTGCCACAAATGTTTCCAACATACTGATTTTCAGGTGGTTTAAAAGGTACCCTTTAGCTATCACCCTCTCACCTTGCACAGTAAACGCTGCTAAAAGTTCTTCATTTTGATTAATGGCACTATTAAATAATGCCATGTTTCCTTGGGTGCACATAAGCCTGGGTGCGGGTCCAAATATCAATTCCCGTTCTCTGTCCCAGCACTGAGCCTGTAACTGGCCAAGATGATTGCTTGAAATGAACTGTGTTTTGTTTTATTATACAAACATTCCGTCAGGTACTACCTACTTCCATAAAGGTAGGAGGAGTCCATTGCTCTTGCAGCGACAGTAAAGGTTTGCCAGAGCTCACTCTATATGGATTTACATGCTCTGTGAACATGATCAATCACATGGCAATTCCTCCAAACAGAAAGCACCTCTGATGCTCATTAGCACTGAGCTAGTGTGCAGGGTACTCGTAGTGTAGCAAACATACATATGAATGCATGCACATGTCTGCTGATGCTTCTTGATTCCTGCTTTCTTTGCAGCCATGCAGTGCCATATTCTTAAGTGAGATATTTATTACTATGGGCTTTCAGAAAAGCCTAATACTTTTTGGGACCTGCCAAGGAAATATTTTAAGACACCCACTGTTTAGCAATTTCAGCAAGGTCACAGCTACTGACTGAAAACTACATAAACACTAAACTGCTAAGCCAGGAAAACACTGGACATCACAACTCTGGTAGAACTTTAGAGAATGGAGAAAGAGATCAACTCAGACATTTTCATTCCCAGAGCTAAAAAGCTAAATTTAAGAACTGGGATTTGCAGTGAAAGAGAAAATTACAAAACAGTATTGCTTATAAAAATATTGGTATCACGCAACTAATGCAAAACCCCTAACAAATGCAATCGGAGACCAACAGAAGTGGTCTCAATTGCAATGGATGTCACTGACCTGATTTACACATTTCCAAACACACCTTGATAAGCTGTCTGCATATGGTACTATTAGGGATTCCAGGAAGCAGCTCTCTAGAACAAGTGTTGTGTTGAGCATTAGCAGTGAATTTATTTAATCTGTTTTCTATCCTGTTGTCCTCAAAGAGCTCAGAACAGGTTACAGGTCAAACATACATAATTTCAGTACAAGTTTAAAATACAAGTTTTTATCCTAACTTGATACATACTAGGGTTATAATATTAATATACATAATATACAGTTTACTGGTTACATTTTGCCATAGTTATCCTTATAGTGCAAGGTTTTCAGTACAAGTTTTATCCTAATTTGACACACAGATAGTTCAGAGATTGAGATCGGCAATGAGGTTCATTCCCGATATGTGCATAAATAACCCATTTGGAACTATTCCATAATAAGTTATGTCAAAATGCAGGATTACTAAACATACTATTTTAATGTATACCAGATTAAATCAGAATCTATCAGTTAGATTTTGTTCAATTTATGTCATGTTTAGCTAATCACCGTGCCAACTCATACAGTAAGACACACATTAGATCTGATTTTTATTCTTAACAATTTGTGTGAACATGATATGAATGAAGTTATTAGGAAACTAACATGGTCTGATCATTATTTACTTTCTTTTGGATTAAGGGCATTTCTACTTAAAATTCAGCATCCACATGATTAAAAAAAAATTATCAAGAGAAGCTTATGAAGCACATGGCCTACTTCATGAAAGGGCACCCACAGAATTACAGTTTGATATATCTGTAGCAATAGACTATTGGGATTCCTCTTTGGAAAAGTTTTTCACAAAAAATGCATCTCTGAAGGAAAATAAAATTAAAAGATGATATTTTGCTCCTTAGTATAATGTCGATATAAGACAGGAAAAATAAAGCAGTTAAGAAAGTTAAAGAGGAAATGGTGGAAATAACCAGATGCTTATACAATGAAGGAGGAGTATAATGAGGCATTATCTAATGTATCTCATATGAAAAAAAGATACCTCCACCAGGGTGCCTCCAACAGATATTCCACCAGAAATGTTTTCCAATTAACATTCCCAGCATGCAACAATATAAAGTCTACCAGGCAAATTACCTTATCCATCCAATATCAATTAGCAAAATGCTTGAACCAACTACCATTTACACTACAATCTTGTGACCTCAGGTTCAGAAAACTTCTTAAAGCATTTTAGTACCAAGACAGAAAGCCAACCCTGAAGTAACTAAGAGCATAAGACTTGCCATACTGGGACAGACCGAAAGTCCATCAAGCCCAGTATCCTGTTTCCAACCAACCCAGGTCCCAGAGAATAGAAGTCTAATGATTAGACAGTACATAGTCTATAAAAACATTAAACATTAAAGCAGCAGTCCTCAAATAAAGTACAGTACTGTAATTTAAATAGAAAGAAAAGATAGGAGGTTTACACTTTACTTTTGTTCTTCATCGATCCCACTGTTCCCTCTCCACCACCACATCCAACATTCTCCCCCCCTATCTCTCTTTCTTCATTCCTCATATGCACAATTTTTCTTTCCTTCTCACTGAGACACCCATACCCAACAATTCTCCCTATTCCCTCCCCATCTCAGCATCTCTTTCCCACACTCCCTCCATTCTTCCATCATATGTCCAAGTTCATGCTCCCCTTCTTCTCTTCCTCCATTCTGTGTCCCAACTCTCTTTCTCCTTTCTTCCATCATTTGTCTGAAGTTTGTGCTCCCTCCCTTCCTTGTGTCGTAAAGAGATCCTACTTCTCCCATCCTGTGCCAAAGTGCCCCCTCTTCCTCTCCCATGAATCTCCTTCTCCCTTCCATGTCCCAACACACCCCTCCTCCTTCTTTCCACGTCCCAATGCAACCCTCATAGTCCTTCCCTTCCCTCTGTGTCCTAAATTCATGCCTCCCTCCCTTCCATGAGTGCTTACCTCCTCTGGCCGGTTCCCTCCTCCCAGCCGCACTTCTCTTCACAAAGCCACAGCTGTGGCTCCTACACTCGGCTGCCCAGAAGATTTCCCTCTGACATCAGAGGGAAGGCTTCCAGGTCAGCTGTTGGCCACATATAAGAGCCGCTGTTCGTGGCTTTGCGAAGAGAAGTGCAGCTGGGAGAAAGGAACCAGCCAGAGGAGGTAAACATCCACATGAGGGAGAGAGGCATGATTTTGGAACACAGAACAAAGGGAAGGTCAAGGGAGGGTCACATTGGAACACAGAAGGGAGGAAGAAGGGGCCACATTGGGACAGGAAGGGAGAGGCAAGACCAGATTCATAAGTACGAGTCCGACATAAGCCAGACGTTCTTAACTTGGGGACTGCCTGTATAAAACTTTCCTCAAGTTTAGATATGGAAAGATGAGCTAGTCTAAAATCCAAATATATTTAAATTAAAAAAAAATATGAATGCTATAAAAAAAACAACCCAATCAAGATAGAAGTCATTGACTTTGGGAGAAGTGCTTGCCTTTAAGGAGTTCAGTTATTTGCAACCAATAGGCCAAAGACTTGTTGTTTCTGCTTTTTCTCAGGGTCCATGCTGCATCAGTCTTTGTAGCTATCTTATCTTAAGTATCTTAAGCTAAGCTTATCTTAAGTATATAATTTGAACATAAGAACATAAGAAATGCCTCCGCTGGTCAGACCTGAGGTCCATCGCGCCCAGCAGGTCCGCTCACGCGTGCGACTCCATCAGGTCCAGGACCTGTGCAGTAATCTTTTATCTATACCCCTCTATCCCCTTTTCCAGCAGGAAATTGTCCAATCCTTCTTAAACCCCAGTACCGTTCGCTGCCCTAAACGTCCTCTGGAAGGTATCCAGGTGTCCACCACACGTTGGGTAAAGAAGAACTTCCTAGCATTCGTTTTGAATCTGTCCCCTTTCAACTTTCCGAATGCCCTCTTGTTTTTTTATGTTCTGAAAGTTTGAAGAAATCTGTCCCTCTCTACTCCTCTCTATGCCCTTCATGATCTTGTAAGTCTCTATCATATCCCCTCTAAGTCTTCTCTTCTCCAGGAAAAGAGACCCAGTTTATCTCCAATCTCTCAGCATATGAAAGGCTTTCCATCCCCTTTAATCAGTCGTGTCGCTCTCCTCTGAACTCTCTCGAGTAACACCATATCCTTCTTAAGGTATGGTGACCAATACTGGACGCAGTACTCAAGATGCGGACGCACCATTGCCCGGTACAGCGGCATGATAACTTCTTTCGTTCTTGTTGTAATACCCTTCTTGATTATCCCCAGCATTTTATTCGCTCTCTTGGCGGCTGCTGCGCACTGTGCCGTCGGCTTCATTGTCATGTCCACCATTACCCCCAAGTCCCTTTCTTGGGTACTCTCATTCAATAACATCCCTCCCATCGTATAGCCGTGCCTCGGGTTTCTGATTCCCACATGCAGTACTTTACATTCTCAACATTGAACTTCATCTGCCATCTCTCTGCCCATTCTCCCAATTTGTCCAAGTCCCTTTGCAATTTTTTCACAAGTCCTCCTTTGTCCGAGCTCCACTAAATAGTTTGGTGTCGTCCGCAAATTTTATTATCTCACTCTTGTTCCTGTTTCTAGATCATTTATGAATATATTAAATAGCAGCGGCCCGAGCACTGAGCCCTGCGGAACACCACTCGTGACCTTCCTCCAGTCCTGAGTAGTGTCCCTTCACCCCTACCCTCTGTTTCCTACCCGCTAACCAGTTTCTGATCCATCTATGCACGTCTCCGTCCACCCCATGGTTCTTCAGTTTCCGGAGTAGACGTTCATGAGGCACCTTGTCAAAGGCTTTCTGGAAATCTAGGTATATGATGTCTATGGGGTCTCCTTTGTCCATCTGTTTGTTAATTCCCTCGAAGAAGTGCAATAAGTTGGTCAGACACGATCTCCCCCTGCAGAAACCATGTTGGCTGGTTATCAGAAGTTCGTGTTTTTCAAAATGTTCATCAATTTTTTTCTTTTATTAGTGCTTTCGCCATTTTCCCCGGAACAGAGGTCAAACTCACCGGTCTGTAGTTTCCCGGGTCTCCTCTTGATCCCTTTTTAAAGATGGGCGTAACGTTTGGCTATCTTCCAATCCTCCGGAATCACACCTGTTTTCAGAGATAGGTTGCAAATTTGCTGTAGTAGTTCCGCTATTTCCTCCTTTAGTTCCTTCCAGCACCCTTGGATGGATTCCATCCGGAACCCGGGGATTTGTCAGTTTTTAGTTTTTCTATCTGTCTGCGCACATCATCAAGGCTCACTTCTATGGATTGTTAACTTTTGTGCTTGATTTCCATTGAAGAATTGCTCAGGTTCCGGTATGTTGGTTGTGTCTTCGTTTGTGAAATACAGATTGAAAAAGAACATGTTAAGTCTTTCTGCGACCTCTTTCTCTTCCTTCACTGCTCCCTTCCTGTCTCCGTCATCCAGTGGTCCCACCTCCTCCCTAGCCGGCTGTTTCCCCTTTAACATATCTAAAGAACGGTTTTGAAATTTCGTGCTTCCCTGGCTAGTCCTCTCTTCATACTCTCTTTTGGCTTTTCGAACCACACGGTGACATTCTTTTTGATACTTCCTGTGCTCTCTCCAGTTTACCTCAGTTTTGTCCCTTTTCCATTTTTCTGAATGAATTTTTCTTATTGCTTATCGCTTCCTTCACTATTTTAGTTACCACGCCGGGTCTTTTTATTCGACTCTTGTTGCACCCTTTTCTGAATCTGAAGACACTCTTTATTCTTTTATATATGCGATGATTGGGTGGTGTGAGGCGGTAGTGTTGGGGATCTCCCCAGTTATCGCCTCTATGATTCTGAGCATAAAGTTTTATAATATTATGTACACAACTGACACAGTACATTTATAAACATTATCAAGAGTGGTTTTTCTTTGTTTTATACACTTGTCTTTATCACTCTATTTTTGAATAATTTAAGCCTTTCCCCCCCTTTTTTGTGAATCTTATGGTGGAAGCAGGACAGAAGAGAAACTGCTCTACAATGGTTGTCTCCAAACAAACAAATCATTAAAAATACAAACATCTTTCACAAGCTTAGAAGTGCACCACTATACAGGTAATAATTTAAAGTCCTAGTATGTCATTTCCTTTTGAAAGATAACATATTTTAAAAAAAAAGCACCAAAAAACAACAACCCCACTCTGCAGTGTTCCACCTTTCTTTTAGTGTTTGCCTTTGGTAACTTGTATCACCATTTTAAAGGGTTAGTTTTTAACTTTGGACTTCATATCATGTAAGCTCACTGCAAAGGTTAATATACAGATTGTATAACACACTTAGGAATGTATTTTACATATCACCTTCCTTATAAAAACAACTTTGCAAAGCATACAGAGGTGCAGCTACTGGACCAGTTTCTCTCTTGTGGTGGTAGCAAAGGCAAAAGGGTCTTCCGATTTCAAAATATTATAAAATTATGCTTGGATTTCAACATTCTGTGTGAGTGTTTTTGCAAAACAGTCTCTTTTCTGGGTGTTCTGGAGGAATCCCAATAGAAGAGAGCAGAATGAGCCTAGTCTTCAAACCCACTTTAATGGCAACCAGTAGTGCAGTACATGCTTAAAATAATTGATTCAATCATGACTTGCCAGATGTTTTTAGGATTGATCGATTATTTTAAGCATGTACTGCACTATTGGTTGTCGTTTAAAGTGGGTTTGAAAACCATGCTCGTTCTGGCTTTCTTCTATTTAGATTCTGTCTCCATTGTTTGCTGTTTTGGAGGAATCTGCATATGATGCCAAAACAAGCTGCAATTTCTTGTTCTGGATGAATAGAAAACTCTTTCCAGTGTGTCATGAACATGGATTAAATAAAATATGGAGTAAAATAACCACACTGTAAGGCTCTAAAGCAGCTGCAGGTTTTCAGGATTTCTACTATGAATATGCCAGGAGAATCTATTTGCATGGACTACCCACCTCTGCTCTAAAGCACAGTTACTTACTGTAACAGGTGTTATCCAGGGACAGCAGGCAGATATCTCACTGATGGGTGACGGTATGGACCATTTTAAAGAACTTAGAAAGTTCTCGATTTGCCCGAACTACACTATGCGGCGAGTGCCTTCCCGCCCAATGAGGGCCACGTGGTCCTTATCAGTTAAGATACGCCAGCTAAGAAGCCAACCCGGGGAGGTGGGTGGGTTGTGAGAATATCTGCCTGCTGTCCCTGGATAAATAACTGTGCTTTATCCCAAGTCAAGCAGGCAGCATATTCTCATTCATGGGTTACCTCCAAGCTAACTGAGATGGGATGGTGGGAGTGCTGGCCAAAGAAAATATAATTTGAAATACAGAGTGGCTGAAGTGCCCATTCCGTCTGGAGAAAGAACCCAGACAATAGTGAGAAGTGAAGGTATGAACTGAGGACCAGGAGGCAGCTTTACAGAGTTCCGCAATTATGTAGTTGTAAGGAAAACAACAAAAGCTGCCAGAACTTGAACTCTGCGGACTGCGACACGATTTCCCCATGCCAGGACCAGTCTGAGAAGAGCAGAATGAGATGTAGGGCAATCAGCACAGTTTGAAAATCGTTCTCTTAAATATAGGATACCCTAACTTGGTTGGATCAAAAGAAATGAAAAGGTAGGGAGAAAAATGCTGCGACTTTGACCGGTGAATTAAGGAGGTCAGAAACCCGCTTTCATTCCAAAGTATACAAAGCAAGTTCCCCGTAGGAGAACGAGATGTAGGAAAAAACACAGGCAGAAGAAGTGACTGAGTGAGATGAAAATTGACAAAGTGTAAAAGAGACTTTGGACATAAACGCAGAACCACCATATCATGATGAAAAACTGTGAAGGATGAATCTGCTACTAATGCTTGTAACTCACTGACTCTCCTGGCAGAGGTGAGAGTTAAGGAAAACCACTGTCCAGACAAAAAACTCAAAGATGAGTTGATGTCATTGATACAAATGGTAGCTTCAACCAACTGGAAAGAACTACAGAAAGAGCCCAGACAACATGAGGAGTCTGTAGAGATGGTTTCACAGGAAAAAGATTCCATCATAAACCTGGAAACCCAGTGGAAAAGGCTATAGCCCAAATGACAGTGGAAGGTATGAGGTGTGGTTATAAACATTAAAAATCCCTGTCATGAAATCTGGAAACCAGAGAATAAGGGGAAAGAGGATGACCCTCGACTGACAAAAGGAAAAAAATGCAAAACTATTAAAAAGAAGTCTGAGAGATATAGACTCGAGACTAGAATCAAACAAAAGAAAAAAATTAAGTCAAGATGAAGTCCACCGGCTAAGAAGGTGAAACATACAGATAAAAAGACACCAGGAAAAAACCTAACCACTTTTGATGGTGACATGTTTGAATGGCTGGTATCCTGGAGACAACCAGAAATGAACAAACGGGCTGAGAAAGATGTAAATGAAATGGCGCAGCCCGAGAAAAAACCAATGCATATTGGAATGAGTCAAAGATTCCTGAGTCGGAGTGAACCATGTAGGAAATATTAGAAGTAAGGGCTACCTAAAACTGAGATGAAGAAAAAGGGAGAACCCATGTTGCCTGGGCCACCATGAAGGAAAGAGAAGCATGGTGGCTGCTTCTCCCTTGAGTTTGAATAAAATGCTCAACAGGAGAAGAAGTGGAGGAAATGTATACAGAAAACATGCCCCTCCAATCCAGGAGAAAACCAGTTGCTATCAAACGAAGAAGAAAGGAAAGTCTAAAGCCAAACTGGAGCAACTGATGATTGCAAATAGGCACAAACAAGTCCACTTATAGGGTGCCAATGGACAAACTGGAGAGCTGTAGAGTTGAGAGTCCAGTTGTTGAAAAAAATCTGCTGAGGTTGTCTGCTATGGAATTCTATTTCCTTTGAATAGAGAAATGCAGCAAGAGCAGATTGGAAACTGCTGCCCAAGTCCATATATGCTGGGCCTCTTGACACAACAGGAGAGAGCCCGATCCTCCTTGCTTATTGATAACTACTGGATTGACTGTGCAAGAGAGGAGGACTTGAGGGCAGAGTAGATGATGAAAAAACCATGAGGGCCTAAAACATCACACGAAAGATTAGGAAATTGATGTGAAATTTCCGTTCCTTGGCAGTCGAAAGACCCTGAGGCTACAGATTGTCCATATTAACCCCCCCTCCCATGCAGAAAAAGATGCATCAGTCATGATGACCATGCAAGGAGGGGACAAATAAAAAAGGGGAACCTCCGGATAGACTAGAGGAGATTGACCATAATGGAAGCAACTGCAGATCAAAGATATACATGCTTTGAGAAAAGAGCCCTAGCCTGATACCACTGGAAAACAAAAGCCCACTGAGGAGTACAAAAATGTAGTCCAACCCGGGGCGTAACAGAAACAGGAGAAGCCCTGTTGCTCAGAAGAACCATCAGGTGTCTAACAGAAAAGGATTGAAAAAGGAAACAACTGTGGATACAGACAGATGAGAGATTGAAAGTAATCTTAAAGAAGAAACGCTCTCATATGAGTGGTATCAAGGAGTACCCCAATGAAACACAGACATGAATTTGGGGTATGTAAACTTCAAACCTAAAGAAAAATTAGATGGTTTGAGATGGTGCTTGAACCATTTTCCAAGAAAAAACAGCCAGAGAAAAAATAGATGGTTTGAGATGGTGCTTGAACCATTTTCCAAGAAAAAATAGATGTTTAGAAAAGGAAAAAACCTGAAGGCCCTGTAATCGAATAGATGCGGCCAGCACAATCAGACACCTCAAGAAGAATCTGGGAGCAAATGCCAGATCAAAAGAAAAAACCCTATACTTGTAAGGACAACGGCTGAGTTGAACTGAAAAGTGTAGACTGGAAGCCGTATGAATCGGAGCATGTGGCGTCTGCCTTGAAACCAGGAAGCAGAGCCATGAGGTCTGAATAAGGAAAAACTAGTCCTGAAGAACTTCTCAACTAGAAAAAACACAGTCCTCAGGTGTACTTGAAACACAATAGAAATATGGGATGAGAATCCCTAACTCCACTAATTGAAGATAACCCTTCGAGGAGAATCAGCAGAAGAAACAAAAAGGACTGCATAAGATCCCAACTAGAATCTCTTAGAAAATAAGGGATCTGAGAGCAGGGTGAAAACATTAAGTGTAAACCTGCCATATGAAGAAAACTCAGAGAGCGAAGGTTCTTAGCAGTACATGAAGAACTGAAAAAACAGCCTCCGAATGAGAAAGACAGGAAAAAATGTAAACACAAATCTCCATTGAGGAAAAGATGGAGAAGAATGCTACTGAGACATAATGTGGAGGAAACATGTCGTAGCATAATCCTGGGAATAGCAAAAAGCGTTCCCCAAAGCAGACACCTGTCCTGATGAGTAAAGAAAAAAACCCAGATATTCAATTTCAGACCAGATCTGTAAAAACCAGATCTACAAGAACAGGTACTGTAAGAACAGGTACTAAAACATAGACACTGTATGTGGAAGTAGAGAAATGAAATGTGACAACATGGAATATGTAAACAAATATATGCCAAGGAAAATCATTCAGGCAATAAAGGAATCTAGGAAGCCTAGTTGGCGAACCGGTCCCTAGCCTTGTTCACTGTGCCTAGAAAGAAAGAGGCCTACACACTAGCCTTTAGAATGAATTCCACCAATAGGGAGTCAATGATACATGCTGATTGCTGCTAAAGGCATGTCAAAAAAGTTCCCATAAATATCATGGAAGGGAAGCAAACAAACTTTGAGTAGAGAACTACAAATCAAAGAAAAGAAAATCCTTAGTGAAGGAAAAAGACTTTACAGAGTCAACTTCCAAAGGAATGCAAGTTACAGACAGTTCCCTAAGAGGTCTATAAAAAATCTTTGTTTCTCAAAGGGAAAAGAGAAACACGTGGTGAAAAAACACCCACCTCTTCAGAGAGATACGGGGTGCTGTTCCAAAAAATACCCCTACCCTCTCAGAAAGTCAATCCCAAACTGTACAGTCAGGAAATCGATGTTGAAGGCAGAATACAGCTTAATGATTGCAAAGCCTTCCCATACCGAATTGACACCGACGCCTGTAACTTTAAAGAAGACTGAGGTTCCAACATTGCTAGAATCACAGAAGGATGTCGGTAGAGACAAGTTCGAGCAGGAAAACCTGCCTGGAAAAGGAGCCATAAGATGAGGGAAAAAACAGTATGACAGCCCAATAAGGCCCCACCAGGCCTACCCGATGACGGTAAAAAGAAAAAAATACAGAAACTAAAAAATTAGTTTTTGTTGAGGTTTTTTATTTGTTTTTTTTAAAAACTAACAACTAAAGGAAATAAAGAACTGACTAAAAAGTCAGGAAACTGTGAGAGCGGGAAGGCAGAAGAAAATTTTTCAACAGCCATTGAAACGCTACTTCTTAGCTCCAAGGAAACTAAGAAACTGAAGGACCGCGCACCCTCATCGGGCGGGAAGGCACTCATGCATGCGCGGTTCGGGCAATCAAGAACTTTCTAAGTTCTTAAAGTGGTCCGTATCGGGGCTCTGTCGGTGACGTCACCCATCAGTGAGAATATGTTGCCTGCTTGTCCTGGAATAAAGGGATCATTCACTTTGTTTCTCAGTAAGACACATCACACGCTCAAGTGATGTTAAAAACTAGAAAGTAAAATTTACTTGAGTCTAAAATCAGCAAAACGGTACAAAAAAAAGTTGAAAATCACTGGAAAACAAAGTTCTCTGAGGGCAACAGGTATAAGTCCTCATACATGAGTAAAGTTATCTGACAGAACCTGGTGAAGGTAGACAAATAACTAATCTCTTGAGTTCTGTAGAGCTTTCCAGCATATTAACTTCCACATGTGACGTCAAATGGGACTACTTCAGCTTCATATCTAGGTATGCCAATATACTCATATATGAGAAAGTCAACTCTTGGAAGAGATGAGTGGTTAGCATCAGTGGTGTAGCATGGGTAGGAGGGGTAAGGGGCGGTGGAGCCCCCCTCCATGCCTTCCCCTCTGTTCCCCACTCCTTCAGCGCCACATTCTCACCTTCCCTTCCCACCCCGTGGCGTGGTGGGAGAGAGAGGTGCTGACGCCCCCCACCATGACAGCACCCAGGACTGTCGACCCCCCCCCCACACACACAAACACCTTTACTAAGCCACTGGTTAGCATGAGGAATTGCATCCAAATGTACTTGGAAATCATTTGCTGCAAGTAAGCAGCCTTTCTTTCTTCAAGAATAAGCAGCATTTGAAGTCTAACTATGGGAATCTCTAGCTATCAGGTTGCTTTTAAATGAAAAAGGCAAATGACCCCCCCTCCCCCGGATCAAATAGGCAACAAAATTGTCTATGTTGTCAAAAGTTTTTTTGCATCTTTTTTTAAACTGGAGATTTTTTTTTTAAAAGGCCTCGAGGGGATAGCGTTCAATTCTACAACTCAGATTTCAAAACACATTGACCAAGCCTGCTGCACTGGGAATTCCTCTCCAAGCAATAACTTGATATGAATGAATAGACAGAAGTCCACATTATATTTGCGGATCTAGATAGAAACTGACCTCAGGTAAGCCACAATACACCTTGACCTACCATTCTAGGCTCACACCTGCCTGGGCAAAAGAGAAAATGCAATATACTAGTCAACTGTGTGCTTGACCACAGAACAACCAGTGTCACATGTCTACTGGTGGTTCTCACGTGTATAGTATAGTATAAGATGATCAATACTAATAAAAATTTGGCCACAAGGTCTTCTAATTATGCTTTCTCCTGAAAAACTTCACATCCCAAAAAAACCAAGGCTTGAAATATCTCCTTTCTTAGAGCACATCCGACAGCAACACTTTAAGAACATAAGAGTCATACTGTGTCAGACCAATGGGCCATCTATCCCAGTATTCTATTTCTGGCAGTGGCCAAACCAGGTCACAAGTACCTGGCAGAACCCCAAATAGTAGCAGCACTGTAATTCTACTGATCCCAGGGCAAGCAGTAGCTTCCCCCCCCCCATGTCTGTCTCAACAGCAGACTATGGATGTTTCCTCCAGGAACTTATCCAAACTTTTTTTAAACCCAGCTACACTAACTGCTGTTACCAGAGCTTAACTATTTTTTGAGTAAAAAAATATTTCCTATTTGTTTTAAAAGTATTTCCGTGTAATTTCATTGAGGGTCTCCCGGTGTTTGTACTTTTTAAGAGTGAAAAATCGATTAACTTTTACCCTTTCTGTCCCACTCAGGATTTTGTAGACATCAATCATATCCCCCCATCAGCCATCTCTTTTCCAAGCTGAAGAGCCCTAACCTCTTTTGACCTTCCTCATATGAGATGTGTTCCATCCTCTGTTGACAACCACACTTTGGTACTATAATTATAGCAACACAGTAAATAATGGTAGAAAAGCCATGGTTCATTTTTACAGTTGATTGATTTTTTTTTTTTTTTTAACTATTTTAATTTTTATTACTTTTTCCTACACATAACATCAACACCTGGGGAGAAAACAATCCCCACAATAGATAGCAAGCCAACAAAAGATTAGTGCACATTTTTTCTTCAATGCTCCAATCTAACTTCCAGGAAGATAAACCCCTCTCCCTCAAAATTTGCCTCCCTCCCCACTAAAGAAACAAAAATAAGCAGTCATAGAAAATTAATCTGCCATTGTTGGATTGTATTTATTTTTTTTATATACTGCTTGTGCAATGCATTAAACGGTTTACAAAGCTACAAACTTCAAAAATACATCACAATATATCTATAAAGATATCATCCTATATAATAAAACCCTAGTGCGTGCATGCGCTCTTGAAATTTTGTGATCCCTGCTGATGTGATTTCTGATCCGTGGCAGCCAATCCGGCGGCAGGGAACATTTTGGCCACTCCCCTCCTCCCGCCCTCACTCGCCATGGAAGCCAGGCAAGCTCTCTCCCTGCCGCGTCCTCAGCAGGGAACACACCTCCCGCCCTAACTCGCCGCTGCTGCTGATCCTCCTTTAAAGAGCAGCCCGCGATGGTGTCCGGATTTAGCGAACCTCGCAGGCCGCTCTCCACCCTCAGTAGCACGTTCCCTCTGACGCACGGGATCGCGTCAGAGGGAACGTGCTACCGAGTTGGAGAGCGGCCTGCGAGGTTCGCTAAAGCTCCGGCGGACACCATCGCAGGCTGCTCTTTACAGGAGGATCAGCCACCACGGAGATCGTGAGAAGAGCCACTGGTACTTTGAAACTTGCAGGCCAGCCCGCGGGAAGGGGGAGGGGCTGAACGGAGCAGGGCAGCTCACGGTAAGAGAAAGGAATGGGGGGGTGGGGGAAAATGCTGCTACTACTTCACAGGGATCTGGAGGGGAAGGGAAATATCACTGCTGCTTCTGCAAAGGAAAGTGGGGGGGGGAGAAGGGAATGGGGGGGGAAATGCTGCTACTGCTTCAGCAGGGACCTGGAGAGGAAGGGAAATACCACTGCTGCTTCTGCAAAGGAAAGTGGGGGGGGGAGAGAAGGGAATGGGGGTGGGGGAAAACGCTGCTACTACTTCACAGGGATCTGGAGAGGAAGGGAAATATCACTGCTGCTTCTGCAAAGGAAAGTGGGAGGGGGGAGAAGGGAATGGGGGGAAAATGCTGCTACTGCTTCAGCAGGGACCTGGAGGGGAAGGGAAATACCGCTGCTGCTTCTGCAAAGGAAAGTGTGTTGGGGGGGAGAGAAGGGAATGGGGGGTGGGGGAAAATGCTGCTACTACTTCACAGGGATCTGGAGGGGAAGGGGAAGGGAAATATCACTGCTGCTTCTGCAAAGGAAAGTGGGGGGGGGGAGAAGGGAATGGGGGGGGAAATGCTGCTACTGCTTCAGCAGGGACCTGGAGAGGAAGGGAAATACCACTGCTGCTTCTGCAAAGGAAAGTGGGGGGGGGAGAGAAGGGAATGGGGGTGGGGGAAAACGCTGCTACTACTTCACAGGGATCTGGAGAGGAAGGGAAATATCACTGCTGCTTCTGCAAAGGAAAGTGGGAGGGGGGAGAAGGGAATGGGGGGAAAATGCTGCTACTGCTTCAGCAGGGACCTGGAGGGGAAGGGAAATACCACTGCTGCTTCTGCAAAGGAAAGTGTGGGGGGAGAGAGAAGGGAATGGGGGGTGGGGGAAAATGCTGCTACTACTTCATAGGGATCTGGAAGGGAAGGGAAATATCACTGCTGCTTCTGCAAAGGAAAGTGGGGGGGGAGAAGGGAATGGGGGGTGGGGGAAAATTCTGCTACTGCTTCAGCAGGGACCTGAAGGGGAAGGAAAATACCGCTGCTGCTTCTGCAAAGGAAAGTGTGGGGGGGGGAGAGTAGGGAATGGGGGGGGGGGGGGAAAATGCTGCTACTACTTCAAAGGGATCTGGAGGGGAAGGGAAATATCACTGCTGCTTCTGCAAAGGAAAGTGGGGGGGGGGGAGAGAAGGGAATGGGGGGAGGAGGAAAATGCTGCTACGACTTCACAGGGACCTGGAGGGGAAGGGAAATACCGCTGCTGTTTCTGCAAAGGAAAGTGGGGGGGGGAGAGAAGGGAATGGGGGGGGTGGGGGAAAATGCTGCTACTATTTCACAGGGATCTGAAGGGGAAGGGAAATATCACTGCTGCTTCTGCAAAGGAAAGTGGGGGGGGAGAGAAGGGAATGGGGGTGGGGGAAAATGCTGCTACTACTTCACTGGGACCTGAAGGGGAAGGGAAATACCACTGCTGCGTCTGCAATGGAAAGTGGGGGGGGGGGGGGGAGAGAGACAGAAAGAAATACAGACAGATAAAGAGGCCAGGGAGAGAGACAGACAGAAATAAAGACAGACAGGGGACCAGAGAGACAGACAGAAAGAAAGACAGACAGATAAAGGGTGCCAGGGAGAGATAGAAAAAAATAGCAGGAGGGAGAGAGACAGAAAGAAAGGAAGAAAGAGACAGGAGCAGGGAGAAAGACATAAATAAAGAAAAACAGACATGCATATATTCTAGCACCCGTTAATGTAACGGGTTTAAACACTAGTCCTTTATAATAAAGCCCTAAGTGTGCATGCGCACTTAGGGTGGCGTGTTCCCTGCCATCGTGGTGTCTGGGTCTGTGCTGAATTCCATTTTCGAACATGGAGGCAGGGAACACGCCGGCGACTCCCCCCTCCCGCTCTCACTCACAAACCACTGCTGCCGCTCCTCTTCAAAGCAGCCTGCTGAGGTTCGGCGGCCGGCTGTAGCTAACCTCCTCGGCCACTCTCCACCTCAGTACCACTTAAAGAGAACTTTATAACCATTTTCAACTATAACCATTGATGTCCCAAATACATTCCCACTCATTCTCTCCCCATATCCACTTTCCTAGCATTCATATATTTAAGAATATAAAGAGGTTTTCTCCTCACCATGTTAAGACAATAGTAAATTTTAGAAGTTGACCCCTTTTGCATAGCTGGAGCAAACAATTGTTCAAAAGCAGATTTCCCTTTTGAGAAATCTCCCAAGACCCCAGCACTTTGCAAACAGTATATGAGTTGAAAGTAGAGGAACAAATCCGTAGAAGGCAATTCATATCTTTTGCAGTTCTCCTAAAGCAAGCATCCTATTCCACATGGAGTCTCACACTTGTCTTACATACACTAATTCTCACCTCTCTCACTGTCAAAAAACATCCTACTCCCTTCCAGGGTCAAATTGAGCACTAAAGTGTAGACGTGTGTACCATGGGTATTTTTCCCCTCAAGCAGTCAATCCACTGCCCAGACATAGTGAAGTTGTTAAAAGAACAGCTTGCTCTATGCTATATAGACCCCCCCACACCCTTTACTAGGCAGCCAAAGCAAATGCATCAGAGGTGTATCTAAAACCTTTTTCTGTGCTTGACCACCTGTGCTTGCAACTCTCAACTGAGCTGCCTGGTAATTTTTTTAATATTGGGAACTGCAAGCCTCCCTTCAGCCATACCCCAATACAGAATATATTGTGCTATCCTAGGGGGATGGTGTTCCCATATAAATCTTCATATAAGCTGTTGAAGGCACATTAAGACCCTATCTGGTATCTTTTATGTCAAAAATACAGCAACTGGGGCAAGATCATCATTTTGACCACAGCAATCCATCCCACCCAAGGCAGACAAAAAAACACTCCAGCTATCAAACTTCCTCTTAATCTTTCCTAAAAGTGAACTACAGTTGACATCATAAAGATTAGTTCTGGGACTCCCTAGTTAAACACCCAAATATCAGATAGAGGATGACACCCAATGGAAAGGAAGTTTGGCCCACAATCGCACCAAATTTGTGCTCAGATATAGGTCACATTAAGTACCTCAGATTATTCATGTTAATCTTAAACCCTGAAACATGCCCAAACCTTTCCAATTTACTCATAACCACTGGGAAAGAATCCTCTGCTGAGGCAAGGTGAAAAGAAGATCAACAGAACAGGCTCAACTTATATTCATGCTCATGAACTCTAATACCCCTGATTAAAGCTTGCTCTTGTACAGTCTGAGCAAAAGGCTCAATAGCCAAAGTGAACAAGATGGGGAAAGGGGACATACTTGTCTTATCCCACAAAATAATTCAAAAGTATTAGAATAACTTGCATTAATCTTAATACAGGCTAAAGGTGCGGTATAAAGAACATGAATCCAGTGGAATACCTAGCATATGTGACACCCAGGGCCCATCATTTTTTGACCCCCCCCCTCATCTAAATGAAAAATATGATTTTTAGTAACAATCCACATATCGCACAACAAGAGTGTACCTGGGAAAAGGCAGCATCTTAAAACACTGCAGTGAGCACTAGAACACCAACACATACATTGTAAAACTAAACAAGCCAGATCAATGCCAACAGAAAAATATGTCCTTTTCATCCACACAGAACAGAGATACACCCTCGCCCAAAATGGAATAATCACAAACTAAAAATAGAAATATGTAGACAAAAGTCAAACTGAACCGCCAAGAAACCAGACTCTGCATACAATGCAACACCACAAAAACAGTGACACATGTCCCCTAATACTGTGCAAAATATAAAGACAGTAGATGTAAATTTAAATTTGAAAAATATGATACATAACAATCACCATTTTACAAATTAACAAATAGAAATAAAACAAATAATGGTGTCTAAATACAGATTACTCTCTCCCTCAGCCACCGATGTATCAGGTCTATAAAGGCCCTTATAAACTTCCACAAAGCATTCACGAATCCTATACTCTTGCCACACCAAGCTACCATCAGTCTTTCGCATATGTACGACATTATTATCTACTCTTTGAATTTTTAACCTAAGAGCCAATAACCTACTGGCCTTATTATTAAACTCAAAAGAAGTTTGGCACAGTAATTTCAGACAGTACTAAAAGTCCTCCACCTCTCCCTCCTTCAGTCATCATCTAATATAAGAAAATGGTAAGCTGCGCATGCGCACTTCCTATGTGTGCGCCGGTTTTCCGTGAGCTGTAGCGACACATAGGAAGTGCGCTTGCGCGGCTTCCGGTTATTTGAAAGACGCGGCGGTGGCTACTCTCACGATCCCCGCCTGCGTCGGACTTCCGACGCAGGTGGGGATCATGAGAGGAGCCACCGCCGCGTCTTTCAACTAAAAAAAAAAAAAAGTCAAGACGGATGTCACCACCGCGGCTGTCGGCGGCTGCAGGCCGCAGAAGCTGTAGCCCGCCGCAGCCGAGCACGGAGAAGGGCCGAAGTTTTTTTCAACTTCAGAGACGCTGCAGCGGCTCTCTCTATATCTAGTCATCGGCGGCGTCTTCGTTCCTCTCCCCGGCACACCCGAACCCCTGTTCAGCCTCCCATCCGACCCTCCCTTTGGCTCCCTTAGTTCCTTGCCGCCGCTCCTCTTCTCTTCCCACCCTGCGGTCCCAACAAACGTCCTTACTCCAGCAGGGGCCGCAGCACTCTAAATACGCTGCTTCGCAGCCTGCTACTGCCCTGATTTGCTTTGCCCGACACGGGCCGGAGAGCTGTATGTAAGTGTGTGTGTGCGTGTGTATAGCCGAGGAGGAAGTGCAGCAGGAGCAAGGAGGTGGGGAGAGTGGATTTCCCCTACTTGGATGTCAGACATCAAGAGGATTGGAGTAAAAGCTTTGGTCCTGTGATCCTCACTCTTTTCCTGGGGCTACTGCTGGACAGGGGGGGGGAGCAGGACATAAAGGAGAAGAGCTACTGCTAGACAGGGGAGGAGGGAATGGGAGGGGTGCTGCTGGACAGGGGGAGAAAAAAGGAGAAGGGCTACTGCTATATGGGGGAGCAGGGAAAGGGGGAGAGGTGTTGCTGGACAGAGAGGAGGTAAAAATGAGGGAGAAGGGCTGCTAGCACCCGTTAATGTAACGGGCTAAACAACTAGTCCAGTTAAAACTACATATTAGAGAATGACACGGGGAGCGATCCCCGCAGCGAACCGCTGCGTGGCTGCGGTTTGGCTGCGGGTTATGGTGACCTCATTAGCAAATCGCCGCAGACGCAGGGACAAATCCTTTCACCGCCCGCAAAAACGGTGAATAGATTTGTCCCCGCAGGCCAATGTCCCCCCTTCTAGGAACCGCTATTTACCTGTGTTTCACCTGCACGTTGCCGCATTGACTCCACTCCCCAATATACTGGCTCCTCATTTGTCAGATCAACCCTTCCTGCCAATAGAACCCGCCCCCCCCCCGACGATCGCCGGCAGGAAGGTGCTCAGCCCTTCATGCCGACAGAACCAGCCCTCCCCAACGATCGCGGCAGGAGGGTACCCATCCCCTCCTGCCTACCCCAACCCCCCCCCCCAACGGCCCTCCCGACGATCGCAGCAGGAGGATATCCAACCCCTCCTGCCAGCTCCCCAACAGCCCCCCTATGATCACTGGTAGGAGGGTGCCCAACCCCTCCTGCCGGACCCTCCCCCAACAAACCCCGCCATCCCGAAACACCACCCTTAGTCTTACTTTCCAAGTTGGACCGGACAGCTCCTCGCTCGTCTGGCCAGCAGGCCTGCCTCCGTCCAAATGAGGCGGGCCCGCCCCTCCCCTCCCCTGCCTAACCCACAGGATCCTAGGGCCTGATTGGCCCAAGCACCTAAGGCCCCTCCTATAGCGGGAGTGGCTTTAGGTGCCTAGACCAATCAGGCCCTAGGATCCTGTGGGTTGGGCAGGGTAGGGGCGGGCCCGCCTCATTTGGACGGAGGCAAGCCTGCTGGCCATACGTGTGAGGAGCCGTCCGGTCCAACTTGGAAAGTAAGACTAAGGGGGTTCCGGGGTGGGAGGGTTCGTTGGGGGGGGGTCCAGCAGGAGGGGTTGGGTACCCTCCTGCCGGCGATCTTAGGGGAGGCCATTGGGAGGACCGGCAGGAGGGGTTGGGTACCCTTCTGCTGCGATTGTCGGGAGGGCCGTTGGGGGGGGTCTACAGGAGGGGTTGGGTGCCCTCCTGCCGTGATCGCTGGGGGGAGGGGAGACTTGCAGCCGTAGCCGCGGTCACTATGCTAATCACGATTAGCATAGTGACCGCGATTAGGTACACGATTTGGTACACGATTTGGTACACGATTTGCCGCGATTAGGTACAGCGGCCGCGTCTACTTACCATGTAGGCTAACATTGTAAGCATTAAAAGTACATGTCGTGTTTGTTTTTGTATAGTTATTAACTAATATTTAACTAAGTTTTAAAGTTTTAAAGAATGTTTCCTTTATACGTAAATAAAGAAAAGTATTTAAAATCGTACCCGTTTGAGGCTTTTATATATGCAGCGGTGACGGTGACGGGGCGGTGAATGGGGTTGCAGTGGCGGTGACGGGGCGGTGAATGGGGTGGCAGTGGCGGTGACGGGGCGGTGAAGGGAATGGCGGTGACGGGGCGGTGCAGAGGATGGTGAGACGGGGACGGGGCGGTGACGGGGACCAATTTTTTCACCGTGTCATTCTCTACTAGATATCTCTCCTACTATGATAGCATTTATGCACTCCCTCAAGGGTATTGACCAACCAGTACAGCAATTTTAACTCTTCCTGCTTATATTTTTTAATATGGGATGCAATAACTATCAAATGACCCCCATCATGGCTTTCGAACCTTCCTACAAACCCTCTGGAGTAACTCCAGGAACATCAGTGCTGTTTTTGTTGCACTGTATCAGGATCATCCAGTAAATCATCATTGAGCCTCCAAAATAGTTGGCCCAGGGAGCAAAGCCCATCCAATGACTCTACTCAGACTGGGGCATAATCTGACCAAGTGATCAGCTCAATGTCCAATATCTCCAGTATCAAGCAAAATAAAATCTATACAAGAATATGACTGATGGACAGAAGAGTAAAGTACAATCCCGCTTCTTTGGGTACTCCCAGCATCATCCGTCAACTAAATTCAGGGACTAGCTGTCCTGTAGAATATCCAGGACCCAGCAATCAGAGGTAATAGCCATCCATTCTTCCAGGAAGGCCAAAAGCCATCCCCCAATCTGTAAAGGAACAACCGAAGGCCTGGCGTCAGAAGTGCTTCTTAGGGGTAGATGCAGTGCAGCTCTTCGTAGACTGCGGACATTGGGATCCACCAAACCACTATTTGGATGACTGATAGGATCTCTGATCTGAGGAGCATCCATAATACTGACAGGAATGTCTGAAGCCCAGAAGCTGCACTCAAAGAGCCATTTGAGGACAAAATCAATCCTATGGTCGTAGGTATCCTTCAGCACAACCCCGCCATCACTAAGGAGAGAAGTGCACTTGGTAACCTGGGAAATCCACTTTTGGGGATGCAAAATGCTAATCAAATGTGTCTGCCATTGGGTAGTTTGGACATGGCTCTAACGACTCTCAGAGGACCCTCTGGTGCCTCCCAGTGATCCATGAGCATTTTCTCTATGTCTAGATGATCAGGAAAGTTCAAAGACTGCAGCGTCATGCTGCTCATAAGGGAGCATTCCATCGTTGCTCACTGCTCAACTTCCAATTTTAACTCCTGGAGGGATTCGGAAATTAGACTGACCAAAGTTGAGGGCTTAACCCTTTCAGGACCAAGGGACATATTTGTCCCATAACTTTAAAATCCTATAAATTTTGATTGGGATAGTCTACAGTTCTAAATTTGATATGTACGGATTCCATATGATACTGCCTTTATGTAAACAAACTGGTTCCGACATTCATTCATTAGCATCGTTGCTAGATTGACGAGAAGATTCACTTGCCACACTGTCCATAAGCCAGAAGTGTGATTTTTTTAAATAAAAATAATGATATTTCACAAAAAAAATCAATTTTTTTGGCATCTGCAAGCCCTTTTTACCATAAAAATGTCGTCAAAACCACAAAAATTGGCCTACGATCCTTATGGTCCTGAAAGGGTTAAAGAATCTACGCACTGTGGGGGTCCTCACTCAGACCTGAAGTCTCTCCCAGATCTGGATCTTTGAGCACCGCTACATCCCCTGCAGTGGTAGTATTTGCCTGTGTAAGCAATAGTATTGTTAGGTCATCCTGATCATCCTTATCATTAGCTGACAAATAATCCCCGGACAACTCGGGAATTCTGGACTGAGGACCTGTGTCCTGTGAATGAGGATAATTATCTAATCATCCGTACCTATAAACACAGCTTCTAATCAGTGAACTTTATTTGCTCGTGATAATTCAATTTCTAGTCCAAAATGACCCCTAGTATCTTAACCTTTACAACTTCCTTTATTATTGTTTTGTTTATGTTTATGCAAGATCCTAGTTTATGTCCCTCCCTACATGGAAATAGCATGACCTCTGTTTTAGATGCATTAAGAGCTAGTTTGGTTATCGTGTAACCAATTGTAAATTTTCAATAGTTTCTCATTGACTGATAAGATTTCTTCGGTTGAGCTTGAATCTAGGTGATACAAAAGTTGAACATCATCAGCATATGCAAATGGTGTAAATCCAATTGATTGATTAAGAGTTAACAGAAAAGCCAAAAATACGTTAAACAATAAGGGTGATAAAATTGAGCCTTGAGGAATCCCGAAACTTGTTGAGATTGTATTGGAAGATGAGATATTGAATATTACTTTTGATGAGCGTTCCGAAAAATATGACTGAAACCATTGAAAGACGTTATAACTTATTCCTAAGGATCTGAGTCTACTTAGAAGGAGATGATGATCTATAGTGTCAAAGGCTGATGATAAATCTAAGGATATGAGGAGAACAGATTGATGATGATCCAAAAAGTAAAGAACAGAGGATGCCAGGCTTATTAAGAGAGTGTTCAGTTGAATGATGTTGTCGAAAGCCTGTTTGATGTGAGTGCAGAGCTCCTGTTTGGTTACAAAGACTGTTCGCAAACATTTTTAATAAGGAGTCCAAACACCAAAAACAATTTTTCCATCTGAGTCTAAGGTTAATAACATTCAACGCAAGGTATGACCACACCTTACAGAATACATAATTACCAGGAGACATGAAAAAAGGTTTCACCAACACTGGAGGCAGCAATCATCAAGAATGTCTAATCAGCAAATCTAAGCAATTATAAGACAAGTTGCAATATTTGCATAGCCTTCACATTTAGCTATGACTGGCAATCAAATTTGAAATTACACTATAAAAATACATGCTGTGGAATGCAAAATGTTATAAAAATGATAAGTTAACAATAAAACAACATATGTCTCAGTTTAAACTAAAATACAGACAATGAAGGAGTGTGACACAGTGGTTAGAGTTACAGTCTTAGCACCCTGAGGTTGTGGGTTCAAATCTCATGCTGCTCTTTGTGACCCTGGGCAAGTCATTTAATCCCCCCCCATTGCCCCAGGTACATTAGATAGAGTGTAAGCCTGCCAGGACAGATAGGGAAAAATGCTTGAGTACCTGAATGTACACCACTTAGCTATAAGTGGTATATAAATACTAAAAATAAAGTAAAATATTAAATTGAGGTAATACAGGAGAACTGCCATTTTCTTAAGACAAGTAGAAGTACAAGTCACAGGTGTGGGGGGCAATATTCTGAGCATTTATGATAGTTCATTTGACCTAGTAGCATGCCTCAAGGTTTTTGTTTGGTCAGCAAGAATGCAGAAGCAGCAGACATTAAGAAGCAGCAGACATCTGCTGATAAGCAGATAAAAATCTTTTCAAAAATTGTTGTTTTCCTTTTTCTTTAGCTGCAGTGTACTTAACTCTGTAGTTAGGATACAGCAATCTTATTTACTTGCTCATTTTCTTTCCTTGAGTCCTGTCAGACCAGTCCAGAGATTTGGATTGTGCTCCCCAAAATGGAGGCTAACACAGACTTCCAGGGACATTATCACCAGCATAAGTCTTTAAACTTACCAGTATACAGATCTGGATGGGCTCTAGTGGGGCTTCAATGGCAATTCCAATAGTTGGGGAATAAGACCAGTGCAGGGCTCAGAAAATGACAGAAACAGATCAAGCTCCTGGCACCGTGCTTTGAGAAGTATCAATGCTGATGCTTCATTGTCTTGGCTTGATGCATATCAAGGTCCCTTGGTGCCAACAAGAACAATGCGGAATCCTTGCAAGTCCTCAATGTCAGGTCCGACAATGCTCTCTATCTGACTGAACTCCAATTATGCTTTATGTCAAGGAAAGGGGAGATGACCTCGATGTCAATATGTCTCCAGTTATTGGTCTCTCTCTTGAAGTCATAAGGATCAATGTGACACGGATGAACCAGACTTCGGCATGTTAAAAGGTTTATCACACAGGACCTCCTGACTTTTCTGAGTTCTCTTCTATATTTGAGCATAAAGAGAACAGCAAGAGGACTTGCATTTAGGTAAGAAGCATGTTAAGTACACATAGTGAGGATCAGTTTTAGACATGGTCCTAGCAGTCTGTGCACTGCTAAAACCCACTGGAAGGTTTCTGAGATACAATGGGAAAAATAGCTGCAGTAAAATCAAATGGCTCAATTAAAATGTTTAAACTACATCCTCAGGCAGGAGCTCAGGCATAGGCTACAAACTGCAAAAAAAAAAAAAAGAAGAAGAAAACGTAAAAGGGCCAATAAACATTTAAGAAAACAAGGGGGGAAAACAACAAAAATAAGAAAAAAGGAACACACTAAAAAAAAAAAAAAGGGCAGGAAAGCCAGCAAAAAAAACATGCTAGAGACTGTGCGAGACACCTCCACTTTGCAGATGAGAAGAAACTGAAAATCTTGCATGAGCTGGGTGTGCTGGTAGGCACATGCATATGTGCGGTCTGGCCGGCTAAAGGTTTCTAGAAAGCTTAAGCATCTGTACTAGGGCTCTGTCGATGATGTCACCCACATGAGAGAATGGCATTTCCTGTTTGTCCTTGGAGAACCACAGTTTAACCTCAGCAAACATAGTGGAACCAAATCTTACCTCATGTGAGAAAGCTCTCAGATTGAACTGGGCCTCCTTAAATGGAATGGTCTTAAGAACTACTTAACAGGCTGACTTATCAGTTAGATCAGGGTTAAAAAAAAAATGATATCCTTAATGAACATTATATGTAAGTCTCTCATGCATGGAGGCAGTGGGCAGGCAATTCTTATATATATTCATTATGAATATCCTGAAAATCCAGTTGGTTTGCAGCTTTTGAGTAGGGTTACTAGATTTCCTTTTTTACCAAAAAAAAAAAAAAGTGGCCCCGCCCTATTCCAGCCCCCCAGCTCTGCCTATTCTGCCCCACATCATCTGCTTCACCACATGTGAAACTGCTCTAACCTTATACCTTTTCCTCTCCTTCAGTCTTCCTCTCTCCATTTTTTATGTGCCCTGTGAAATGCTCACTCTGCCTCCAACAAACTGCTCTACATTCATGACCTCTTTATCTCCCAGTCCCTTCACCTGCTTGCTCTAACCGAGACATGGATTTGCCCTGAGGACTCCACTGCAGCTGCTGTCCTCTCCTATGGTGGCCACCATTTCTCCCATACAGCACACCTTACTGGTTGAGGCAGAGGTTCTCTCTCCTTCATGTAGATTCCAAAAATTCTTCTCCCACCTCAGTCACCTCATTTAAAATCCACTCCCTTTGCCTATTCACTCTTCTACCTCTCCAAATAACGGTCATTTATTGTCCCCCCAACAAATCCCCTTCCTCCTTTCTCACTGAATTTGACTCCTGGCTTTCGGGTTTCCTTGATTCATCTTCTCACTCCCTTTCATGGGGATTTTAACATTCGCATTGATGATCACTCCAACCCTTATGCCTCTAAGTTTCTTGCCTTAACCTCCTCATTCAACCTCCAGCTGAGCTCCACTACCCCCACTCACTGGTATGGCCACTGCCTGGATCTTGTCTTCTTCTCAAACTTTTCTTTCTCCAGCTTCTCTACCTCACTGCTCTCATCTCTGAGACAGGGAGATGGACATCCAAATGGCAGATGACGTTTAATGTGAGCAAGTGCAAAGTAATGCATGTAGGAAAGAGGAACCTGTACTAACTATAGCTACGTTAAAAGTCACTACCCAGGAAAAGGATCTAGGTGTCATTGTTGAGGATACATTAAAACCCTTAGCTCAAAGTTCAGCGGTGGCAGCTAAGAAAGGAATGGAAAATAAAGATGAAAATGTTATAATGCCCTTGTATCACTCTATGGCACAGTCACATCTAAAACACTGTGTGCAATTTTGGTCGCTGTATCTCAAAAAAGATGCAGAGAAGGATGACAAAAATGATAAAAGGGATGGGACTTCCCTATAGAGGGAAGGCTAAAGTGGCTTGGGTTCTTCAGCTTGGAGAGGAGACTGATCAGGGTGATATGATAAGAGGTCTGTAAAATACCAAGTGGAGTGGAAAGAGTAGATTGTGAATTGCTTGTTTACTCTTTCAAAAATACTAGGTTTAGGGGACATGTGATGAAGTTACTAAGTAGTAGATTTAAAACAACTGGAAAAAAATATTTCTTCACACAATGTGCAATTAACTCTGGAATTGCCAGAGAATGTGGTGAAATCAGCTTAGCAGGGTTTAAAGTGTGGTGCAAGTGGTTAAAGCGCCTCAGCACCCTGAGGTTGTGGGTTCAAACTCACGCTGCTCCTTGTGACCCTGGGCAAGTCGCTTAATCCCTCCATTGCCCCAGGTACATTAGATAGATTGTGAGCCCACCAGGACAGACAGGGGAAAATGCTCAAGTACTTGAATAAATCCATGTAAACTGTTCTGAGCTCCCCTGGGAGAAAGGTATAGAAAACTAAAGAAATATATAATAATTTCCTAAAAGAGAAGTCTATAGACCATTGAGATGGCTTGGGGAAATCCACGGCTTATTCCCTAGGAAGAAGCAGAATAAAATCTGTTTTACTATTTGGGATCTGGGTTGGCCACTTTGGAAAACAGGATGCTGGCATGATGGACCTTTGGTTTGTCACAGTATGGAAATTCTTATGTTCTTACGACTTCTTTAACTCAAGGTAATATAAATCATAATTTAAATTACATTTCCCCACAGACATCACTTCATATATTTCTTCATAAATGGAGCAAATTTGATTATGAAAACATTTACCTGTAAAATCACTTATGAGCTAACATCCAGTGAAATTCATCACGCTACCCATACCCAACATCAGCACTTTTTCCCTATGTCAACATACTCCCTCCTATGCCCTGCTTAATGATATCTAACTCCCACCCTATATGAAGGCCCTCCTCCAAGCCATGCAAATGGTTAAAGTCATGATCAGAACTTGCTCCTTCTCAAAATAAACAGTGGAGAAAAACAAAACAAAACAGAAACAGCATGCATCCTTCTGCCAGCCTATGTGGCAAATCATTTGTTAATAAGACATTGACAGCCCTTGCAACTGATGGAGTCTCACAGTGGCGAACACATGCATACTTTCCCAGTTGGACATATGATCCAGGGATTAAACATATTATACACTTAAACACAAAAAACTGCACATAGAGACTAAGAGCCTGTTTTACAAAGCCGCGGTAACGGCCCCGAAGCCCATAGAGATTTAAAGGGCTTCAGGGCTGTTGCTGCGCGGCAGCCACTAGCACGGCTTTGTAAAACAGGCCCTAAGAATAAAGCAATGCAAATTGAGTTCTGAATTACAGGGCTACCATACTATAGATTCCTCAGTATTAACACAAAAATCTCAGATGCCACCTGGAACAGTTTTGGATAACTAATACTAAAAATATTTTGTGTTTTGAAATCAAAACCAGAAAGAGCTCTGACAGTTATCTGATTTTTCTATTGTTCTTAAACTGTTGTGTGAAATGGAATGATTGACCTACCAGACATTTGAGAGGGTAGGGGTGGGGGTTTGGGTTAGGGAGGGAGGGAGGGATGGGTAGATAATGACATGTTTCTCATTAAGAATTTCTAAGGTATGTTTACACATGTTTGTAGTACTTGTGTGTTGCATTTTCTGTAAGATGTTAAAACTTAATAAAGACTGAACTAAAAAAACAAACAAACCCCTGTTGAAAGCTCAACGGCTTAGACACAAGTGGCTTTATGTCAGCAGTAGCAGCAACAACATTTGACAATTAAATTGTAAAAATCCACTGAGTATTTTGACTAGTAGGGAATAGCCATGTGTCATTTTAAATCTCTGAACTATTTTGATATCAAAGACAACTGGTCACGCCAGTAAAGAATACTGAATCAGCAGCTGTGGATTTGACATATTGCTTTTCTGTGGTATAACCAAAGCAGTACATATTTGTTATATGGAGGCACTTTCTCTGTTCAAAATGGACTCAAAATCTGTTCTGTTCTTATTATACCTGGGACAACGGAGGGTTAATTAACCTGTCCAGAATGAAACCCAGTCCGCCAGGATCTCAACTCACTGCCTTAACCACTGGGCTACTCCATAGACTGATAAAATTTCTGTATCAACAACAGATCCTATGCCAAGGACCCCGTGCTAAAATTTGTGAAGTTTCATGATCTCTTTTTAACACATTGATAATAATAATATAGGGTTAGGGAGGGAAATATAGAAATTAATATGAGGAAAAATGAAAAAACAAATAACAGGGGAAAGGGATTCAATATATATGATATGATATTGTACATACAACTATAATTATTATAAACTAAATATTATGCTATTCATATATTGTAAGAATGAAAATTTTATAAATAAAAATTAAAAAAAAAAAAAAATAAAGTGTCATCCTTTGAAGGAATGTTTTTAACATGCCTATTTCTCAGCCTTTAAGGCAGACCATGCCCAAGAGTACTGTGGCATCTCTATTCTCCTTACATAGGACCAGCTTGGGATCATAACTCCTTGGGACACTTTATCTTCCTTGTAATTTCTTTAAATATATTAAGGGAAGGGAATGGGGACTTGTGGAGACTTTGTGGCTTTGGGATTTCAAAGCTGAAATTCAAAGCTGTGGGCACTGGAGGATTAAGTGACTTGCCTAGGGTCACAAGGAGCAGCATTGGGATTTTATCTCACTACCTTTGCGTGCAGAGGCAGCAACTCTACCAGAGACACACACCTTCAGAAGACTCCAGGTCCTTCATTTTGAATCATCTGTACTTCTGTGTCCTTTACAACACAGTTCTTCAACCGCCGGTGTCGGTCCGCAGAAAATTTCTGCCGGTCTGCGCAGGGCCGGCGAAGTCGGCAGTTAAATTTCCTGCCGACTGCAGTTCCTTCTGACTAATGTTCCTCCCAGCCTCAGGCGATCAAGACAGGTTGCCGACGTTGGGGCCTTCCCTCTCTGAGTCTCGCCTGTTCGGAAACAGGAAGTTGAAACAAAATAGGCGGGACTCAGAGAGTAAAGGTCCCGACGTCGGCAGCCTGTCTTGATCACCGCCCCTGCCGAGTTGCTGAAGAGGGCCGCGGGGAAGTTGCGATTAGAAAGGAGAGAGCTGCAGATTCAGGTGCACGTGGAGGGAGATGGTCAGCGTGTGTGAGCAAGATCCTGGGGAGCCTTCATAGTGGCTGTCTCCCCTCCCACCAGCTCTCCTATTTGCCAGGGCAGTGATTTACCAGCAACTTCCTGCAGGCAAGTACTGAGAGCTGCTGGAAGGGGAGACAGCCACTGTAGGAAGCAGGGAAGCTGCTGGATAAAGGGAGAGCTGTTACTGGACTTGGAGAGAGTTAGAAGGAGAGATGCTGCTGGGAGGGGAGGAGGGAAAGGGATGGGAAGAGAGTTAATGTTGGATAGAGGGAGAAGGAAAAAAAGGAAGGAGGGAAGAGAGAAAGAAAAAAGGAAGGAAACAGCTGGCAGGGAGATTACAGGAGGGGAAGGGGGTCAGGGTGGAATGGAGAGATCAGATGAGGGAAAGGGGAGAGAGAGGAATGAGAAAGTAGAGAGACATTGATGCTGGAAAGGGGGTCAGCAGAGAAAATGAGAGAGGGATAAAGATGCTAGATCTGGTGTAGGAGAGATAAAAATGAAGAAGGCAGTGAAGCTGGAATGAATGATGTAAATAAGAGAGAGGAGGAACAGGCTGGATGGACAGGGAAGAGGGGCATAGAAAGAAGTCAGATACATATGGAAGGGGGAGAGGGCAGACATTGGATGGAACGGGCAGATGCTGGAAGGAAAAGAGTGAAAAGAAGATGAAAGCAGAAACCAGAGACAACAAAAGGGTAGAAAAAAATAATTTATTCTATTTTGTCATTAGAATATATCAGATTTGAAATATATATCCTGCTAGAGACATAACTGGGGACTGCAGTATTCTGTTAGCATGATATTTCTATGTAGCATTCTATAATAACTTGGCTTGTTCAGTTTTCTTGATAGTAGAGGGGATATTAAGAACATAAGAACATAAGAAGTTGCCTCCGCTGAGGCAGACCATAGGTCCATCCTGCCCAGCGGTCCGCTCCCGCGGCGGCCCATCAGGCCCATCGCCTGAGTAGTGGTCTATACCTATCTATACCCTTCAATCCCTTTTTCTTCTAGGAATCTATCCAAACTTTCTTTGAAACCATTTAATGTTTTCTTGTCTACAACAGCCTCTGGAAGCACGTTCCATGTATCCACCACCCTCTGAGTGAAAAAGAACTTCCTAGCGTTTGTTCTAAACCTGTCCCCTTTCAATTTCTCCGAGTGCCCCCTTGTACTTGTGGTGGTCCTTAATTTGAAAAATCTGTCCCTGTCTACTTTTTCTATGCCCTTCAGGATCTTGAAGGTTTCTATCATGTCTCCTCTAAGTCTCCGCTTTTCCAGTGAGAAAAGTCCCAACTGCTTCAACCTGTCGGTATATGGGAGATTTTCCATTCCCTTTATCAGTTTAGTTGCTCTTCTCTGTACTCCCTCAAGTACTGCCATGTCCTTCTTGAGGTACGGCGACCAGTACTGGACACAGTACTCCCAGATGCGGCCGCACCATTGCACGATACAGCGGCATGATGACTTCCTTCGTCCTGGTCGTAATACCCTTCTTAATGATACCCAACATTCTGTTAGCTTTCCTTGAGGCTGTAGCGCACTGCGCCGATGCCTTCAGTGTTGCGTCTACCATCACTCCCAGGTCTCTCTCCAGGTTACTGACCCCTAGCGGTGTTCCCCCCATTCTGTATGTGAACATCGGGTTCTTTTTCCCCACGTGCATGACCTTGCATTTCCCTATGTTGAAGCTCATTTGCCATTTTTCGGCCCACTTTTCCAGCAGTAGAATTTAAATTGTATTCTTGCTGGGATCGGAAGCCAGTACGATTGGAGATATAATGTGATCATGTTTCTTTAATGAGTAGATGAGTCTTAGTGCTGTGTTTTGGATAGTTTGTAGTTGTTTTGTTATGGTTGTAGGGCATGGGAGGTAGAGGATATTACAGTAGTCAAGTAGGCCTAGTATTAAGGACTGAGGCCTACTTGACTACTGTAATATCCTCTATCTCCCATGCCCTACAACCATAACAAAACAACTACAAACTATCCAAAACACAGCACTAAGACTCATACTCATTAAAGAAACATGATCACATTACAGAAGCATATCTCCAATCGCACTGGCTTCCGATCCCAGCAAGAATACAATTTAAATTCTACTGCCTACTGTTTAAGACTTTATACAGAGACAGTCCAAACTACCTGAATAACCGCCTCATCCACAACACCACAACCAGACAACTCACACCCCATTCTCTTACCCCAATTAAGGAGGTCAAACGGAAAAAACTATATAATGGCCTCCTGGCCACTCAAGCAGCCAAACTAGACAACCAAATCGCCAATCTACTGACGGCATCCCTCGACTACAAGACTTTTAGAAAAGAAATAAAGACCATACTCTTCAAGAAAACTCTGAAAAAAGAAATAATACCGCAAGTCTAAAACTCCACCTCTCACTAAAGCCAACTACCCCAAACAAATAACCTTACCCATTTCTTACTCTTTTTGAAAATGACCAATTTTTTTTTTTTTCTTGTAAGTTCTTGTTGTAATACATCTTGGATAATTCTTTTGTAACCTGCCTTGAACTGCAAGATAATGGCGGAATAGAAATCCCTAATGTAATGTAATGATATATGTGAAGGGGAGGGGAGACAGGGGTTTTGTTGGTCCGTGCTCTGTATATTTGTATTTATAAAATCACAATTGTTCAGAATATTGTTTCTTTTTATACTTTAATAAAATACTTTCAATATAAAATCATAATTGCGGCTTGTGCAGATGGGATCAGATGGTTTGCGGGGACCGAGCTCGCGGAGATGGGGCGTAAACGGGGTTTCTAAATTTTAGTCCCAGTAGTTTGCCGGTCCACAAATTTTTCTTTTATTTCTGCCAGTCCACGGGTGTAAAAAGGTTGAAGAACACTGCTTTACAACACATTGGTGCAGTAAGGGCAGCTGGGACATCGAGGTCCAGTCCTGAGCATTAATAGCACTTCCTAAACAGATATATTCCATTCACAGAAGCACTGCTTGAAGCCCTCTGGCATGAAAAGGCAGTTCACAAGGTCAGTGCTGGGATCAGTTTGTTAAGGGAATAGATCATGGGATGAACTTGGAGGAAAACAAAATGCAAAGGATGATAAAGGTTAAAAAAAAACAACAACAAATAAACCATCCATGGTGATCAGCAGATGAACCAGAATGCAGTAGTGCTTCCAGGGGGATAACATGGACAAAAATAAACTGAAGAAATTTGTGAGGTAAATGAGAAGTCCTCCATGTATGCTTTCAGGTTTACCCTGAGCTCTGAGAGCACCATCTGTGTCAGTGCTGTCAGATAACACCACCCAGCTACAGTACTTGTTGACAGAGAACTTACAAAACTATTAATGACCCACAAAATTGCAACAGCATATTTACACCAAAAATACTCACTCATGTAACGAAAAGTCTCTTCAGCAAGTATTGGGGAAAGTGAGGTAGCTGCATTTTTCTGTGATGCAGGGGACTCAATCCAGTCTTGGTCATCATAAAGATACAGGGAATCCACACGCAGCTTATATTGGGGTAACTGATCTTCCAGAAGGCTCACAAGCTCAACCTCGGGAACATCTTCACTGGAGCACACAGCTGCAGAAAAAAAAAAAGCCAGATCCATAAAAACGGAAAAGCACATACAGTGCACAATAAATTAGTTAATTGGCCAATGATTCTCATCATGAGCTCAATCCAGAATCTCATCTTTCCTCTCCTCCCTCCCCCTCTCAGAACCAACATGGCTGCTTTCCCTCTTTCTCAAACCCCCAAGACCCAACAGAACTGTTCACCTCTCATTTCCTTACCCTTCCCTGCACCCAACTTCCTGTTTTCAGAAGGGGCTCCAGGTTGGAGGGAAAGGCCCAGTGCAGGCAGCCCTTTTGTAGAGCTGCTGTAGGCCTGCAGGGCTGAAGACTTGCTTCAGGTACCTCCAGATCACCCTCCAAGAGAGTGTCTTTCCAATCGGTCGCAACTTCCTCTTCTTCTTCAGGAAGCTCAGGCTCTTCTTCGCCTTCGAGCTGTCGAGGAGATTCCTCTTTCTCAGCAGAACTTGGGGTTCTACTCCCGTTACTTTCAAGTTCCAAAGAAGACGGGGGATCTGCGACCCATTCTAGACCTCAGAGCTCTCAACAAATTCCTGGTCAAAGAGAAGTTTCAGATGCTCTCTTTGCCAACCTTGTATTCCCTGATGGATCAGAGAGATTGGATATGCTCGTTGGATCTCAAAGAGGCTTATACTCATATCCCCATTCATCCAGCCTCTCGAAAATATCTCAGATTCCAAGTGGAAGATCTTCACATCCAGTACAGAGTCCTTCCTTTCGGACTCGCCTCTTCCCCCCGAGTCTTCACAAAATGTCTGATGGTCGTGGCTGCAGCTCTCCGCACTCAAGGTCTTCAAGTTTTTCCATACCTCGACAACTGGCTAATCAAAGCCCCCTCTCAACAAGGGGTTATTGCAGCGACCCAACAGACTATTCTATTCCTCCAAAGTCTGGGGTTCGAAATCAACTTTCCAAAATCCCAGTTGACCCCATCTCAATCTCTCCAATTCATTGGGGCCACCCTGGATACTGTCCGCCTCAGAGCGTTTCTACCTCCATCACGTCAAGATACCCTCATTCGCCTTTGTCATCAGGCATATCATCTTCCATCTGTTTCTGCAAGGCAGATGATGATTCTACTCGGCCACATGGCTTCTACAGTTCACGTGACTCCTTTTGCCAGACTTCACCTTTATATTCCTCAGTGGACCCTGGCATCCCAGTGGCAACAGGCGATAGACCCGCCTTTCCAACAGATTACAGTAACTCCTTTGTTCAAGCAGTCTCTCCACTGATGCTCTCTTCAAATCTTTCCAGAGGTTTGCTGTTCCACACTCTGCCTCATCAGAAAGTACTCACCATTGGAGAATGAGATGTACAGTGTCAGCATCTATGAGACAAACTTGGTTCTTTTTATTACATAGAGCTTTTTGGACCCCTACACGTTTGCAAAAATTAGATAGTTCCAGGTCTAATAGATGCTGGCACTGTAATCTGGAACCTGGGACGTTTGATCATTTACTGTATCATTGTCCCTACATTAAAAGTTTTTGGAATGCAATTTGGCCACAAATTAATAAATTGATGGAAAATCATATAGCAATATCATATGATACAGTGTTATTTGGAATGATGATGAGAAAAAAAAGTCAAATTTCACCAGAAAATAACAAGCTTTTATTAGTCATGACAGGGGTTGCCATTCAGCATATAACCAACAATTGGAAGAATTATAGTAACCTAAATTATACATTTTGGTGGAATACAATATGTCATATATTCAAAATGGAAAGAGCAATAGCAATACAAAGAGGGACATATACTAAATTTATAAAAATATGGGGGCCATTGACAAAATATTGTAATGAATAAATAGTAGGATTTCTCTTCTTCTTTTCTTCTTTTCAATATCTTCTTTGTGACACACATGAAGGGGAGGGTAGTGAAAATAATTTTTACATAATATGATATACAATATGTAATGTATGATTGGAAAGTACTAGAAGGGTGGGGGGAGGGAGAGGGGATAAAAATATATTTAGAATATTATGTATTAGATATAAAAGTGATATTGTGTATTCATTAATTGTATTTCAATATTTTGTACACTTTATGTAAAATTTGAAAATGAATAAAAATTATAAATCAAAAAGAAAGTACTCACCATGGACTCCTCCACTTACGCTTGGGGAGCCCATATCGACGGCCTTCGTACACAGGGTCTGTGGACTTCATAGGACCGTCGTTGTCATATCAATCTGTTGGAACTCAGAGCGATTTTCAATGCTCTCAAAACTTTTCAACACCTTCTTCACGACACTGTGGTTCTCGTGCAGACGGACAACCAGGTGGCCATGTATTATGTCAACAAACAGGGAGGAACGGGTTCTCATTCCCTGTGTCAGGAGGCTCTGAGGATATGGACTTGGGCGATTCATCGCAACATCTTTCTCAGAGCTGTCTACATTCAAGGTCAACACAACTGTCTGGCGGACAAATTGAGTCGCCTTCTACAACCTCACGAATGGACAATCAATTCTCCAATACTTCATCAAGTTTTTGCTCGCTGGGGGACCCAGCTAGGTGTGCTAGCATTTTTAGCGCATGCACCGGATTAGTGTGCGCTACCCGAAAAACTACTGCCTTCTCAAGAGAAGGCGGTAGCGGCTAGCGCATGCTATTCCGCGTGTTAAGACCCTAACGCACCTTTGTAAAAGGAGCCCTGTGATGTGGACTTGAAAATTTCTCCCATAGCAGATACCATGTTGGTGATTCTTTCCTGTAGAATAAATACTTTTGATCAAGTTGTTCCTAGCAGAGGACCTACGGACAAGTAAGATGAGATTACTACTATAGTGACTCCAAATGCTAGGAATTGTGCTTATTGATCTAATGACACCTTCCTGAAAGATAGATCTCTTTGCGTCCCCCCTCAACTACAAGCTGCCTCAATTTTGCTCCCGGATATACTCTCCCCAGGGTCTCGAGGCAGATGCTTTTCTTCTGGACTGGAGGGATCAGTTTCTTTATGCCTTTCCTCCGTTTCCGCTGATTCTCAGGAATCTTGTCAAACTCAAGTCAGCACATGCCACCATGATTCTGATAGCTCCTCGGTGGCCCAGACAACCATGGTACTCCCTTCTACTTCAACTCAGCACCAGATAGCCTCTGCTTCTACCAGTTTTTCCCTCTCTGTTTACTCAGAGTCAGGGTACATTACTCCATCCCAGCCTGCAGTCTCTGCACTTAACAGCTTGGTTCCTTTCAACCTAAACGATTCTTTACAGTTCTCTCAGTCTGTACAAGATATTTTGGTAGCTTCCAGAAAGCCGTCAACTTGGCAGTGTTACAGCCAGAAGTGGACTAGATTTTCTGCCTGATGTTCCGTCAATTACAGCCACAGTCTACCTCCTTGGCTTCTGTTTTGGATTATTTACTTCACTTATCGCAATCTGGACTTCAGTCTACATCTATTCGAGTCCATCTCAGTGCGATTGCTGCTTTTCATCAGCCTCTTGATGGGAAACCTCTCTCTGCATATCTGATGGTTTCCCGATTTATGAAAGGTCTCTTTAATGTTCATCCACCACTTAGACCGCCTCCAGTGGTCTGGGATCTCAATGTTGTTTTAGCTCAACTGATGAAACCTCCATTTGAACCAATTGATAAAGCTCACCTCAAGTATCTCACTTGGAAAGCAGTGTTCCTGATTGCCCTCACATCTGCTCGACGAGTCAGTGAGTTACAAGCTTTGGTTGCGGACCCATCTTTCACAGTTTTCCACCATGACAAAGTGGTCCTCCATACTCATCCAAAATTCTTACCTAAAGTTGTTTCAGAATTTCATCTAAATCAATCTATTGTTCTGCCAATTTTTGTCTCATTCTCATCCTGGAGAAGTGGCGCTTCATACTTTGGACTGTAAACATGCCTTGGCTTTCTATCTACAACGCACTCAACCTCACAGAACAACTGCTCAACTTTTCGTCTCCTTTGATCCAAATAAGTTGGGACGTCCTATTTCGAAGCGATCCATCTCCAACTGGATGGCTGCTTGCATCTCTTTCTGCTATGCTCAGGCTGGTCTTCCTCTGCAGGGTCGAGTCACGGGCCATAAGTTCAAGCTATGGCGGCATCTGTAGCTTTCCTCAGATCAACTCCAATTGAGGAAATCTGCAAGGCTGCCACTTGGTCCTCGTTTCATACATTCACCTCTCATTACTGTCTGGATACTTTCTCCAGAAGGGATGGCCATTTTGGCCAATCCGTTTTGCAAAATCTTTTTTCTTAAATTGCCAATTCTCCCTCCATCCCTTTATGCTTAGCTTGGAGGTCACCCATGTGTGAGAATATGCTGCCTGCTTGTCCTGGGATAAATCTCTATTTGTTTATTCCACAGGTGAGCTTGAGTAAGAAGGTGTTTGTATCTGTTTATTGATTCTTGCAACACAGTTATTGTTGAGCTCAAACAGGAAGCTTGCATTTGTCCTATCACTACTGACCCCCAACACAAGCATTTGCTGAAACACAGGCCATGTCAGGTCCGATAAAAGCTGCTTTCTCTCATATTTGGCTTCATCTATTTGTTCTATCTGGGCCTATTA
This sequence comes from Geotrypetes seraphini, assembly GCF_902459505.1. NCBI lineage: Eukaryota > Metazoa > Chordata > Amphibia > Gymnophiona > Dermophiidae > Geotrypetes > Geotrypetes seraphini. The sequence goes on along the minus strand of NC_047088.1, from coordinate 152,969,346 downwards.
CACTGCTCTTGTCCTACATTTGGTTTGTATTGCTGTATCCCTCTGGTCTGCTTTCTCCTAATAATACAGGGTGCCAATTTACTATCTTACATTTCTGTTTAGATACCATTCCAGTGATCCTGTGGTTCTCACACAACTCACCACCACTAGCAAGGGAGAAATGAACTACTGTAATGTCAACACAATTAGAGGTAATTGTTATGACTCCTGATGGCGCTTCCTTCTTAGGCATTCATCTTCTCCAGCAACATCACTTCTTTTTTGAATGTGTGCCATATTTGATTTGGAAATTTCTAAAACAAAGAAATCACCAAATTGTTCCACAGAAAGAAAGGAAGAACCAAACACAAACAAACAAAACTGTGGAAACTATGATCTTGATGTAAAAGTTTTTAATGACCAATAGTCTTCACAAGTAAAAGTGATGCAGTTAAATAAAATAAATCCATATAACACACAGCAAAAAAATTGTGGGCTCCTTTTACAAAAGTGTGCTAGCATTTTTAGCACACGCACCGGATTAGTGTGCGCTACCCGAAAAACTACTGCCTTCTCAAGAGAAGGCGGTAGCGGCTAGCGCATGCTATTCCGCATGTTAAGACCCTAATGCACCTTTGTAAAAGGAGCCCTGTGATGTGGACTTGAAAATTTCTCCCATAGCAGATACCATGTTGGTGATTCTTTCCTGTAGAAGAAATACTTTTGATCGAGTTGTTCCTAGCAGAGGACCTACAGACAAGTAAGATGAGATTACTACTATAGTGACTCCAAAAGCTAGGAATTGTACTTATTGATCTAATGACACCTTCCTGAATTGTACTCAGGATCAATCAATTATCCAGAGAGGGAAACACTTTCACTCCCAAGCTTAATAAACTCAACATTTTTACCTTGGGCTCATCATCTTTACGTGAGAAAACAGCAAGGCCAGTACAGGTCCAGTACAGAGGAAGAAGTAGTAGTAGACCTTAAGCTCACAATAAAATACTTCCAAACAGCTTTCTGTTCCGATTCAAGTTTTATTTTTGTTTGATGAATCTCTTATTTAGTTTTACTAAGCAAGTTACAACATTAATAAAAAATATAAGCATATATTTAGACATATCATTTAAAATTTAAAATAATGGGTTAGACAAATAGACTTAAAGTCCAATCAATACACAAGGTAAAAAGGAACAGAACTACAATTCAATGCTTTAAAGTACAGAGGAGAACCATAAATGGAAAGAACATTAGGGAGGGAAGAGTGGAAACCTGGAAGAAAACTAATATAAAATTTGAGCATAATTTAAAGATTAAAAGCATCTTTAAAAAGGAAACTCTTTAAGTTACTTTTAAAACGACTCAAATCATTTTCCTCTCTTACATGCTGAGGCAAAGTGTTCCAAAGTTGCGGAACCATCACTGAAAACATATCATGTTGTCGAGTTCCGATAACTTTCAAAGAGCTTTTGATTAGTGGACAGGAGAGAACGCGAAGTGCTATAAGGGATAAGTAATTTATTAATGAATTGAGGTTCATTAGTGGAAAGGGTTATACTAAGAGTAAAATTTTTAAAGTAATATGATGGCTAATTGGGAGCCAGTGAGATTTAATCAGAAAAGGAATGACATGATCATTCACTTCACGTGAGAATCGAGGCAGCTAGTATAGAGGCCAAAGCATCTCTGTACATCAGTGTTGACACCACAGTTCTTGGCAGAACTTCGACTCAAGAACTAGCTGCACCACAGCCCGAACTAATATTGGTGCCACCAGTGTTGATACAAAGAATTAAGGCAGTATTGGCATTAACTACTGATTTTCTTCTCTAAATCTTTCTTAAAAGCCTGCTATGACTGACACCCTGGGTATTACAGAAGGGGGCAACTGAGGTAAATCAATGGTATAAAGTAGGATCCATGGAGCCTTACACATGCTCTCATGAAATGAAGAAGGATGAATGATGACTTCCCTCATACGAGATATTAACAGAATAAAAAACAGATACCATGGATCAGGAGACAGCTGCTAGACTCTGCAATGAAAAAAGGAAATAAAAGTAGTCCCGTTTGATAGCAGCACATAAGAACTCCCATACATGTATATTAGACAAGCAGGAAAGTTCAGAATCTAGTTATTTATTCTACTGAGCTCCAGAATATGTCAATCCCCCACCTATGATGGCTTCATATTCTGATAATTCTCCAAGAATAGCTCTAACTTTTACACCTCATGCCCAAATAAAAATTCTTCATGAACTCTTTAATCTCTCCACTGTAGTTCCTCTCTCATCTTTCTTCCTGTAAACCGTGCCGAGCTCCGCATTCGTGGAGATGGTGCGGTATATAAACCCAAGGTTTAGTTTAGTTTAGTTTGATATTTACCACTGAAGCATGATTGTGGGCTACTTTATCCTACTGTTGTCAACTGACTAAATTACTATCTTTATGAAGTATCATTATACTAAGTAGTACTTCCTTGACTTACCACTGATTGTCTGCAAGTCTCTCCGATTGATATTCATGAGGTTACTTTAACACTTTATTTAACTGGAAATGGCATCCCATGATCCAGTTTTGTTCTGTCCTTTCTTCCTTTGGTACTCTTGTACGAAGGCTTTGGTTTCAGGTTGGAGGAGACAGCACCAAGCAAATAGCCCAAAGCAAATAGTTAAGGTGGATCCCTTTTGAAAGTTTACTCACATTTTGGAGCTCTAGGCTGGCAAAAGGTGAATTGTGCACCTGAACAGAGTCAAATGTTTGGGGCTTGGATTTTAGGTCTTGAACTTGATTGATACAGAAGTTCACATGCTGGTCCTTCTTTAACTAGATAACACCTAAAATTAAATACAATGAAATTAACATCACTACCAAACACAATTTAGTTATATGCTGCTTTTAGGTAAATTCAATGCTTGATATAGCAATAAAATTAATAGTATACTACAAAAAAATGAAATTACTTACCTGTAGTAGGTATTCTCGGAGGAGAGCAGAATATATTATATACACACACTTGCATCTGACAGAGCTTTTCTCAAACTTTTGAGAGCCTTTTATTGCATCTTCTCACCTGCCACTGGTATACAGGACCTCTCATTAGTTGAGTCTCTAGATAATAGAATTCCTCTCCAAGGAGAAAAGGGGGGGATATATGAGGAAATATATCCTGCTATCCTAAGAGAACACCTGCTACATGTTAAGTAACTTTGTTTTCTCCAAGGACAAAAACAATATCAATACCCTTACATGGACTCCCTAGCAACAAGCTAGCAAAAAAAGGGAATTATACATAAACAAATAGGTCTAAGAGGGTACAGTTGGGTTCTAAATTCCAAATAAATTCTGGAAGACTGTCTGACCAACCATCTTATCATGTCAGTTCAGTTCCAAAAAATAATTAAAGATGAAAGTGTGGACCAAAGACCACATGGCAACCCTGTAAATTTATTCTCAGAGACTTATTTATTTTTATTTTAAAAATTTATATACTGTTTAAACCTAAACAGTTTACATATTGTTACATATATAATTAAATAAAACAAATAAAATCAAACAAAACATATAATCATCAGAAAATCGCATGAAGTGCCCATCAAAAGAACAACCACAAAGATCAGTTCAAAGAAAAATGCATTAACAAATAACTTGTGTTTAATAGTTTTCTGAAATTACCTTTGTCATGACATTTTTGTAATTGACCAACAAGCGAGTTCCACAATTTGACCCACGAACAGCAAAAGGTCATTTTACTGGTCTCAGCATATTTTGGATTAGCATTTGTTTTTAATAACACTGAATTCTCAGAACGCAAAGACCTAGATGGTAAATAATTTGACATCTTACTTTTAAACAATTCAAGTATGATTCCATACAAGAATCGATGGCAAATCATTATTGCTTTATATTGAGATATAAAAACAACAGGCAGTTGGTGCAATTGTTGGAGATAGGGCGAGATGTGATCATATTTAGATACGCCTGTTATCAATCTTGCTACAGCATTCTGCACAACTTGCAATGCCCTGCATCTTGTCTTAGCTATTCCAAGATACAGGACATTACAATAGTCAAGTCTAGATAATACCACTGCCTGAACTACTGTGCGGAAATCATAAGGAGACAACCTAGGCTTTAGATGATGCAATAAGTGTATTTGTGCAAAACATGCTTGTACAGTTTTTGCAACATGGTAAATTCATTGAGAAGCCACAATCCAACTTTACTATTATTCAAACAGATGCAAGCAGCAACAAAAATTGGATGATATAGCAATATATGTACATGTATTTAATAAAACAAAGGGGAAAAGACCTCAAATGATCATTGATTTAAAAAAAAACCAAAACCCCCCAAAAAACCAGATCGGAGAAGGATATCATGCCGCTGTACTGGGCCATGCTACACTCCCACCTGGAATACTGCGCCTAGAACTGGTCACCATACATGAAGAAGGACACGGTACTACTCGAAAGGGTCCAGAGAAGAGCGACTAAAATGGTTAAGGGGCTGGAGGAGTTGCCATACAGTGAGAGATTGGAGAAATTGGACCTCTTTTCCTTTGAAAAGAGGAGACTGAGAGGGGACATGATTGAAACATTCAAGATAATGAAGGGAATAGACTTAGTAGATAGAGACAGGTTGTTCACCCTCTCCAAGGTAGAAAGAACGAGAGGGCACTCTCTAAAGTTAAAAAGGGATAGATTCCGTACAAACGTATAGAAGTTCTTCTTCAACCAGAGAGTGGTGGAAAACTTGAACACTGTTCCGAAGGCGGTTATAGGGGAAAACACCCTCCAGGGATTCAAGACAAAGTTAGACAAGCTCCTGTTGAACCGGAACGTATGCAGGTAAGGCTAGTCTGTTAGGGCAGTGGTAGGCAATTCGTCTTCAAGAGCAGTAGCCAGGTCAGGTTTTCAGGATATCCACAATAAATATGCATAAGATAGATTTGCATCTGAAGGAGCTAGTGAATGCAGATCCATCTCATACATATTCATTGTGGATATCCCGTAAACCTGACCTGGCTCCGGCTCTCGAGGACTACTGGAATTGCCTACCCCTGTGTTACGGCAATGGTATTTGACCTAGAGGCTGCCGCGGGAGCAGACTGCTGGGCACGATGGACCCCTGGTCTGACCCAGCAGCGGCAATTTTTATGTTCTTATGTTCACTAATGTTTATTATTTTTACTTTTTATAGATCAAATTGCATCTCATTCATGCATATAGAATTAAATTCATGTTCAACCACTTCAGTGCAAAAAGGCTACGGCAGTATGTAATCAAAATGCCGAACTTAGTATAATCAGATTGAAAAAAATACTCAGAAAGCATTGAATGAAAATAAGCACTTCACCTTCTCCCCGTGGGACCGTTGGATGATCAAGGAGTAAAAGGTGTGCTCAGGAGTGCTAAGGCCATAGCAAAGAGACTGAATTATTTCTTTCCTTCAGTCTTTATGGAAGAAGATGTAAGAAATCTTACTGAACAGGAAAAGATTTTCCAAGGGTGATGAAGCAGAGGAATTGAATTAAATCTCAGCAATCCTGGAAGACGTACTAAGCCAAATCAACAAGTTAAAGAGCGATAAATCACCTGGACCGGTCGGTATACATCCCAGGGTAAAGAATACAAACAAACACAAACATGAAATTGCTACTCTGTTAGTTATTTGTAAACTGTTGCTAAAATCGTCTGTAATACCTGGAGGGTAGCCGATGTTACATCAATTTTTATGGCGATCTGGGGAATTACAGACTAGTAAGCCTACCCTCAGTGCCAGATAAAACAGTGAAAACAATTATAATACATAAAATTGTGGAACATGTAGACAAACATGATTTAATGAGACAGAATCAGCATGGGTCCAGCCGAGGAAGGTTGTGCGTCACCAATTTGCTCAACTTCTTTGAAGATCTAAACAAACATGTGGTTAAAGGTAAGCCAGTTGATGTAGTATATCTAGATTTTCAGAAAGCTTATGATACAGTTCCTCATGAGAAGGCTCCTGAGAAAATTAAAGAGTTGTGGGATAGGAGGCAATGTTCAATTGTGGATTAAGAATTGGTTATCGGACAGAAAACAAGGGTAGGGTTAAATGGCCATTTTTCTCAATGGAGGAGGGTAAATAGTGGTGTGCAGCAGGGATCAGTACTGGAACTGGTGCTTTTTAATTTATTTGTAAATGATCTGGAAATTGGAACTATGAGTGAAGTGATTAAATTTGCAGATGACACTAACTGTTCAAAGTTGTTAAAACGCATGCCGACTGAGAAAAACTGCAGGCAGACCTTAGGAAATTGGAAGACTGGGCATCCAAATGGTAGATGAAATTTAATGTGGACAAATGCAAAGTGATGTGCATTGGGAAGAATAATCCTAGTTACAGGATGCTAAGGTCCACCTTAGGGGTCAGTGCTCAAGAAAAAGATCTGGGTGTCATCATGGACAATACGCTGAAACCTTCCACTCAATGTGCAACGGCGGCCAACAAAGCAAACAAAATGCTAGGAATTATTAGAAAAGGGATGATTAAACAAGACTAAGAAAGTTATAATGCCTCTTTATCGCTCAATGGTGCAACCTCATGAGTACTGCATTCAGTTCTGGTCTCCTTATCTCAAAAAAGATATAGCTGTACTAGAAAAGATTCAAAGAAGAGTGACCAAAATAATAAGGGGATGGAACTCCTCTCTTATGAGGAAAGACTAAAGAAGTTAGGGCTCTTCAGCTTGGAAAAGAGACGACTGAGGGGAGATATGACTGAAATCTACAAAATCCTGAGTGGTGTAGAACAGGTACAAGTGGATCGATTTTTTTAATGCATCAAGATTTACTAAGACTAGGGGACACTCAATGAAGTTAGAGTAATACTTTTAAAACCAATAGGAGGAAATATTTTTTTCATTCAGAGAATAGTTAAGTTCTGGAATGTGTTCCCAGAAAATGTGGTAAGAGCGAATAATGTAGCTGGTTTTAAAAAAGGTTTGGACAAATTCCTAGAGGAAAAGTCCATAGTCTGCTGTTGAGACAGACATGGAGAAGCCACTGCTTGCCCTGGATCAGTGGAATGGAATGCTGCTACTATTTGCGTTTTTGCCAGATATTTGTGTGACTTTGATTGGCCTCTGTGGAGACGGGATACTAGGCTAGATGGACCACTGGTCTGACTTAGTAAGGCTATTCTTAAGTTCTTATGTAATTTACTGTATTTTTCGTTCCTTAAGACGCATTTTTTCCCCAAACAAATTTGGTGGAAATAAGGGTGCATCTTATGGAGCGAATACCCAAACCATCCCCCACCCCCGTTACTTTTAATGTTGGTGCCCTCCCTCGCTGGACGTGGCTGCCTCTCTAGCAGCAGAGCAGCGTGCAAGGCTGCCTGCCTGGTTGGCCGACACGGCTGCCTCCTCTTCTCTTCTGTAGCGGCAGAATGGCACACAAGGATGCCTGCCTAGTCCCGTGCCGCTTCCGTTCTCTGCTGGAGACAGCGAGTCCTGCTTCCCACATACTCTCCGCAGGCCTGGCACGAGCAGCAGACATCGGATCCGGAAGCCACTGGGAGTCCCAGCATGGCGGCGCAGCCATGAAGAGAGAGAGCGACTATGGAAATAGCAGCAGCAGCGGCTGGTTCTTCCCTCCCGTTTTCCTCGTTCCTATCCCCCATGGCAGCGCTGGGCGACACATCCGGGCCTCAGCTGTCTCCACCGCCGCTCCTCTAACTCCCTTCGCGTTCGGGCAGGACATGGAGGAATGGGCCCTTCAAGCTGCGCCGGATGAACTAAAGATACAGAGGGGAGGTATGGGGGGCCTGCCTGCCTGCCTTGGGGTGGGGATGAGGAGTATAAGAGGAAAAAAAATGACAATCCCAGCATAAGAACCAGGGCAACCAGGGGAGGGAACAAGAAAGAGCAAAGAAATGAAGGAGGAGGGAGTATAGGGACAAGGACATGGAATAATGCTGGAAAGGGGAGGAATAAAGATACAGAGATGTGATACTTAATGGAAGGGGAGGAAATGCTACACATGAATAGTGAAGAAGAGAAGAAAGACTATGCACTTGGGGGGGCCCTGCCTGTCTGCTTGCTTGCCTCGGGGTGGGGGGCCCTTCCTGTCACTAGGCCTGCCTGCCCTGTCCCTGCCTACCACTAGACTACCAGAAAGGGTACAGAGCCTAGCAGGGAGGTGGGACAGGGTGCAGAACCTGGCAGGGAGAATTTGGTTCAGAATGGTTTTTTTTCCTTGTTTTCCTCCTCTAAATCTAGTGTGCGTCTTATGGTCAGGTGTGTCTTATGGAGCGAAAAATACGGTAATTATGCAATTTTCTTAGTATATTTAACGTTGGGACTTCTGATTTTAGGCTTTAACCTATAAAACACCAATAAAGTATCACCAATATATATTAAAATACATTTTTAATGGCTGAAGACCAGAAAAACATCTCTTTCCCCAGCACTCTCACACCCCTCCTCTGGCTTGTCTTGTAACCTCTGCTCAGTTTTTATGCCTTTCCTGCACAGATGAATCCTAACAAAAACCTCAACATATGATCAGAACCAGGAACAAAACAGATCCTATGGACCCTCGGGATTTACCCAGATCCCTATATATATATATATATATTTAGTAGTGGGAAAATAAACACTTATTTACAATTTACAAACAACTAAAACTTAAAAACCTTAATTAAGACTAGGCAAAGATAAATCAATAAATAAGTGGACTCTTTCAATACACTGTTTTTCAAATGGCTAATAAATGAATGAATCTCTACATACGAGTATGGTTATGACAGTATTTAAAAGACAAATTAAGAAGACAGATAAGGACTGTGAAGCTCATTCCTATTTACCAATTTGCTTCCCTTTTTCAATACCAAGCATAGATGATCTCTAGTTCCTCTTCACTTTTTCTTTTTTTAGCAACATATCCTCGCTCTATCCAATGCCTTAAGATAGCGTTCTTACTATTTTTATCTTCACCGTCTTCAATTAAAAAAAAAAGTAATAAAAATTAAGGGAAGATCTCACTGAGATTTTCAGTGACATTCTTGAAACTTAGAATGTCAGTAGTCATAACCATCTGCAATGTATCTACATTAATACCTCAGAAGAAAAGCAGTTTTACACTAGTCTCATCTCAGTATAAGTAAGGATAATCAACGACACTAATCACAAACAGACACTTTTTTTTACCCGTTAGATTACGGGTGTTTAAACCATTAGATATTTTTTTTTCTTCCATTAGTGTTAGCTGCTATATTTAGAGCTAACATACAAGAAACATAGCTTTATATGTTTTAAAAAGTTTTTATTTCTCCGGAAAACAAACGAGGCATGAAATCATGCGAATAAATCCAGAGGAGTGGGGTCCTCCGTTTGGCAGGAAACTAGACAAACACAGCTTCCTCCCGTCTCGCTCTCACTGTCAGCTATCATTGCCATCTCTTTTCTCCAGGCCTCGCTGTCTGCATATTCCCCTCAGTCTCACCTGCTTGTTGGGAACAGACTCCATTCAGGAGAGAACAGAACCGACTGAAGCTATGCTCAACTAGCACCATCTTAGTCCTCGTGGTTCCTACCACTGGACAAAACCTAACCGCCAATACCCAGGCAACTGGCAGCACACTAAAGCGGGGCAGGAAGTGGGATGGCTTCATTACGTCATCTCTGCGTGACGTTTTCAGAGAAAACCAAAGACAACGCCCCGACGGGTCATTACCAGAGGTCTACTCTGATGACGTGTCACCCGTCTCTGGCTCCCTTCGTCTGTTGAGGCGGAGTTAAAAGTTTCGTTTCATTCCTTAGCTGCGGTGGGTTTGACGCTGAACTGGAGTGTATTTACATTGTTTACGGGTGGCAAGCAGGTGGCTTTTGTTTTAGTGCCACCGAATGCTTTTTGTGGATATTTAGAGTTCTGGTGTTACTGGGAAGTCTGGAAGTGGCTGCACCGAGTATCCAGGGTAAGGAAGGGACAGAGAGATAAAAGAGTGCGAGATGCGAGATCTATGTAGGGGTAGCGGAGTATCTTTTTGGTTGGAGGGGCCACATAAGCTCCAGTCTCGCCCCCAAGCTAATTGATGAGACCTTGGCCCCTGTGGCCCACTCCATTCCGCTGCCTTAGGGGCTATACTGTATATCATTTGGGAACATTTCTTCTTTTTCCTTATTAGTGTACTATCATTTCTAATACATAGAAAGGGGACCCGTAGAGGCTATCATTTAGGATACTATTTTAAAAAAAAAAAAAAAAAGGTAAATTATTAGATCCATGGTTTTTTTTACATTAATAATTGTAATATTATAAGATTTTCGTTGAAAGGATGCGTTGTACTAGTGCATATGAATGGCTTTTTTCTTTTCTGAATGTTTTTATGATTCCCATTTAATAGAGCTGCCCTTGCTAGAAAGTCACTAGCTATATAATTGCTGCAAAGTTTGCAAAGAAAATGTTAACTTTTCAAGTAACATTTTGTAAAATGGAATCATAACCATCGTAAAGTAGCAAAGTTTGAGGGACTAAAGGCTAGATTCACTAAGCTCACCGATCGTGTCCCGACCAGTTGAGAGCCTTCTCAACCCCCGACCCAATTCACTAACCTTCTGCCTGATCTATCCACCCCCGATCCGCACATGCAAATGATGGGAAATACATGCATAAGTAGGAAGGCAGCAATTCACTAAACAGAACAAGGATCACCAACTGGGCTTGCCGATCCAAAAAGAAGCTGAGGACCGGTCGCTCACATCCTTGTCAACTGTCCTGCTTTCTGCTGCCCTGAAATCCCAGCCCTGAAACCATCAAAATAAAAAACATCTCCCTTGTGCAAAAAGCGCCCTGCTCTCTGCCGCCCTGCTCTCCACAAGCCCGTGTTTTTAACCCACGGGTTTAAAGTGGGGCTGCACTACGGCGTGTTCTGCTTAGTTGTTCCAGTCTGGTTGCAAAATGTGTTCTGTTCCCTTGAAATGATTCTTGTGGGGCCAGCAAGTGCAGCCACCCCCCTCCCCTTTGTTTTGACCTCAAGCTTGTGCGGAGAACAAGCACATGCGTGGATTGCATATCCAGGCAGAGAGGATGGTCTGCATGCATCTGGATTGCTCTGCTGTGATCCATAGGATCGCTTGTGGGCGTGTGTCCGATCAGATCATTTGCATGGGCACTCGGACACGGATCGCCCCCAAAAAAGAGTTTAGTGAATCTAGCCCTAAATGAATAATTAAATTTGTCAAACTACAGTAAATTCAAAATACTTATAGGGTGCATGACAAAACAAGCATTAATTAGAGCAGGACTTTGCATTCATCATATACCCTGAAAATATACTCCTATTAATCTGATCATAGAGTTCAGTATAGTACCCATAAAAGCCAAGTATTGAAAAGCTTGTACAAATGAAAATGCTACGATTGGCAAGGATTTAGAAACAGAAGTTCTGACACACTGTTTTGCTCCAGGTGAGCAGTCTTAAATTAATGTTTGCTATGTTAATATCTGGTGGGAAATTATACAAGAATTTGTTAAAAAAATTAATTCTTGTGCAACAGGACTGGTAGTCTTGACCAGCAGGTTAAACTCTCATTTGCTGCCAGTGTTGTAGAGAGCCCACTGTTTTGTTTTCGTGCTCCACCTCCCATCACTCTGGGATGAGCTCCACCCCCTCAATCTTACTCTCCACAAACCAGATTTGCAGGATGGCCACATGGTACAATCTTCACACATTTATTACGTTTTACAGGGTGGATTTAGCTGCCTGGCTGGACACCACTTTTGGATCCTTAGTACTGACAGCAGGCTCATCTGTTTCACTCTAGGAATTTGGGATTGCTCTGATACTTCCTGCTGGTCAAGACTACCAGTCTTGTGGCACATGAAGGAAAGATTAGATTCTTACCTTGCTAATCTTTCTTGTAAACAGGAATGGTAGTCTATCAGATGTATACTAGCCTGCTTTCTGTTTCAGACATGCCTGCTTAGTCAGATGTCTTGTTTCTATGGAATTTACTCATAAGAGACTCATTTTAAATACTGAGCAACAGAACTATTGGTGCAGATGGCACACAGGTAGGTGGCTCCTTTTTATTTCCACTTTGTTTGGTTCGTTTAGTAGTGATTTAGAAGCATTGTTTAATGTTTGTATTTAGAGCAGAACAGACTTATGTGGTTTAGGGGAGTTTCCCTGCACCCCTCTCTTATGTTTGCACTCTAGGATTTACTTGATGATTTGATGCCGACTGAGCGATGGGAGGTGGAACATGAAAACAAATCAGTGGGCTCTCTACAACCATCATGGCTAATGAAGGTTTAACCCACTGGTCAAGACTACCATTCCTGCTTACAAGAAAGAAGATTAGCAAGGTAAGAATCTAATCTTTCCAAAAAGCATTTCATACAAAATTAAAAATATCCAAACTCCAAAATAGAATTTGCTTTACATAGTAATATGTCCATCCAGTCTGCTCAACATTTCTGGATCCTAACTAGTGATACCAGAGCTGCCAAGTTACCTATTCCTGGAGGGAGACTTTTTGGATGGTTATGAATTTTTGCCAACCTCATCCTGGTGCATTATGGGACATACAGCACTGATATCAATGGATAGAATCAGGGACCTCACTGATTTGGGATATACACTTTCCCCTCCCCATTTGCGATTTCACATATTTGCGATTTTTTGGGGAGGGGGGAAAAACCCCCCCCAAAAAACACAGTGTAGCCTTTCCCCCGGCGTCCAGGCCTAACCTGGTGGTTTAGCGGGCTTTCGGGGCAGGAGCGATCTTCCTACACTCCTGCCCCGTGTAGATCGCTAATAGGAAATGGCTGTGGGGAGTTCCCGTCGTAGTCTCGAGTGGCGGGGCCTTTTGGTTGTTTTAAAAAAGGCGAAAAATATAGAAGATAGAAAGTGAGGTATACAGGAAAACTCCACACAGTACAGGATCCTTACTTGTCTTGATTGCTCCTGCCCAAGAAGCGAGAGGAAGCCAAAAATGAGTGCTCCCTGCTGGAACTCTTGAGAAAGCCTGTTTTGGCGAAACGGGTCCCGTCGGGCACATAAGCATTGGGGCAAGCATACTACAATATAATAAAGGCCAGTTAAAAGGCTCAGCGGCAATGCGCAGGACAAGGTTTCTGCCCTTTCAGTTTACTTTTTATTTAATTTAAACAGTTTTTCCTCACTCACCGGCCTCGGCAGCCGCACCTGGACCGAGCAGAGGAAAGGAAGCGTGGGAGCACACTCCGCCCCTTTCCCCCGACGTTCCACCGCTGAGCCAGTTAAAAGGCTCAGCGGCCAACGGCGCGCAGCTGTTCGGCACGCCGTCAAAGGCGCCTTAAGGCGTACGTCAAAGGCGCCTTAAGGCGTACGTCAAAGGCGCCTTAAGGCGCACGTCAAAGGCGCCTTAGCGAGCACCTTTGCGAAGCGACCTCAAAACCATCAACCACTGACTTTGGGAACGGTCTCAACACAGTACAGAGACCTCGAGCCGCGAAGGAGGCCAGCCCCACCTCCCAAAGCCAGAAAGGTCCAACTGCAAGACCTATTTTCCACACAACAGGGAGCACAATCACCCCTTGCCAACACCCTGAGCCAGCACAAGACAACATCCCCAAGCACCAAAATGAAGTTATCCCTGAAATCACACACACATGCCACCCTACTGATAATCCTCCTCATTACCAGTTGGAAAGTAATAGCAAACAACCTACCCACCTTACCCGCAAGTACCTATGCAACCAACATCCAGAACCTCAACAGGAGATCCCTCACAACAGGAAACTCGAACCACCATTCAAGCACTCAACACCCTATCACCCTAACATGGAGTAGAAGACCTGCACAACCCAAAACCAAACCTCAACAACTTCCCAAAACTCTCATCTACCCTGAAACGGAACACAGTCAGCAAACAGACATCGCTTCCATAAACTGTGCATACGTAAACATCAGAGCCATAGGATCCAAAACTGACCATATAAAAAACTGGATAACAACAGAAAACCTAGACTTTCTCTTCCTCATAGAAACCTGGCTAAACTCAGACACAGATCCTAGAATAACCGAGGTATGCCCTCAGGGGTACAAAATATCAGTGACCTGCAGAGAGAAAAAAAGAGGAGGAGGGCTAGCAATAATAACCAAGGACTCCCTTACCTTAAACATACTAGAAAAAACATCCACCCGTCAAATGGACCTCCTCGCCTGCCATCTCACAAGCACTACTCTAATAAACTCACTAAACTGCATGCTGTGCTATATAACACCAGGCAACTGGACCACAGTGAGACCGGAATTTGAAAACTTCATTTACCAAAACTCCTTAACTGCGGAATACAACCTTATCCTAGGAGACCTAAATCTTCACCTAGAAGACCCAACGTCCACACCAGCAAAAAACTGTCTATCATTCCTCAATGCCCTGTCCTTCCAAATCCTAAACCCACAAACCACACATGAAAAAGGTCAACTGGACATTGCAGCATTCATGACTCACCAACCATCCACCCCATCAATTCAAACCCCCAAAGGAACCTGGTCCCCATCGCTTTGGTCAGACCACTTCACATACAACTTCAAAATCAACTGGAATAAGACCAAAGCCACACCTCAATCTAAAAAAATAACATACACATCACGCAAATATATCGAACCAACCACCTTCTGGACAAAAGTAGATGAATCAATCCAAGACCAAGACCCAAAAAACTTCATCTCTCACTGGAAACATATGTCCACCAACATCCTTGATGAACTAGCCCCACTACAAACCAAAACCAGAACCAGCAGAAGATCAGACCCATGGTTTGACAATGAACTGCTCCAACTCAAAAGACAGTGTAGAAGATTAGAAAGAAAATGGAGAAAAACAAACCTAGACCAAACAAAAATTGCTTGGAAAAACATCATCAAACAATACAAACGACAACTAAAAGACAAAAGGAAAACTCATTACACAAATCTTATAGGCACAGAAACCCAAGACCCCAAAAAACTTTTCCAAATCTTAAAAGATCTGACAGACACCAAACCCTACACAACCACGAACAATACCCCACCCCCATCAGCTACCCTCCTAGCAGATCACTTCAAGAACAAAATTACCAATGCCAGAGCCACCCTCGATTCTACCCCATTCCACCCAAACGTAATCACAATTCACCCCACAGAAAAAGATTCAACCGCAGCAGACAGAACTTGGTCTCAATTCACCAACACACAATGGCCCGAATTCAATAACCTCTACAAAAAATACAGCCACGCCTCCTGTGACTACAACCACTGCCCTTCTTATCTCCTTACTACCTCCAGTGTAAAATTCTACACTACTTCTACAATGGATTCAATCCACGCTCACGGATGGCATTTTCCCCACTGTACTCAGCGAAATCATCATCACTCCAATCCAAAAAGATCCAAAAGGACCACCAGACCAACCTTCCAACTTCAGACCTATTGCCTCAATACCGCTATATGTCAAACTTACAGAAGGCCTAGTAGCCAAACAACTCACTAACTATCTGGATGACCATAACCTACTCCACCCCACGCAATCTGGCTTCAGATCCAATTTCAGCACAGAAACTCTCCTAGGCTCCCTTATGGACACAATCAGGCAACACCTCAGTACAGGGAAAAAAATGCTCCTTATACAATTAGACCTGACTGCAGCCTTTGACCTAGTTGATCACAATATCCTTCTGCAAATCTTGGACGCAATAGGCATCTCTGATAAAGTATACTCTTGATTTGAAGGCTTCCTAAAATCCAGAACCTACAGCGTAAAATCAAACAATGAAAAATCAGAACCTTGGTCAAATCCCTGCGGAGTTCCAAAGGGTTCCCCACTATCCCCCACCCTCTTCAACCTATACACTGCTTCTCTCGGAACACATCTGAACAATCTAGGTATAACCACCTATAGCTACGCAGACGATATTACCATCCTCATACCTTATGATCAGCTCAAACCCACCATGCCAAACATCCTACACCGAACACTTAATACAGTTAAGATCTGGATGAAAGATCACAAACTTAAACTCAACCCAGACAAAACTAATTTCATCCTCTTCGAAAATGACAAAATCCAAATCTCAACCAATCTAGAAATCAACTCAATCAACTATCCCATCCAAACCACCATAAAACTACTAGGAATGACCAAAGACAGATGCTGTACCATGCAACCGCAAATAAACAAAACAGTCCAGAAATCCTTCACAATCATGAGAAATCTGAGACAAGTCCAGAAATTCTTTGAAAGAAATCAATTCCAGCTTATAGTACAATCCCTAATCCTAGGACTGCTAGACTACTGCAACATCCTTTTCCTCCCATGCCCTGCTACTATGATCAAACAACTTCAAACAATCCAAAATACAGCCTTGAGACTCATCTTCTCATTGAGAAAATATGACCACATCACAGAAGCTTACATCAGCTCACATTGGCTACCAATCCAAGAAAGAATACAATTCAAATTCTACTGCATGCTATTTAAATCCCTAAATGGAGACAGTCCTTCTTACCTGAATAACCGCCTCAACCAAGCATCCACACTCAGACATAGAAAAGCGCACTCCCCATTCATACCTCCTCCGATCAACGAAGTAAAAAGATCAAAGCTTCATGACGGCCTCCTAGCCACTCAAGCCGCAAAACTGGATACCCGGATCTCCAACCTGCTGATGACCACATCAGACTACAAGACATTCAGAAAAGATATAAAAACAATACTTTTTAAGAAATTCCTAAATCAGCCCTAACTTCACCTACTATTAACAACAACGCCAAAATAGACAAAAATCTACCCTCACTACACCAGCAATAACAACTATGCTTCTAATGTTACCTCCATTTACACAATTCCTGTAAACTGTTTTTATCCTTGCCTCGAAATTATCTATTTACCACTCTAATTTATCATCGGTTCCTCCATTGTAACCCCGTTTATAAATCTTTTGTAAGCCGCCTTGAACCGCAAGGTAATGGCGGAATAGAAATCCCTAATGTAATGTAATGATAAGTAAAGAATGACTAAACCTGGTCTGCCATTGACTTTTTACCAATCTTCATTATGATATTTCTTGACTGTTATTTATGCTGATTTTCAATCCTGACAAGTGAGGATCCTGTACTGTGTTGTTTTAAAAAAGGCCCTTCCTTTTTGATGTGTTTGTTAGTGCAGCGTGATTGTGCCGCTGCCCGTGTGGTGTTCCGAACCTTTCATTGGGTTCTGGTTCCTTGGATTACTATCGTAATACAACGAATTGGTGATTTTTCTTCTCCCGACTGATGAGGATATTGAAACAGGACCTGTCGAGTGGAGATACAGCGCGGACCAGTATCCGCATTTGATACTTAATACCAGCGGGGATACAGCGCAGAATAGTATCCGCATTTGATCCAAACACTCCAGCTGTTTGAGCTAAGTACTTCAATTTATTTATTTAATGTGGGGTGGTCTTTTTTGCCCTACATTGTGTGTTTTATTTTAGACCCACAAATTTATCGTTGGGCCGCTCCAGCTAGAAGTGGTAGTGACTTTTAGTGTATTAAGTTTTCTTTTCACGGATTTTGTATATTTCATTGTGGACATTTAAACAAAATTGGACTTCATTGGGGATATTTAGTTCAAGATTTTGGTTTTTTTCACTTTTATGATCAGCATTTGGATATTCTTTTGGATTTTTGTGTGGACTTTGTTTATTTGGATGATTTTTTGGTTGATTCACAGTCTTGGTGGTTAGTTTTTTATTTTGTTTATTTTTAAGATTTTTGTGTGTGTCTTTCCGGAAGAGCTTTTTCTTTAACGAGCAGGCAGGGCTCGTTGCCGATTCCAGCGGCAGCGAGCAGGAAGGCAGAGAGGCGAGGGGGACGCGGTGAGCCAGGGGCGGGCGAGAGTTAGCTCCGCCCACCCGCATCGCGTCAGCGGCTTCAGTCAGCGGGCTCCCCCTTAAAAGGCGGGGAGCCGCGGCCGGGACAGGAGAGCAGGCAGGGCTCGTTGCCGATTCCAGCGGCAGCGAGCAGGAAGGCAGAGAGGCGAGGGGGACGCGGTGAGCCAGGGGCGGGCGAGAGTTAGCTCCGCCCACCCGCATCGCGTCAGCGGCTTCAGTCAGCGGGCTCCCCCTTAAAAGGCGGGGAGCCGCGGCCGGGACAGGAGAGCAGGCAGGGCTCGTTGCCGATTCCAGCGGCAGCGAGCAGGAAGGCAGAGAGGCGAGGGGGACGCGGTGAGCCAGGGGCGGGCGAGAGTTAGCTCCGCCCACCCGCATCGCGTCAGCGGCTTCAGTCAGCGGGCTCCCCCTTAAAAGGCGGGGAGCCGCGGCCGGGACAGGAGAGCAGGCAGGGCTCGTTGCCGATTCCAGCGGCAGCGAGCAGGAAGGCAGAGAGGCGAGGGGGACGCGGTGAGCCAGGGGCGGGCGAGAGTTAGCTCCGCCCACCCGCATCGCGTCAGCGGCTTCAGTCAGCGGGCTCCCCCTTAAAAGGCGGGGAGCCGCGGCCGGGACAGGAGAGCAGGCAGGGCTCGTTGCCGATTCCAGCGGCAGCGAGCAGGAAGGCAGAGAGGCGAGGGGGACGCGGTGAGCCAGGGGCGGGCGAGAGTTAGCTCCGCCCACCCGCATCGCGTCAGCGGCTTCAGTCAGCGGGCTCCCCCTTAAAAGGCGGGGAGCCGCGGCCGGGACAGGAGAGCAGGCAGGGCTCGTTGCCGATTCCAGCGGCAGCGAGCAGGAAGGCAGAGAGGCGAGGGGGACGCGGTGAGCCAGGGGCGGGCGAGAGTTAGCTCCGCCCACCCGCATCGCGTCAGCGGCTTCAGTCAGCGGGCTCCCCCTTAAAAGGCAGGGAGCCAACGGCGTGCAGCCGTTCGGCGCGCGGCGAAGGCGAGCGGCAAAGGCGCTCGCCTTAGCGGGAGCGCCTTTGCGGAGGAGCCTTGAGAAGGAGCCAGGAGCACAGGCAGCCCAGTAGAGAAATTCCTGAGGTACATTTTCTCTAATTTACTCGCGATTCATTCTCATTCTCTTTCCCTCTCTTCTCTTACAGAACACAGGAAAGAAAACAGAGAAATGGAGGCTGCAGGAATCCAGCAGGGCTACCCAGTATACTGCATCGCATGTCATATGTATGACTACCTCCCCTTTGGGAGGCGGGCATACATATGCAATCGATGCCAGGAACTGGATAGCCTGAAGAGGGAGGTCGGAAGGCTGCAGGTTAGAGTCCAGGAGCTGGAGGGACTCTGCTCAATAGAGGAACAGTGTGGGGAAACGGAGGAGACTACCAGAGAGAGCCACATCTCAGAACAAGTCAGAGAGCTCGAGAAGTACATAGAGGAGGCCTGGCAGATGGCAGAGGCACAGGACCACCAGCGTATCAGACGGGAACCGGCAGCTGGAGGTCAGGAACCAACAAACACCATGGGAGTGGGACCTAGCGTAGGGTCTGAAAATGCAGATGATGGTACCCAACAGGACCTGGCGGAAGGACCAGCGGAGATCCAGCAGAGCCCGGAGGACACGGACCTGAGACCAGAGAGACATCTGAGGAAGGGGAAATCTGCTGTTGTAGTAGGAGACTCAATCCTGCGAGAAGTGGACAGTCACATTGCCGGAGGAAGGGAGGACCGACTAGTGACATGTCTCCCGGGGGCAAGAACAACGGACGTCATCAGCAGAATTGATAGAATCCTGGAGGGAGCCGAGACAGAGGAGACAGCAGTTGTAATCCACATTGGAACCAACGACGTCAGCAGGAAAAATTTCAACCGGACTACACTGACTGAGCAGTTCAGGATCCTGGGGCGGAAACTGAAGCTGAGATCAAATAGGATAGCCTTCTCGGAGATCCTACCAGTACCGAGAGCAGACGCAAGAAGACAGAGCGAACTACAAGAAATGAACGGATGGCTGAGGAGATGGTGCGAGGAGGAGGGATTCCACTTTGTTCGAAACTGGACGACCTTCTTGGGGAAGAACAAGCTCTACAGGAGAGATGGACTGCACCTGAGCACAGCTGGGACGAGGCAGCTGGCAAGAAACATCCAAAACGCCATAGACCTAGCTTTAAACTGAAGAGAAGGGGAAAGCCGGAAGTCGATCTGGCCTCGACACACCGGACATTGGTATCAAAAAATGATACCGAACAAGGACATTGCAAAAGAGAGCTTGGGACCGAGTGGGATCTTTTGGACAAAGGGACTGAGAGAAAATTCTTGGGCAAAGGGACTATGAGAGGCTTCTTGGATAAAGGGACTGAGGGGACACTTTTGGGCAAAGGGACCGAGTGGGAACTCTTGGACAAAGGGGCTGAGAGGGACTTTTTGTACAAAGGGACTGAGGAGACACTTTTGGACAAAGGGACCGAGTGGGAACTCTTGGACAAAGGGGCTGAGAGGGACTTTTTGGACAAAGGGACTGGGAGGGAACTTTTAAACAAAAGGGCTGAGTGGAAATCTTCAGAAAAAAGGCCCACAGATGCAATGCAGGGGCCCAGTGCACAAACGAGCCTAACAGGCATGGTTGAAAGAGAACAATGGGAGCAAGAGGACCATCCAAAAAAGGAGATACTGGATGGGGGCAAAACGGACACGCCACGGGAGGTGGATGACCGAGTAAAGGCAAGCCAGGTGGGAGCACCGAGCCATGGAAAGAAAATAGCAGGGCGGGCGACAAATCAGGACCTATATTGCCTCTACACAAATGCGAGGAGCCTCAGGGCCAAAATGGGAGAGCTGGAAATTATAGCCAGTCAAAAAGCCCTGGACATAATTGGAATCACAGAAACGTGGTGGGCTGAGGATAATAAATGGGATGTGGTCATACCAGGGTACAAACTTTACAGGAGAGACAGGACACACAAGAAGGGTGGAGGAATAGCGCTATACATAAAAGACTCCATACCCTCAACCAAAATGGAAACAGCAGTAAGGTCGGAAGGCTTGGAATCAATATGGGTTAAGCTACCAGGAGGATCTGGAGCAGACATCAAATTGGGTCTATACTATCGTCCGCCTGGCCAATCGGAAGAAATCGACCGGGACCTGGAGACGGAACTGCGGCAGGTATGCAAAAATGGAAGTGTGGTGGTGATGGGAGACTTCAACTACCCTGGGATAGACTGGAGTATCGGGCACTCAAGTTGCGAGAGAGAGACCAAATTCCTGGAAGCCACGAGGGACTGCTTCCTGGAACAGCTGGTCATGGAACCTACACGAGGAGAAGCTACTCTTGATCTAATCTTCAGTGGACTGGGGGGACCTGCAAAGGAAGTAGCGGTATTAGACCCACTGGGAAACAGCGATCACAACATGATCCAGTGCAGACTAGAACTGGGATCATCCAGGGTGAAAAGAACCACAACAACAGCGCTCAACTTCAGAAAAGGGAATTATGATGCAATGAGGAAAATGGTGGGGAAGAAACTCAACGGCAGCACAAGGAAGGTAGAGTCCGTAGAAAGCGCCTGGACCCTGCTCAAGCGTACGGTGCACGAAGCACAGAACCTGTACGTCCCCAGGTTCAGAAAAGAGTGCAAGAAAAATCGAATAAAGAACCCAGCATGGATAACGGCAGCTGTAAAAAAGGCGATCAGTAATAAGAAAGCATCGTTCAAAAAATGGAAACAGGATCAAACGCAGGCCAACCAAAAGGAACACAAGGAAAGCCAGAAGGAGTGCCACCGAGTGGTTAGGAGAGCAAAGAGGGAATATGAAGAGAGACTAGCGGGAGAGGCAAAAAATTTCAAATCATTCTTCAGGTACGTAAAGGGGAAGCAACCAGCGAGGGAGGAAGTGGGGCCCTTGGATGATGGGGATAGAAAGGGAGTAGTGAGGGAGGAAAAAGAAATAGCTGACAAGTTAAATGACTTCTTTACGTCGGTCTTCACGAGGGAGGACACATCCAACATTCCGGAACCAGAGGAAATAGAAAATGGAGATCAAGATAACAAGCTGGTCAAATTAGAGGTGAGCCAGGAGGATGTCCTCAGGCAGATAGACAAGCTAAAGAGCGACAAGTCGCCAGGTCCGGATAGCATTCACCCAAGGGTGCTCAAGGAATTAAGAAATGAAATAGCAGAGACACTTCAGCAAATATGCAACCTATCCCTAAAAACTGGAGAGATCCCGGAGGACTGGAAAATAGCTAATGTCACGCCCATCTTCAAGAAGGGTTCGAGGGGCGACCCGGGAAACTATAGGCCGGTAAGCCTCACATCGGTCCCGGGAAAGATGATGGAGGCACTGATTAAGGACAGCATCTGTGACCATATCGAAAAAAATGGACAGCTAAGGTCGAGCCAGCATGGGTTCTGCAAGGGTAGGTCGTGCCTCACAAACTTGTTGTACTTCCTTGAGGGGGTAAACAACCAGGTGGACAAAGGAGAACCCATAGACATAATTTACCTAGACTTCCAGAAAGCCTTCGATAAGGTACCACATGAGCGGTTGCTCAGGAAGCTATGGAACCATGGGGTGCACGGGGAGGTCCACCGATGGATCAAAAACTGGCTGGCAGACAGGAAGCAGAGGGTTGGTGTAAAGGGCCATTACTCGGACTGGCAAGGGGTCACGAGCGGGGTTCCTCAAGGATCGGTGCTGGGACCGCTCCTGTTTAACATATTCATTGACGACCTGGAGGAGGGAACAAAATGCGAGGTCATCAAATTTGCAGATGACACCAAACTATTCAGCAAGGTTGAAACCACGGTTGACTGCGAGAATCTCCAAAGGGATCTTACGACATTGGAAGAATGGGCGAAAAAGTGGCAAATGAGCTTCAATGTTGGGAAATGCAAGGTCATGCATATAGGGAGAAGGAACCCGATGTTCACTTACAAAATGGGGGGATCAATGCTAGGGGTCAGTAATCTGGAAAGAGACTTGGGAGTGATGGTAGACACGACATTGAAGGCGTCGGCACAATGCGCCACAGCCTCGAGGAAAGCAAACCAAATGTTAGGTATCATTAAGAAGGGTATCTCGACCAGAACGAAGGAAGTCATCCTGCCACTGTACCGGGCTATGGTGCGCCCGCATCTGGAATACTGTGTACAGTACTGGTCACCGTACCTCAAAAAGGACATGGCAATGCTTGAGGGAGTCCAGAGAAGAGCAACTAAACTGATTAAGGGTATGGAAAACCTTACATACACTGACAGACTGAAGAAGCTGGGGTTGTTCTCCCTGGAAAAGCGGAGACTCAGAGGAGACATGATAGAGACCTTCAAGATCCTGAGGGGCATCGAAAAGGTTGACAAAGACAGATTTTTCAATTTGAAAGAAACCACAAGAACAAGGGGTCACTCGATGAAATTGAAGGGGGACAGGTTTAAAACAAACGCAAGGAAGTACTTTTTCACACAGAGGGTGGTGGACACATGGAACACCCTTCCGGAGGCCGTGATAGGAAATAGCACAGTACAGGGTTTCAAGGAAGACCTGGATAGGTTCCTGGAAGACAAAGGGATTGAGGGGTACAGATAGGAGCAGTGGAAGGTTTAGAGATAACTGTAGAGGTAGGCAATAAAATTAGTCAGGGACCGCTGACCAGGCAATATGCCTGATGGGCCGCCGCGTGAGCGGACCGCTGGGCTGGATGGACCTCTGGTCTGCCCCGGCGGAGGCGACTACTTATGTACTTATGTACTTAACTTCCTTTGTACATTTATATTTTCTCCTCCTGACACTTCTCCGGGAGTGTTTATGCACTTGACTGTTTCATCAGCTTATTTATTACACTGCATGAAGGCATGATGATGTACGGGGCAGGATTTATTTAGATTTTGGTCTAAGTGCTTGTCACTTAATAAATACCTGCCTGGGGCCATTGGTTATTACGAGGGTTTATACAGGCCCATACTGATTAGTGCCTTTTGGTTTTATACATTTGTTCCTTATTTAAGGACTAAGCTGGTGGTACATTTTTCACACCGTTGTAGGTTCAGTTTTTGGAGATTATATATTGTAGTACCAATTTTTTGGGGAATTTGGACTTATTGTTAATATTGGTATATATTTTTTTGGTTTTCGTTGGCAGAAAAAAGAAAAAACAGAAAAATCTTACCAAAGCAATGCTCTGTTCCTGGTTGGCTGAAGAGCCAATAAAGCACCACCTTGGGTGGTCGGGTAGGAATTAACCTCAAGAGTCACCTGTGGAATCTGATCTCTCAAAAAATCCTCAGAGTTCATTCTAAAACTAAGAGGCTGAAACCAGCAAGAGGCTCAAAGAGCGCTTTTCAGTTGGGTGAGAGGATTCACACACCCCATGAAATGTAGCTCACTTGGCCTGACTTTAAGCGTTTTCCAGGCCTCTCTCCTACTTACTACTCCCCAAAGTCTCAAAAAGGTCCTAAACTGATCCAAAGAAGCCTTTTAATCAACAGCTCTCTCCTCAAGCAGATATAAGCAAATTATATTGTGGGACAAGATCCCGCTTAGGCCCAACTTCCCCAATGAATCCCTGTCCCAGAGTTGAAAAGGTTGTGGAACACAGCTCTCAGTGCATCCCCAAGAATGCACACTGAGACTTCTCAAGTGGAAAAACCAAAACACTTTAATAGTAAATGGTAAAATGTGGCACAAGCCATAAAGTCTCTTGGTCAAAAATAGTTATTTCTTATGAAAAATAAAGGTTCATAAGGTTCAAGTACTTTTGCTCTGAGTGTAATTTCCATCCTTAACTCCAGGTAAGTCTTGAGGGTTTCACACCCTGCACAAAGTCTTTTCATTCAAGAAAGCTTTATTTGAGAAGCCTGGATGTTTTCTATCAGCACTTTTAACTTCCAAACTACAGTCATGTAAAACAAGTTTCGAAATTTAAAACATTTTCTTCTGGCTAAGTCAGCTTGCCAAACAAGTATAGACCATTCCTGGGCTTTAATCAACACAAAGACAAAAAAACAACAACATCCAAACACTTTTCTTTCAGTAGCACAAACACTGGCTCTTGCTGTTGCACTGCTTGGGTAGAACCAGAGTTCCCAAGCAGGCTTGGGGGAAATAGCTCATACACCACAGGTGTTAGCCACCCTCCCAAAATACAGGCTTTTGTTTTCCTTTCCTCACCCTCAGCAATATCGTAAGCAGAGCCCACATTGCTCCAAACAAAATTACAAAAAATAAACCCAAAATGCTGTTTTTGACCACAGTTCACTAGGTAGCTGGGCACACCCAACTAATGTTGCCCGCATAAACTCTCTGCAGGAAAAAATACAAAAATAGGAAAAAAGAGAACTCCAAGCAAAAATAAACTGTTTGGCTTTGTAGCCTACTCACAGACCATATATTCCTCCTCAAAGTCAGACAAATCAGAATCCTTAATGTAGTTCATAGGATATTTCTCCTGCAGCCTCTCTGCAGCTAGGTCAGCATTACCTTCAGCTAGTTCCTCCATGTCATAATCATTAGACTCCGGGGGGGAACTTCTTTGTTCTGTGTCCTCCTCTGCTGGAAGGACAGGCTTCCTTCCCAGCCTTTGTTCAGCTTCCTGTTCCAGTTGTGCCCTCCTCCTGTCTGACGAGGAAGGCTCAAGAAATGGTAGGCACGAAACCTCGCCCTCTCCTAGCAGGGACAGACAAGTTCTTAAAGAGCCCTGTACTCCTGCTGTCAGCTGGAATGCTAGGTTTTCTTAAAGGGGCAGGCTACTGACTAAGTCTGTGCACAGGATGTACTCTAGTTTAAGGATATTTCACAGTACTTTTGACAGGGTTTATAATGGGGCTTCCAGGATCTTCCCCCAAGTCTGCATTGGAGCTAGCAGGATTACTGTCACAATGTGCATTTCACAGGTTGCTGTTATCTTTAATGCTGAGCCTCTGTAACCTCTTCCTTAGAACCAGGCTTATTGAGGGTTAGGCACTAGGCCAGCATTCCTCCCCACAAGGGTTACCTGTAGAGTCTGATCTCTAAGAAAGTCCTCAGAGTTCATTCTTATGGCAACAGTGAGCAGATGTAGTCAAAGCAAACAATGGAGCTAAACAGCTAAAAAAGAACCATTGATTGAGATCATTTAGAACATGAATATTCATGAGAGAGATTTACATATAATGGAAGTGACAGGCATGCAAATCTGCTCCATGCATATTCATTAGGGCTAGCCTGAAAACCCGATTGGCCTGGTGGTCTTCCAGGACAGGGTTGGGAACCACTGATTTAGAAGGATTACTGGCATTTGCTCTACACAGGTAAATAGCAGGTTTACACTTCTAAATGGCCAAATGTGTCTAAATAGTAATTTTAGAAAAATCACCATAAACATTCATATGTCCACAAGGGTGGATTTATGATTTAAATAACTAGGCAGAAAGATTTAGGTCTCCTTTTACGAAGGTTCGCTAAGCGTTTTAGCGCACATACCGGATTAGTGCGCACTAGCTGAAAATCTACCGCCTGCTCAAAAGGAGGCAGTAGCGGCGCTATTCCGCGCGTTAAGGCCCTAGCGCGGCTTTGTAAAAGGAGCCCTTAATTTAAATCAAGGTTTTCTATTGAATGACCCATTCTTGTTGGTATAATCTTAATATCTACAACCAGATGAAGGTTTCATTTTTTTGAAAAATAACTTTTCAGATTAATTTTACAGTTATAGCAAAAAAATTACTGATTTGGTTGTACTGTTAGAAATACATAAATAATTATGAAATTATTTTGAGGTGAACTATCTTTAGTTTAATAGGTTAATAATTCATATTTGGACAAATTTTCTGCAGTAGTTTAATGAAAGAAGAAAAATAATCAATACCTTAATAATTTAACCATATGTATTCCCATATTTCAGTATATCTCAAACTGTGTGCCAAGGCACACTAGTGTGCCTCCTGAGATTTCAGGTGTACCTCGGTACACTGGGGATGAGGAGAGGCGCCGGCGCCAGCTGATTTCCTACAGGATGTGCCTCTCATGGCAATCAATGGGCACCAGCACCTACCCTCTTTGGCCCTCTTCCCTTCTGGCACCCCCACTAGCGTCTCAGAGCCCGCCTGGAGGGACTTCACTCACACGCGGGCATCAATATGATAATGTCACGCATGCGCATGATGTCATTGCGGTGATATCTGCGCACTTCCAGGTGCCTCTAGCCACGGCCACTACCTTTAGTGTGCCGTGGCTCAAGAAAGTTTGCTGGACACTGCCATATTTGCTTAAACATTCATGCTAACTGATGTGGTTAAACAAGATTTTTTTTTTTAACTCTTAATTATCAGCCAGTTCCATACATAAGAACATAAGCAGTGCCTCCGCCGGGTCAGACCACAGGTCCATCCTGCCCAGCAGTCCGCTCCCGCGGCGGCCCAAACAGGTCAAGACCTGTCTGAATCCCCAGAGGGGGTCCCCTTGCCACCCTGGTTTCCCATTTAAGTCCTAGCTTCCCATCGAAGTCCTAACCATGAAAAACTTGAAAATGAGTGAGCTATACAGAAAACAGTATTTTATCTTCATCTTCTTGTGTATTCATAGTCCGAAAAAGAAGCTTTCCTGCTTTATTGGGTCCCAAATGATTTCTCAATTTGGAATGAATGAGTCCAATGCAAGAGAATATTCTTTCTATGCCAGTAGAAGAAGCTTCTGTTAAAAGTAAAAACATTACTTCAACAGTCTCTAAGTCCAAGTGCTTCATAAGTGACCTCCACCAGTTTACTTGTGTGACATTCTTTAAAATATCTTCGGCAAACATATTTCTTGAATGGTTCTACCTTAGCTCTGAAGTTTATTATAGTTGACATTACATTACCTGTTGAACATTGCTCCATTTTTCTGTCATACACTTTATCTAGCAGTTTCCTTGCAACATCTGCTCTGCTGGGTGGACTGTATCTTGATCTCAGTGACTGAACCATACTAATGAAGTATGGGTTTTCAATCAGACAGAAAGAAGAGTTTGTCGCATAAATAAACTGGGCAATTTTTTCAATTTCCTCTTTTTCTACTCTGCTGGTTTTTATCACAAACTTATCTATGGTGGTTCCTGGGTGGTTAGATTTTTTTCTTTTTTTAGGTGATATGTGATGTGACCGAAACACCATCATGGACAGATAACTCTGAAACTGTAGAACAGGAAATCAGTGATCTCAAAAGTGGATAGTTTCCAGAATCCTTTAGGTTGATGATAAATTCCCCTAAACAAAAAAGTCAGTGCTGTTATTTTATTATTGATATCTAAATTCATATCACAATATTATAGATATAATACTAATCATTAAAAAAAAAATTTAAATAGTGCTCAGACCCACAACCTACAGTGTTCAAGTGTATGAAACAGAACACAGGCTGCCATCAGACCATCATAGCACCATTTATATCTGTACCACCTCATAGAGTTCTAACCAATCTATATAATTAATAATTTCATAACTTGTCTTCTATGGTGGTAATTTCGCAATGGATGGTCACGTGATAGGCAGCTTTGTGTTGTAAAGTGCTCATGCAAATTCTTAAAAAGCTCCTGGAAGCCGAGAAACACAAGTCCTCCCTTCGACTTGAGTTTTGCGAATGTGCGTGCTTATTTAGTATTACTCATTGTATTCACTGCCATTCAGTACTGCCCAAAAAGGAGTATTTGCTTGTTTCAATGCTTTATTTCTTCATATCAACTGTATCAAAATGACAGTAATATGCAGTAATAACAAATATGACATTTCCTCAAGGCAGTCTTTAAGAAATATGATGAAATAAAAACATTTACTGTATTTCCTCACATATAGGCTGCCCCTCTTCATAGGCCGCACCCATGTATGGGCCACAGAAAAGGTGGCCTATGTTTAAAAACTGGAATATAAGCTGCCCCATAGTATTAGCCGTGGCTTATCTTCCGGTACCTCCCCTGCTTTTTAAAATCTCCCCCCCCCCCCCCAGGTACCTTTCTCGGAGCCCCTGGACGGCAAATCTCCAGCAGTGCAGGGCAGCCATGATCTCTTCGGCATCTGGCCTGTCCCCGCACTGCCCGCTGAATGGCAGGCCAGACCAGGAGAAGCCTGTTTACTGTGCTGCTTCTGCCAAGCTGGTCTCTGCTACCGCTGCTGCTATTTTAGGATGCCCAGAGGTATGTCAGGAGTTAGGACTCACTGAATTGGGGAGTCAGATTTTTTAGAAAGTGAATTGATGTGAATCGATTCATCGAAGTAAATCAGTGAATTGATTTAGAATTTGCAAATCAGGCAACACTAGTGCTTACTGCAGCTTAGTAAAAGGAGCCCTTAATGTTATGTCATATAAATATTAAATGATCCTTGATTCTTCGATATTTTTGGAATCTTGGAATGTACCAGAACTTCCCTGGGGACTCCACAGTAGTCTGATTTCTAGTATTGCTTCATTATGGTGCTTAGTTTCAAAGCTCTGCTCCTGTTTTAGACATCTGAAAACTGACATTCATAGTATGTGGACATCCAAATCCAAATTTTATAAAGGCAGGATACGGACATCTGTAGAATGTCTGTACAGTAAGGGGGTATAGTCTAGGCTTGTTTTGGGTGAAACTAGAGAGGGTCCAAAATATGGATATCCAGCTGAAATTACAGAAGGAATAGTGTTGTCTGTGTCTAAAAAGGAGGTCTTCAATTATTTAGACCTTGTATAGGTATGTCCACGTTATAGTAAGGTGCTCTGATTAGAGCAGCTGTCTACTGGATGGATTAAGGAATGACACCTCCTTAATCTCCCAGTAGTTGCTGTTTCTCTCTCCCCTGAAAGTTAAACCAGCAAGGGATACCAAGCTGTATGACAGCTTCAGGTATTATGGCCCTGATTCTATAAATGGCTTCTAACTCCAAGGCACTGTTCGGCACAGTTGGTAATTAACTTCTAGGCAGCCATCTATAGAATTGTGTCTAGCAGTGCCTAAATATTCTTAAGTGCCAGTAGGCGTTAAAATCGACCACCTTGAAGTGGTAGATGTCTACTAGCAAGTTAATTTATTTTAAATTGGTTTTTAATGATGCCTTCAATTATCAGAATTGATTAAGCTGTCTTTTATAGAATCAGGGCCTATGAGCATTTTTAACAGAGTGGCAGACAAGTCTGAGGAGTAGTTTTCTCGCTGTCCCTGTCCCATTCCTGTAAGCTCTGCCTTAATCACACAAGCCTCGAACACTTACTATTTTAAAGTGTTTGAGGCTTGTGCAGATGAGAGCAGAGCTTGCAGGAATGGGACAGGGACAGGAAAAGAACTGGCCGGGATGGGACGGGAAAATGAGTTCCTGCGGGGACGGGAAAAAATTTGCCCCGTGTCATTCTCTAATCACAAATAAAAGTAAAATTTACAAACAGTGGAAGTGGGATTTGAACTTGGGTTCCCTGATTCTAACCCCACTACCATAACCATTAGATTATAACTTCAGTGTGTGCAGAATGTTGCTTTGAAATTGTTAAAGAACCTTGGCACCTTTGACCATCTTTCTCCTTTCCTAGCCTCTGTATATTGGCTTCCAGTTAAGAAAGATGAATTTTTAAGGCTTTAGTATTGGCATTTAAAGTTATTCAAGCAAACTCCAGGATATATATCTGAGAATTTGCTAATTTATACTCCTGTACGTTCTCTATGATCACTAAGGGAGAAGTGTTTATGTCCTTCATTTAATTTATTTAATCTGGAAACTGGGTCGTAAACGGGCTTGTTCCTTCTGTTATTCAGACTCTAGATGGGTTCCTTTTATTTTGTAAGGTTGTAAAAACTTATTTATTTTAAATTTTGTATCATTCAAATATCTCTACAAAAGCCAATTGCGGAGGGTGGGATACATTTTCCCAACTTTCATAGGTACCATCAAGCCTATATTATGCGTCAGGGTATGTACTGGATCCTTCCTGAGCTCATGGAAAATCTCCCAGACTGGTTATGGTTGGAATGGCAACTCATGTCTCCACTGAGATTAGTGCACATTCTAAGTATCAAGATGCCTAGGCTGTATAAGGACAATAGAATTTTAGTAAACACGTGGCAAACTTTAAAATTTATCATTAATTTAACACCTATTCCAATCCATAAATCCACGTGTCAGACCCTGTGGCTGAACTCCAAGATTCAAATTGGTGGATTTAAGGTCATCTGGAAGCATTGGATGAAGGCAATACGTACTTTGGATGATGTTATATCAGATGGTAAGCTGCTTTACTTTTCATGATTGCAACACAAATTTGGTCTTAACAAATCACAAAGTTATAGATGGTTGCAGTTGAAGCAGGCCATTCAGGAGGGGTTCCCTGAATGGAAAAATCTAACTGATCAATATAGTCTGTCGATCTTATGTTTTCAGGTGGACTTCTTGGAACACCAGGCTGCTCAGTGGTATAAATTAATATCTGGATTTTTGAATAAGAAACAAAAGAATGGTCTGCGGGACATTTGGAGCATTGAGATTAAGCATCAAATTAATGCATCTCAATGGCCACGAATTTGGGCTTGGAGGGTGAGATGTACGGCGTCGGCATCTAAGAGACAAACTTGGTTTTTCTTATTGCATAGAGCAGTTTAGACCCCAGTTCGTTTATAAAAATTAGATAGCTCTAAGTCTAATAGATGCTGGCACTCTCATCTCGAAGCTGGGACATTAGATCATCTAGTATTCTATTGTCCATTGATACTTAGTTTTTGGAAATCCATTTGGGGTCAAGTGAACAATCTGCTGGAAAATCCGGTGGCATTATCATATGACACTGTGTTATTTGGTACTGCAATGAGAGCTGAGTCAAATCTCTACTACTAATAATAAATTTTTGCTCATTATGGGTTGCCATACAGCAAATAATGAAAAATTGGGATCGGCTGAACTACAATTTTTGGTGGAATTCGTTGTGCCAAATCTTTAAAATGGAGCGGGCAATAGCTATACAACAGGGTCATTTTAAGAAATTTAGCAATGTATGGGAGCCATTAAATCACTGTACAGAATGAGTATAATTTTTTTCCCCTTTTTTGCATACACGTCCAGGGGGGGGAGGGAACACTCTATGATCTCTTATGCTTAAGAATAAATGTTGGGTATATGGGAGGGGGGATATGGGATGTGAGTTTGAATTTGATGGTATATTAAGTAATGTTAAAGTAGACAATAAGGCCTAAATTCTCTATTACTGCGTTTAACTTAGGCGTGCTTTGGACGTCCGCTGCAAGTGAATAATTACGGAGTTAAGGGTCTTAATTGATGTTAATTGGGTAATTAACGACACATAGACGTCCCTAGGTAGTACATAACGAACTAACGTCTATTGAACGCATAGTCCCGTCTGCAGCTCTGGACGTGGGCGTTCCATGGGCGTTCCGTTGGGCGTGCCAAGTGGGGACGCTAGATAGGCGCTACTTGGGCGAACGCGTGCGTCTAAATCTCGTGAATTATGTAGACGTAAGAAACCCTGGTCTAGCTTGGATTTCAATGCCGTTTCAACTATCGTAATTGCGGCTCTTTGTTAGACGCGAGGCAGACGTCCGCTGTGTTTTTCATCAATAATTCCAATAGTGAATTTCAATAGGTATATTTCATCTTTTCTCTGTCCGAATAAATATAATGACACCATAACAATGGAACACATTATATTGCATGGATAACAAACCACATTTCATCCCAAACCATAATATAATTTTCACATGGCTTTTACAACCCCCTTTTTTGTCTCAACAAACAGCACTGCAATCGGCTCTCTTTTGAAAGCAAAGAAAAACCAGCACACATTATCAGCACTTAAAAAGAGAATAAACAGATACACACCTTAACAATCCAGCTTCCCTCATTGCAAAATGGAGGTGTTCAGTTGCACAAAACTGACCTCATTGTGACCTCATCAATCTGCATCTTCCAGTAATATGCCACAATTAAAAGACGTGGTGGGTGTTGAACCCACAACTTCTGGATGTTAGCAGCACAGGCTGGGCTCCTAACCGATAGAGCTACAGCTGCTTGACTTAACTGTCTGTGCTTCATTAGGTATCATGTCAGGATGAACTCAAATAAGTTTAAGCAAAGGAATGGCTAAAGATTTGGAACGTTTTCAAGTAGAAAACAAATATGAAATATGTATTAAAGAATTGCAGCACAAAGAACGCCTAAACGGAACCGATTATTTACAGTCCTATATGCATTAGTACAGTGCTTAGAATGAAGATTAGCGTGTGAGAAAAACGGAGCTCCACCTCACATGCATTCAAGCACACTTGGGAATATGGGTTTGGGGCTCAGTGAAAGCAGCCTACTATGACATTATAGCTAAACTCCTTTTCCCTTAGCACTTCACTAAGATATGATATGACAAGGGAACCAGAGGAATTGGAGCTGTGGGTCAGTGAGGAAAGGCACTCTCTACCAATTGTCCGGCCTTTGAGGGTTCAAATCCCAGCCTGTATTTTACTTGTGGCGTATCTGCCTTCCAGGTGCACTTTGATGATGCTTTCCACTTCTTATAGGAGTTGAATATAACATTTCTCCATTTAAACATGGCATACGTTGTTAGTTTTTATCGTGGTAAAGTATACATTTCTGAAATGGTGAAGAAATGGCAGAAAGCGGTATAAGCAAATCCAAACTGCTATAAGCACAAGAAAGCATTTGTAGCTCAACACGCTAATGCTCCTTTTCTGAGCTTTGCCATCTAAAACTCCCCAGTTCGACTCCCACCTTTGCTAATTTTAATAAGGTCCTAGTTTTTTGCTATTAGCTCTTATAACATTTCCCTTTGCAGGCAAACCTATTTTCAACTTACCATGGCTCGGACATCCTAAGCAGTGATGAGAGACACCTTTCCTCTGACAGCAAGATGACATTTGTGGATCGCCTGGTTAATGTGCTCTCATCACTGCTTAGGATGTCCGAGCCATGGTAAGTTGAAAATAGGTTTGCCTGCAAAGGGAAATGTTATAAGAGCTAATAGCAAAAAACTAGGACCTTATTAAAATTAGCAAAGGTGGGAGTCGAACTGGGGAGTTTTAGATGGCAAAGCTCAGAAAAGGAGCATTAGCGTGTTGAGCTACAAATGCTTTCTTGTGCTTATAGCAGTTTGGATTTGCTTATACCGCTTTCTGCCATTTCTTCACCATTTCAGAAATGTATACTTTACCACGATAAAAACTAACAACGTATGCCATGTTTAAATGGAGAAATGTTATATTCAACTCCTATAAGAAGTGGAAAGCATCATCAAAGTGCACCTGGAAGGCAGATACGCCACAAGTAAAATACAGGCTGGGATTTGAACCCTCAAAGGCCGGACAATTGGTAGAGAGTGCCTTTCCTCACTGACCCACAGCTCCAATTCCTCTGGTTCCCTTGTCATATCATATCTTAGTGAAGTGCTAAGGGAAAAGGAGTTTAGCTATAATGTCATAGTAGGCTGCTTTCACTGAGCCCCAAACCCATATTCCCAAGTGTGCTTGAATGCATGTGAGGTGGAGCTCCGTTTTTCTCACACGCTAATCTTCATTCTAAGCACTGTACTAATGCATATAGGACTGTAAATAATCGGTTCCGTTTAGGCGTTCTTTGTGCTGCAATTCTTTAATACATATTTCATATTTGTTTTCTATGAGTTAAATCAAACTTCAGAGGGCTTGGACAGGTGTTGAAGAATGATCCAGTTAGGGGGGGATGTTTTTGGTGGGGGGAGGGTGTTCAGCATGAGAGAGAACAGGTTGCATTAACTATTAGACAATGGGCTGCACATAATAAAAGCTGAAGCAAAATATTGATATGTAAAGGCAAGGCTAAAGAGTTACCAGGTGTCCTGGCTGAGAAATGAATATAACCTATTTGCTAACCTTACTCAAGACTTGAACCCCCTGATGTATGGACGATGAAAAAAAGCAATGCCTTAAGGCATAGAGCTATAGAGGTAACTTTGTTTAGAACATAGAGCTTAGAGATGTGAAGGAAATGACTACAACGTCACTACAGCTGTATATTGCAAAACCACATCCAATGCACATCCAATTAGATTTGAATCCTAACGGTTTCTATGACGTCCGCCGCTAATTAGGCGTGCTTAGTATATAGAAAGCTTTGGCACAGCCATTTTGCCTATGTAAGACCCCCTCATGTGAGTTGGTGTTTGTGGTGTTCCGTTTCCTCAATGATGAAACTTTGTGCTATGAAACTTGCCTGTTCTCCTTTATACTCCCTTCTGCCTTTGACACTCCTCCCCACCCCCATTATCTGTATTTCTTTCGTTTATGGATTTTTCTGGGTGTTGGTGTGAGGGATTGTTGAGGACTTAAATTTTGTGTTAAGTGTGGAGGGGAATCAATTGTTAGGGAAAAGAAGGGGCCAGGCCAGGTTACACACAGATGCCTACACCCACCACTCTCCCTGCTTTCAAAATGTCATGGTCTGCCCCACTTCCATTTTCCATATCTGCAACTCTCCATGCAAGAAATTCGATTTCCGTTTTGGAGCCATGTTGTAAGGTGAAGATATCTTTTCAGGCTACTTGTAGAACACGTTCAAACACACCCCCATAGAATAGCCAATGAGGTGTGATAGGCGTGGTTAGGAAGCGGGCCAAGGAACCGCACCCGAACGGTGCCCAATAGGCATTGAGACACCTTTCCCGTCCTACTGACGTCAGACGTTAATTAGGCGTGCATGGGTATAAGAAGGTCCAGGTGAGCAGTGTTTCTTTTCTATTCTGTTCTATTCCTTATGCAGATGTTTGAGACTTTACTCTGTCTTAGTCTTTTACTTTTTTTTTTCCTATCTCTGCCTCCCATTTCTCTCTATTCCACAGAGCCATTAACAAGCTACATGTCATTCTAATATGTTGTTTTATCTTTTCTAGAAGTAGCTCAGATAGTAAGTCCAGGTGAGAATGATATTTTGTAAGCTACTTAGGTGTCCTTATGATAGAACTAAAGAAACCAACCAGCAAAAACTGACTTCTCTTTATGGGCTTTCATTGTGTGCTATTGTTTATAATAGTTATTTTATTTCTGATATCTCTTACTCTTCATTCCACAGGGCTGACAAAAATGACTGAGAAGACTGATAAAGACCATGCTGGTAGAAATTTTGCTGGTAGAAATATGGATATATAAGTAAAATGGATGTGTTCATACATCTGAGAGGGTTTACTCATAGAGCTAAAGTTAATTCTTTGTAGAATCAAATTACAGGCAAGTTAAAATCAGGTGAGGAATGGTTCTGTGTACTAACTCATTGATAAGAACAGGTTGGGTGTGTTGGGGGGGGGGAACACTGCCATTCAGTGGACATCCAATCAGTGTACATGGTTCAGGTGGAAAACTCCTAATGAGTGGCTAATGGCTGCCATTTTTAATAAGGAGTCTAAAGGTATGTTAGCACTTCTGTTACTTCTAGGTGTGTGTTCTGCCACAACTTCAGTGTTTCATTTTGGAGACATAGATCTTTGTTAACAGTTTCTCTATTCTTCATTTCAGGTTAACTCTGCTCATCAGCTCAGCACACCAGCTTGCACCTAGCCAAACAGTTGTAGGTGAGAATGATACTCTACTATTCTTCACTTGAGTCACTCTTCTGATGAGTGAAATAAATGTTTCACACTTCTATTGTTCTCTTCACACAGGTATCCTTGATGACTTTCAGGAACAATAGTAAATTGATAATGTTGGCCTCATAGAACACCATGGCACGCATTCCTGCTGTTATATGCACACAAACAGCAGCTCAACATAAATGAGGTTAACACATTGCTTCAGGGAAGGGAGGATAGATATGGACCTTGGGGGTTGAACCCCCTGTTTGTGAACCTTGTGTAAACCAGCTTCTCCTCTTTTCTGTTTTCAGGTGTCTTAAACAGGCAACTGCAGTATTGTCAGATGGAGTTTTGTATTACTGAGAGCAGTGCAGCTGTGAGCATCTTTGTGGTTTCCACACCTGCTTAACCAAAATAGTGCAGCTCAAGAACCAGGAGGATAGATTGAGGTATGTGGCCTTTACTTCCATCACCTTCCGTGAAAGGAAGAAAAACCCACATGTCTCATTTGGATTCTCCTGGTGTGGAGCCAACTCTTAGTAGCAGTAACCCTATTCCTTAACAACAAATCTACCACAGTGACTTATATTTTCTTCCTTATGTAGCCATTTACTTTGGAACAGGGACTGCCTTATTTTGCACATCATAGCTGAGATGTCGTTATCTACCTATAGTTGCATATACCCTTGCATTCACTTACTTTTTTCCTAGATTCTGCAATGATTTGACATCAGAGTGGCTAGCAGGTAATAGAATGAATGACAGACCCCAATAAAGATTGTCAAACTTTCTATATGTCACCTTCTTGTATATTGAAAAGGGCCCATTCAGCAGTCCCTCCTGAACCCCTATCTACCTTGGACTCTGTCCACTAAACTGCTGATGCTACATGGTTAAAACCACACAGGAAAGTTTAAACTATAACCAACTTTTTTATTAAAATATAAACTTTTTAAAACTTTTAAAAACTTAAAACTTTTTTTTAAATAACTATTTACATACACATAACACAGGGAAAGAGGGTAGGTGCCCCCCAAGAGCAGCTTGAGCTACCTCAGGCGAGGGGGGCGGAAGGAGGTGCAGTCAATGAGAGGGTGTATGGCTGCTGGCACCATGCCCTCTTTCGGCTACCAGCCGCAAGAGGGCATGTTCCATCCTCTCCACACACCCTCTCATTACCTGCACCTCCTCCAAGATGGCAGAGTAGGCCGCCATCTCCCTGGCTGCCCCCTCCTGAGGCTGGTCGGGCTGCTCCTGGGGGGGAACAGCAAGGAAAGGGGGTGGGATGGGAACAGGAAGGGCAGGAGAGTGAGGGGAAGGGCTGTGGGTGGGGGAAGGGGAAGGTCCAACAGGGGATGGTGGTGGTGGTCCAGGAGGTAGTGGTGGGGCAGGCGGTGGGGGTCCAGGGGGCAGTGGTGGGGCAGGCAGTCCAGGGGGCAGTGGTGGGGGCAGTGGTGGAGGTCCAGGTGGCAGTGGTGGAGGTCCAGGGGGCAGTGGTGGTGTGGGCGGTCCTGAGGGCTGCCAGGCCTCCTCCTCCTCTTCCTCCTCCTCCATCTCCTCTTCCTCTGCTGAGGACCAGGGTGGGGCTCCCTCCATCACCTGCGGGGCCTCCTGAGGGGGTGCCTGCGGTGCTGCTTGACAAGAGAGAAATAGGATACAGTCAGATATGTCAACAACACTTTTGAACATGACATTATTTACTACGTTATTTTCTTCAAATGCTAATAACAGGATGCAAAGCACCTACTCCACTGTAAACATCAAAATGTAGCGTAAGTAAGTGAGGCAAGTAGAACACCATAAAGCCATTGTGACATGATATCACAATAGCAGCTTTACTGCAGATTTTATGATTAAGAATGGTTGACAGCTACTCAAGCATTTTCATCTATTTATTCTGGTAGGCTGATCACAAAGAAACACACGCTGGACTCATTACTCACCGGCTTCAGCGCGCAATTCCTCCCTCACCCCCTCAAGGAAGGCCCGCTCCTGGCGCCTCAGCAGCCGCCCCCTTTTCCTGAGATCCTCAACCTAGATAATAGAGAGAGAGAGAAAGAACAGAGAGGGAGGGATATGATGAGTGCCATCTAGCACTGTGGCATAACATGTTTACTTAAGTATTGACCTCTATAAGCACATAAAAATGGAGCACGCTGCCCTCCAAGAGCCGCTATCCGCTTTGCTGCCTGCCTCTACCCCCTTCTGCCACATGTTTTACATGAATGTATTCACGTACTCCAGCTCTTTCCCCTTTCTGTGCTGGAGGCATCGCTATCTCTCTACTGTACCTGGGACAGTGGGGGGGGGGGGGGGGTTTGAGGTGACATGGCCAGCATCACAAGGAGGAGTGTGGGATTGAACTCACAACCCCAGGGTGCTGAGGCTGTAGCCTATCAGCACTGCCCCACATTACAGCATGTCCTGGTGAGCTTACAATCATACAGCAGGGGCAATAACATAGTTTGGTCAGAAGGAGCAGCGTGGCTTGAAACCCCTGACGTCAGGGTACTGACGCTGTCACTTTAAACGTCATGCCACTATCTCCCTAGACCAGCAGATTGATCCAGGAAAGGTGAAGGTATTTGAAATGACATAGCAGCAATTTGGCAAAGTTGATTTCAAGATGTTTCTATTACAAATGCGAAGCTTGTGACCCAAAAATTAGTTGTGTGCATGTTGTGAATGGAATAGATGCCTTCTAGGAGCTGAATTTGACATTTGAAATCCTACTACTGCTCCTTTGGGATGTGCTTTAATTTCAGTATTCAATGTAAAAGATTTATTATGCACAATTGTAGTTTTTAAAAGGAATCAAAATTTGCCCACAAAAACATGAACAATTTGATTGAGACAGGTTTCCATCATTACATTTTACATGATTATTTGTGAGGGCCTGACTTGGAATACTTACTTCCCTGGGACAGGAGGCTCTACGATTGAACCGCCGGGTCAGGCGGGTCCAGGAGTCCCTGAACTGCAGGTATGACCTGCGATGGCCTGCCACTCTAAAATAGTGGTGCTCATGCCCTAAAAAGAGCCTGGCCAGCAGCCTGGAGTCCTCTGTGGAGAAATTTGGCTGTCTCCTAGCTGCCATTTTAGAGGAAATAACTGCGTATGAAGAACAGCCGATTCTATGATGTCACAACGCAAAAAAACGCGATGACGTGTTTGTGCCGCTTGGGCGTGCTTACGGTGGCAATTCCGCACTACATCAACACTGTTAATTACATCCTAAACCACGCCGATATCGCTGTTATACAAAAAAGTACAGCAGAATGAACCACCTCCACCAAACACAATGACAAATTAAATAAGTGAAGATTGGGAAGTGAGGTTCACATGCATGTTTGGGTGGGTGGAAAAAAAAAATATTATGTCTTTGGTAACCTTAGTCAGGACTTGAACTCCTGACCTTTGGAAGATACAGGCAGTGCTTTTAAGCACTGAGCTATGGTGGGGACTTGGGAATGGGAGTCTCCAGAAATGGCTTTAGGTACAAGATTTGACAAGGGGTAATCATTGCATCACTAAGGTATGCTTTGACAGGGGAACCAGAGACACAAGTGTAGGTTAGTGAGTAAAAGCACTATATTGATCATCTGTAGGTTGTGAGTTCAAGTCCCGGCTTGTCTTTTACTTGTGGTATATCTACCTTCCAGGTGCACCTTGATGATGTCACAATGAGATCAGCATTGTGCTGCTTGCTATTTCCTCTTCCTGTGAACTGGAAGCCACATTCAGGTTTAATCTGTGTTTTGATTCTGTTTCTTGTTGTGAAGAATGAGCTGATAGTAGGAATGTTTTAAGACCAGGAGAGTGTTCTTTGGAGCAAGATATCACTTCTAAACTATCCTCTCTGAAATAATGTCTCTGGCAAATCGAGAGAAAGCTTATTGGATGACTTAGGGTGCCTTTCCTGCCAGTCTTTGTGGAAGTTAAACGAAGTTTATAAAAAGTCTATATGGTGTTCAAAGTCCTATCCTTTCCACTTCTAATATGAGGTGAGTATGACATTCTTGTATAGCTTTCTGTGTAGCACACATCTACTGGTTCCCACCTTCCATTACTGATAATGTAAGTTCAACACCCACTCGGTACGTTTCATTTTCTAGTTTTCCTTTGAAACATAACATATTTCTTTTCCTTGTATTAATGGTAAATTGTACAATTCTGATACAGTGTTTTAGTTATGTTTTTCATCATCCTATACTTATCAATGCTGAATGTGTGATAATAAAGAGTATATATAAAGTATAATTTTTAAAAAAAACAAATAACAAAAAACAAACCCGTACTCAGGTCTATCACGGGTCCATTAGAGACGGTTCAGAAACCTGCGTCTATTTTGCGCACGTCTATTTTGAGGGACGTCTATTTTGCGCGACGAGGGACGTCTATTTTGCGCACGTCTATTTCGCGGGACGTCTATCTCACGCCTAAATATAGTTAATTGGTATTTACGTTTACCGGACGTCCAAAGCACGCCTAAGTTAAACGTACTAATAGAGAATTTAGGCCTAACTATCTTATTGAAAGTTTAAAAAATGAATAAAGATTAAAAAAAATATTTGATGAGTGATCTTAGTTTTAATTTATAGCAATTTTAATTGTCTAAATTGTGATTACTTTTATGAATGTTTATTTTATTTGTGAATTATTGTGAAGGCAATTTTGTAACCTGTTCTGGGCTTTTTGGGAGGATGGACTAAATATCCAATAAATACATCTGTACCACTCTGCTGTGCATGGACATCTGTGTGGCCATTTTATTAGATAGATATCCCTTATTTTGTCTCATTTATAATTTGGGCATTTCAGTTTTATGAACATCCATTTTACGTTGTGAATGCTACCAGCACATTGACATTCATCTCACGTATTTTCGAACCTGATCAAAAATACATGCGAGATGGATGTCCATTTGTTATATTTTGAGTTGGATGTCCTTTTGAAAATGCCATTCTACATGTCTGCCATTTGATTGGTTTTATAGTATTTGTTTATCCTGTTTATATTATTCTTTTTTTTTAATTTGATCTACTTTGTCTTGTTCTCCAGTTGGAAGGAGGGTGATAAATGCAATAGATTGCTTGATATTTTTTTTTTTTGATCTTTGCTTCTAGGACAAATGGGTTCATGTGACTTATTCAGAGACCTAAAGAGATTCCATGTCTTGCTTGGTAAGTAGGTCTAGTTTGTATGAGAAGCTGGTACCTCCCTAAGTGTATTTGGCACACTAGAAATCATACAGA
The DNA here is from genome assembly GCF_902459505.1 of Geotrypetes seraphini. Lineage (NCBI taxonomy): Eukaryota > Metazoa > Chordata > Amphibia > Gymnophiona > Dermophiidae > Geotrypetes > Geotrypetes seraphini. Next base: position 152,927,700 of record NC_047088.1, on the reverse strand, counting down.
GTGGTAAGGTCCTAATATACAAGGGTGGTTTGAAAAGTTCGGTACAAAATCAAGTTAAACAAATATTTTATCTATTTTTTTTAATTTTCCAATTTCATGTTCAAATCTTTTTATTGCTGAATGGGGAAAAAGAGCACACAACATATCAAAATCTATCAAAATAAAAGTTCAACAAATAAAAGTTCAACAAATACAACTGTTTGCATTACCCCTCCCCCCATAGCCTTCCTCTTAGCAGCAGAAGACAATCCCACTTTCACCCTCTCTCTCTCCCCTTACTGCATTCCTCCCCTCCCACCACATCCAAAATCTTAGGGAAGAGAAATTTATTCCTAAGGAGCCTATAAGGTATAGCTAACGTGATCATTTAATTTTTGTATCAAAACGGGAAATTATTAATATTCAGTCCCGCACCGAACCCCGCCCTAGCCACACCCCCAATCCCACCCCAGCTCCGCCACCAATTTCTTCCATTCATTTTTCATGTACACATAATATCTTATTAATTCATAATGGTAACCATAAAATTTGTTAAAAACCACAAAGCATACTATATGCAGAGAAAATGTTAATTATCATTTATATTTGGGGGGTTTTCAAAGATGTCAAGGCAGATGACTTTAAAATATGCAATGTCACCTCAGTAACTATAGAAAAATAGACAAATATAGTAGAGATATAAATTCTCAAAACAGACACATTTTGATAACTAAATTGAAAATAAAATCATTTTTCCTACCTTTGCTGTCTGGTGATTTTATGAGTCTCTTGTTGCGTTTCCTTCTCACTGTGCATCCTTTCTTTCTGCACTCAGACCCAACAATTGTCCCTTTCTATTCCCTCCCTCCTTCCTTCCTTTGTCCTCAGTGCCCGCAGTGCCTCCTTCCTATGTCCTTAGTGCCCCTTCCTGTGTCCTTAGTGCCCTCAGTGCCTCCTTCCTATGTCCTTAGTGCCTCTTCCTATATCCTTAGTGTCCTCGGTTCCTCCTTCCTATGTCCCTCTCACTGCCTTCCAGCTTTTGTCTCCACCCCCTCCTCTATGCTCTGGCATCTCTCTCTTCTCCTTTCCTTCCTTCCTTCCTTCCCACTCCACCCCATGGACTGGCATCTCTGTCTCCTTCCCATCTCTCTCCTCTCCTTCCATCTCCCCCTCCCACTCCATTATCTGGCATCTCTTCTTCCTTTCTCTCCTTCCTTCCTCCTGGTCTGGCATCTGTCTCTTCCCCCTCCCCCCATATACCCTGATCTCTCCCCCCCCCTCCATGGTCTGGTAGCTCCTTTCCTTTCCCTCCCTCCCATGGTCTTGGAGTGTGTGGCGCAGTGGTTGGAGCTACAGCCTCAGCACCCTGGGGTTGTGGGTTCAAACCCTGCGCTGCTCCTTGTGACCCTGGGCAAGTAACTCAGTCCTCCATAGCCCCAGGTACGTTAGATAGATTGTGAACACACCAGGACAGATAGGGAAAATGCTTGAGTACCTGATTGTAAAACCGCTTAGATAACATTGATAGGCGGTATTTTAAAAAAAAACAAAAATCTCTTTCCTCTCCTCTCCCTTCCCTGGTCTTCCTTTTCCCCTCTCTCTCCCCAATTGGGTGCAGCCGCAGCACTTCTCTTCCCCTATCCCCTCCCCAATTGAGTGCAGCAGCACCACTTCTCTTCCCCTATCCCCTCCCCAATTGGGTGCAGTAGCAGCTTTTCTCTTCCCCGCCTCGGGTGCTGCAGCTTTTCTTTTCCCCCCTCCCCCCTTGGGTGCAGCAGCAGCTTTTCTATTCCCCCCTCCCCCCTTGGGTGCAACAGCAGCTTTTCTCTTCCCCTCTCCCCCCCTTGGGGGCAGCAGCATCATTTCTCTTCCCATCCCTCCCATCGGCAGAGTCGCAAGCTTCCCTCCATCGCTGACCTATCTTCCATAGGTCAGCGACGGAGGGAAGCTTATAACTTCCTTGCTTCGGGCCTTCCTCGTTGCCGGGTCCTGCCTTCGCGGAAACAGAAAGTAGGCAGGAGTCGGACCCGGCAGCGAGAAAGGCCCGAAGTAAGTTATAAGCTTCCCTCTGTGTCACCGTTAGCTTCCGTCTGTCGCTGCCTGTAGTGAACTCCTGATCCGAGGCTCTAACGTGTGCGTGCTGGCTTCCCTTCTCTTCTCCTCCCCCCCGAGGATGAAACTTCCGGTTTCGGAGGGAAGAGAAGGGAAGCTGGCATGCACACGTTAGAGTCCCAGAGCGTGGGTTCAATTTGAATGCTGGAGTTAGCCCGGGAAGGAACATCGACGACAGCAGCAGGATTAGGGCGTGGAGAACACAGCGGAAGCAGGTGCAGAGAACACTGCGGGGGTTTGGCGCTGGACCGACCGTCCCCTTGTCCCCGCGCACAGCTTCGGGACGCTGTCCCTAAAAACTTGACATTTTGGCGTCCCGAAGCGGTGGCTCGGGACAACGGGACGGTCGGTCCAATAACGGGACTGTCCCGTTGAAAATGGGATGTATTGCCACCTTAGGTATAGCCCTTCCTAGGGCCCGGCCTCTTGTAGCCTTTGGGGAATATCAGTAATCTTGTCCCCAAACAAAGATAATGTAGCAGCATCCAGTCACTGGAAATAGCTAATTACCTTTTAATCACCATTCGAGATGGTATTCAGAATCATGCTCTACACCACCTTGGCATCAAGGAAGCTAAATAAGCCCCAAATAAGAAAAAATAAATTTTTGCCTATTTGCATGTCCCACAGCCTCTCGAGCCTCCCAAACAGCTCAAACAATTTTTTTTTAAAGTTATATTTCTCAACATACCCCCCCCTTTTTTTTTTTTTTTACAAAACCATAGAGCAGTTTTTAGCACCGGCCATGGTGGTAACAGCTCCGCGCTCATAGAATTCCTATGAGCGTCAGAGCTGTCACCACCGTGGCTGGCACTAAAAACAGTGCTATGGCGTTTGTAAAAGGGGGGATAGTCTCCATCAAGGGTTATACACGTGGAGGGGCATAATCGAAAGGGACGTCTAAGTCCGTTTTCGTCTAATTTGCAAGTCATCTAATTCGCAAGTCGTCCACCCTCAAGATTGGCCTAGGACACATTTTCGAAAAATACGTCCAAAATTTTTTTTCTTGCGAAAATCATCTAATTATACGTCCTGCAGATCTGATCGTCCAAGTCGCTAAATCATCCATCTTTATACCACATTTTCGTCCAACTTTTTGTCCAAGTCAAAAACGCCTAGAAGAAGCCCTGTTGGACGTGGGAGGGGTCTGGAAAGTGATGGATTGAACACCCAGACATGGCACCTAAATAATGGGGTACCTTACAGGGTACTGCTGTGAACTTCACAAAAAGGGTGCCATATCTTCACCTCACTACAGCTCCCTTTTAGGTCATGATGAGTCCCCCAAACCACCTCCAGAATCCCCTAGACCCACTTGTCTATCACCCTGATAGCCTTTATGGCTGCAGGAGCCACTTAAATGCCAGTACAAAAGGGTTTTGGGGGTATATAGGGGAGTGCACATGTTTAAGTATCAATGCAGTGATTACAAGGACTTATGGGCATGGGTCCTCCTCTCCATGAGTCCCTAACCCACCCTCAAGATGGCTTAAGCCGCCTCTGTGCTGGACGACTAGGCTTTCCTATGCCAGGCTGCTAGGTGATGATGGTCTGGAGGGTGAATTTTAAAGGTGTGATTAATATTTTTATGGGAGTGGGGGCTGTCAGTGATCACTGGGGTAGTGTGTGGGGGTCTGTTTTATGTGTTTGCAGTGCTTATCTGGTGACTTTAAGTGGGTTTTTGTGACTTAGACCATGTTTTACATGGTCTAAGTCACAACATCCAAGTTCCGTCGATCCTGGGCTGTATAACTTTCGGTTATACATGGTGTATGACTAAGTCTAAGCCAGCCCACGTCCCGCCCAACTCCCACCCTTGACACTCCTTCTGAACCGCCTTGTTTAGCTTTGGTTGTTCAGCAGCACTATGAAGGCCTAGGTCGTTTAGAAATATGTCCAAAACCCGTTTTTATTAATATGCTGCTGTTTTATTAATACTCCTTTTTCCTAATTACTGTTAACCGAGTCGAGCTTCCGTTGGTTGATGACCCGGTATATAAAGCTAAATTTTAGTTTAGTTTAGTTTAGTTTATTATTGGCACTTGGACATATTTGGGAAATGTTCGTCCAAGTGCTGACTTAGGCCGATTTTTGGACGTTTTTTGCTTTCAATTATGAGCCCCTTAGTCCCCCCCAACTAACCTCCCCCCCAGCTAACCTTTAAATGTTGGCCGGCTGGACGGGTCTTGCTGCCATCCAGCAGACAGGCCCGTCTCGTCGAAATGAGATGGGCCCGCCCCTTCCCAGCCCATTCCCGCTAAGTCTAAGGCCTGATTGGCCCAGGCTCTAGAAGCCTGGACCAATCAGCCCAGGCTCTAGAAGCCTGGACCAATCAGGCTTTAGGCATAGCGGGTCCACCCATCCCCACTAATCCTAAGACCTGATTGGCCCAGGTGCCTACGAGCCTGGGCCAATCACACCTAGAAAATGACATGGGATTATTTCCCACGGTTATCCGCGGGGACGGGAACGGTGATGAATTTTGTCACCGTGTCATTCTCTAGTTCCCAACCCTTTCCTGGAGGACCACCAGGCCATTCGGGTTTTCAGGCTAGCCTTAATGAATATGCATGAGAGAGATTTGCATATAATGGAAGTGAGAGGCATGCAAATCTGCTCCATGCATATTCATTAGGGCTATTCTGAAAACACGATTGGCCTGGTGGTCCACGAGGACAGGGTTGGGAACCACTGTATTAGATAATCAACATTAGATTGTTTATACTTCTTGATTGCAAGTTATGAAAAAGACATCATACACCCTGTAGATCACATCAACAGCCAAAGCTGATCAAGTAGATGGGTCATATTGTAATCATAGGTCATAAAAAAAACCCTCTTAATCTTTTTCAAAATGGTATAAATATCGTTTCTCTAAATCCAAATGAAACTTATAAAACTTATCTTTGGTTGGAGTGTCCTGTTCCCAACAGAACCCGTTTCAGGGAATCAATGGCACCAAAACCACAGGGGTTGGAGTAACAAACAGATTTTCTCCAAATGCCAACCAAATCTAAATACCTCTCTTGTGGTTCCAAAAAACATATCTTTTCTCCTGTCAATACTGTGACTATTCAAAGACCACCATTTTTTTCAAACAGTGGTCTTTGAATAGTCGCAGTGTTGATGGGAGAAAAGATATGTTTTCTTAACTGCAAGAGAGATATTTCGATTTGGTTGATGTTTGAAGATAATTTGGTTGTTACTCCAACCCCTGTGCTTTTCGTACCACTGATTTCCCTGAAGAAGCCTTGAGTGAAACATGTCCAAAAAACCAAGATAAATTATATCTATTGAGCCATTTTTTTGAAGCAATGAAATTTAAGCTGAGGAATGACTGTGGAGCAGGAGCAAAGGGGGAGTTTGCTTTGAGACGGTGTGACAGCGAAACATGTGCATGTCAGCAGAATGAACCCCCCTGGCTGACTTGAAAAAGAAAAAAAAAAGCTAAGTTATTAGTTTTTGTTTGATATAAAATAATAGCTTTAATGGTGAAAACAGCGTTGATAAAATATGAAATATAGAAGAATTGCAATGATAAGGGGATTTGTGAAGTGAAGATTTGATATGTAACTCCTTAGCATGAAGAAGTTTGGATTTGCTATTGTGACATCAGAGATCTGAAAAACAAGATAAATTATATCAATTGAATATTAATTGTTGTTATATATGTTTGAATTAAAGTACTAAAAAAATTCATTGAAATTGCAGCAAGTTTGAATTGGTTAACATCATTTTGAGACAGTGATAAAAATGTCTTGAAATTCCTAATTCAATAGTGCCCTGAATTTATACTAAACTGGATGGTATCATGCTCTTCAAAGTTTGCAGTGAGTGACTCATTTTTTGTTAGTGCTATGCAGAAACTGCAGTGCAACCCACTTATTCTCTTTGTGGAAGTGAATGAATATTTTTTTTTTCAGGATTGTTTCTGTATCACACGAACACCAGTTGAATCTCTCGGGCCAGGAAAACAGTCTGAGACTAGCATCCATCAATACTTGGTAAGATGATGCCAGAATGACAGTACATTTAGTTTGGTATAATCTGTACCACTTGACATCTTTATGGATTTATTAGTGGCTCAAAACCCTGCATTAAAAAGTGATGATCTGCTAACGCAGCCGTTTTGATACCGAATCTAAAAACCTGAGACATTCTTAAAAAATTGCGCATGCAAATAAGATCGGCAGACAGCAGTGAAGATTTCCTACATTTGCATGTGCCCATCGCTGATGAGCACATGTGCAGAAAAAACACCGTAAAAAAACACCAAACAAAAAACACACTCTCCTGCTGGCAATCGCGCATAAAACATGCCTTTCTCTAAAAAAAAAAACCTACTATAATTCAGGTAAATCTTGTAATTTGTTTTTTATGTAAAATTTGATCAAGACCCACAGCCATAAACACACAAGACAAGGGTATCATATATGTTGGCTTTTAACAAGTGCACATTTTTGCCTGTCTCTCCCCAAAACTCAAAAGAAGCGTGATTTCACTACCCTCCACTTCAAAATATATTAGATACACTTTTTTTTTTTCATTACACTTTTTTTTTTTTTTTCATTAGCCATAGTCAAAACACAAGTGGTGGCACTGTAACGACACCCCTGGACCAGTCGCTGCTTTTTGTTGCCAAAAGCTGATGCCGCTCTTCGAAAATGCCTCGGTGATTTTTAAGAATTCACCGGAGGGTTCATTTCAATGTTAGAGAGCACATTTGCATGCCATTGTTGGAGACTGCTATAAACCTCACTAAAGACAGAAATAATCTGTTTTGATAATCCGTCACTAAAATGCGTGCAGGCTAAACCGCTGGAAAACAGTTTATCGAATGTATTAAAGTTTTGAGAATCTTGCCCTAGTATTTGAATGAAATCCTTTTGCTTGATTAACTGAGGACTGATCTATATGTCAGTGTCGCAGTTGTCCCAACTTCATTTTTATTGAGGCTTGTTAAGTCAGCACTGGACTAAGTAAGGAAGGAACCTGATTTAAACCAGTGGCCAAGTCTGTGCTGTGGATGGAGAGTTCCAGAGGAATACAAAGGCCATTGTTCTAGTACAGGGGTGCCCACACTTTTTTGGCTTGCGAGCTACTTTTAAAATGACCAAGTCAAAATGATTTACCAACAATAAAATTTTAAAAAACACAAAGCACACGGTACGCAGAAAAACCTTTTGGAAATGAGGTTTAGTGTGATATATATTTCATGTGCTATACTTGAGTTATTCATCATTAAATATCTTTTACCATTATTAACAAATAGTTCTCTTTAGCCCCCAAAATAGAAGGTTTAGTATGCAATATATATATATATATATATTTTGGGGGAAAATGAACTCTTGGCTGTGTCCCTCTAATTGCCCAATCCCAATCTTACCTTGAGTTCAGAAAATCGATAAAAACCTATTTGTTTGGTAAATTTATGCAATTATATCACATTATATTACATTGTACTGAATCATATTGTATTTCATTGTATTGTATTCCACTGAATTGTACGGTATTTTGTGTCTTTGCTGATATGTCTCATTTCTCTTGCTGTGAACCGCCCGGAACTTCCGGTTGGGCGGTATATAAGAAAATAAATTATTATTATTAAGTAATGCATTATCAGACATATTTTGACCTTAAAATCAAACTGGAGTCCTTTATGCGCCAAAAAATAAAGCCCTGTTCACCTATATGCAGATGCCTAAATCGAGTCTACCTAGTGCCCAGCTCACACTCAAAAGTAGACCTGCTTTTGCAATGCCTATATTTTAGACGTTAGGTAGACACCTTAGTATGCTCAACAGCATGTGAGTCTGTAAATGGATGTCTAAGTTGAAGCCACGCCCACACCATGCCTACTCCTATCCTTTTAGGTGTGACTTTTTCCGATGGGCATCCACAAAATTGTGGACATCTGTTTGTAGAATTGCATCCAGCGTCTAACTTCCAATTAGTGTTTGTGTTTATTAAGAATTTGATATACCACTCCCACATTTTACTGGCCTAAGCGGTTTACAATGAAACAATTAAATACAGAAAGGAATTCTATTGAACATATTTCGATAGGAAAGGTAGAGATAGAGATAGATACTATACACAGCCTAACAAGTATCCCTTACGAGTGAAAACAAAAAATAATTTAAAAATAAATTAGTGCTTGTTAAAGTCGTTAATTAGGCTTATCCACTTTATTTGGACGTCTAGTCGATGGACGTCCACATTGTGGACACCTAAAGTTAGATGTCCTTTAGAGAATTTGCCCCACACTGTCTTGCTTCTAACCTACTTTACCCCCTTTATGCTGATCCCTCCACAGGAATTTGGCAGAACAAATAGCATCCAATCCTGCAGTCCTAAAATACTCTTTAATTCAATATATTTTTTCCATACGTATTAGAAAATGACGGGGAAAAAATTTGGCCCCATCCCATCCCTGCAAACCATCTGATCCCATTCGCACAAGCCATGAATAGTTTTATACTGAACTTATTTTATTAAAGTATAAAAAGAAACAATATTCTGTACAATTGTCATTTTATAAATCAGAGTTCTGGCTGCTGAACTAGAGGAAGAGATCTTCAGATGGCAGGGCTTTGTTTATAAATGTTTAGCAACACAGCTACAATACTATTTTATCCTAAAGCAAAAAAAAAAAAAGAAATAGAATTTTTTTTTCTACCTTTGTTGTCTGGTTTCTGCTTTCCTCATCTTCTCGTCAGGCTCTTCCTTCATTCCTCTGTCTGCCTTCTCACTGCCTCTTCCATATGGCATCTGCTCTATTTCTATGCCTCTACCAGAAACTGTTTGCTTCTCCTTTCCATCTCTTCCCCCCCCCCAACATTGATCTGGCACCCATCTTCTTCCCTCCGATCCCCCCACGGTCTGGCATCTCTGTCTTCTTCCTTTCCATCTCTCACTCCCTCCCCAGGTGGTTTTTAACATCTCTCTTCTCCTTTCCTCCCTTCAGATCTGGTGTCTGTTTCCTCCCCCTCCCCCAATGCTCAGGTATCTCTCTCTCCTCTCCCTTTGCCTTCTTTTTCTTTTCTTTTCAGTTCTTCTTTCTCAATTTGTTTTCTACCTCTTGCCTACTATCTTACTTCCCAGTCCTCAATTTCCCTTTCATTGTGTCTAACTACAGCTTGCCACCTCTTTCCCCCTCACCCCTTCCAGTATCTCACTAACTCTATCCTCTTCTCCCAATCCAGCATGTGCCCTTTTTTCTTTATCCCCTCCTTCCATCCAGTATGTGCTCCCCTCCCCATTTCTATTAGTGTCTGCTCCTCCCTCTCTCTCCACTTCCTTTCGGCGTCTTCTCCCCTCTCTCTCCTCTCCACTTCCTTCCAGCATCTTCTCCCCTCTCCCTCCCCACTTCCATGCGGCGTCTGCTCCCTCCTCTCTTCTCCCCATTTCCCTTTGGTGTCTATTCCTCTTTCCCCTCCCCATTGGCATCACTTGACCTCTTCCCCTCATCGAGCCATCTCCCTCCCTCCCTGCCCGTCACCTTCATGGGCGCTTTTCAGAATCAAGGTTTTCTCTCCAAGTGGAGCCAGATGCCACAGCTTTTTCGCAAGTCACGCGTGACTTCCCTGAAGCTTCTCCTCTGATGCAACTTCCTGTTTCTACCTGGGCAGCTCGCTTCAGAGGAGAAGCTTTGGAAGTGTCACTCGCAACTTGTGAGAAGGCTGTGATGTCCGGGCCGCTTGGAGAGAAAACATCGATTCTGAAAAGTGCCCACAAAAGTGAGGGGAAGGGAGAGAGATGGTCCAACAAGGGGAAGAGATGCCCGGACCGCGGCGATCAGGAGAGAGGAGACTGCTGGACCGAATCATCGTGAAGAAGGCTGCTGACCGGGAGGGTTGGGAAGGGAGGCAACACAGGGCAAATACCTGTTTATTTTGTCCTTTGTAAGTAATCAATATGATTGTATGTTTCGAATTGTACTCTTTTTAATTTTTGTACGTCGCTTAGGAATTTGATGTGATCAAATCAAATTTTAATAAAACTTGAAATTTGATTCACCGCTCCACGGGATGGTGAATGATTGTCTTGTCCCCTTACCTGCTGCAACCAATCTTTTTTTTGCCCCATTCCTGCGGGTTACCCACGGCTAGCTGCAAGTAACAGTCACCGTGCCATTCTCTTAATACGTATATCATTAGAAATATAAAAAGAAACTCATCCAGTATTCAAAATCTAATATTATATCGGTGATAGTGTTCAGAAAAATGACTACCAGAAAGCTTTTTCAAATCAAAGTGAAACAGCACCCATTTTTAATCATCGCACTTATCTGAAGAGTATTTTCATAACTCCAATGATGAGCATGAAGAATTATAGCTGAACTGAACGCAGATTTCTTCCTTTCTAATTATTCCTTTCAATAAAGTATAATAAATTTCCACTTCGGTGCACAAACAATATTCAAATGAACTTATGTGTAACTAGTCTTATAGCCCGTTACATTAACGGGTGCTAGAATATGTGTGTGTGTGTCTGTATTTCTTTCTTTCTCTCTCTCTCTCTCCTTAGCCTGTTTCTGTATTTCTTTCTTTCTGTCTTTCTTTTTCCTCGGCTGTCCACCACCACCCCTTGCCTGCTCCCGCTGTCCATTCTCCCTTCCTTTTACCTCCCCTGTGTCTATCACCACCCCTTCACTGCTCCCCTTATCCAGCAGCAGCCCTTCTCCCTTTGTTTTAACTCCCCCCTGTCCAGCAGCATCTCTTTCCTGCTCCCCCTGTCCAGCAGTAGGCCTCCCTTCCTTTTTCTGCCCCCCCTGTCCATCAGCACCTCTTCCCCTGTCCAGCAGTACCTCTTTTCTGTTCCCCCTGTCCAGCAGTAGGCCTCTCTTCCTTTTTCTGCCCCCCTGTCCATCAGCACCTCTTCCCCTGTCCAGAAGTACCTCTTTTCTGTTCCCCCTGTCCAGCAGTAGGCCTCCCTTCCTTTTTCTGCACCACCCTGTCCAGCAGCACCTATTTTCTGTTCCCCCTGTCCAGCAGTAGGCCTCCCTTCCTTTTTCTGCCCCCCCCGTCCAGCAGCACCTCTTTTCTACTCCCCCTGTCCAGCAGTAAGCCTCTCTTCCTTTTTCTGCCCCCCCTCCATCAGCACCTCTTCCCCTGTCCAGCAGCACCTCTTTTCTGCTCCGCCTGTCCAGCAGTAGGCCTCCCTTCCTTTTTTTGCCCCCTCCGTCCATCAGCACCTCTTCCCATGTCCAGCAGCAACCTTTACCTCCGTTCTTTTTTGTCTGCCCTCCACCGACATCTGCCTCAAGCCGCCGCGGCCTGCGCCTTGCTCCCACTCCCTCCTCGCCGTCGCGCGCCGTCTCTCCCCCCCCCCCGGGGAAGCTGCGGGAAGAGGAGGAAGCCGGGGTTGCGCGGAGCAGCAACGGCAACAGCTTGGCCGTGCAACCAGCGCTAGGCAGAGCTGGGGTCGGGCATGGACCTTGCGTCGCCCGGGCCGGCTCCTCACTTCGCTCGTGTAGGCGTTCGGCAGCTGGCTGCAGTCCCCGGCCTGCTTTCAAAGTTCATTTTTTAGTTCAAAGCCGACGCCGCAGCTCCTCTCTCGATCCCCGCCTAGTGCGATTCGAGAGAGCAGCTGCGGCGGTGGCTTGAGCTAAAAAATGAACTTTGTCAGGTAATTGCAAGTGTTCAAGCTCGCTGCCAGAGAGAGAGAGAGATGCTGGTAAGCACGCATGCACACTCTTGTGGCCACATCCCGACAGATCAGATCTCAGGGAACATGTGGCAAGAGTACGCATGCACGCTTAGCATTTTATTATTATAGATAAAGCTGAAGTACTATAATCCATTTCTCCCGCTCCACATTTTCTGCAATGTTTCCACCAGTGCTGTCTTTAGTGAAATTTCATGCTATCATACCCAACTGGGATCCCAGTTTCGGCAAAATATCTTCAGTAATTCCACTATAAATAACACTTTCTTCATCATCAACTCAAAGCTTATTATTCTATAAGCAAGATAATCATAAACTTCTCATATTCTTTCCATGGTTCATTATTAGGAATTCCTTCCTCTACTTGATAATCATCAGAGGATGCCAATTTGAAAGCCGTTCTTTATGTATCTTTTACACCTGCTTTCTTTGAGGTCTGTCTTCTGTAGCAGAAGAGATAGGTAGTCATGTTTTGCTTTTTACTTATTTTACCTCACCAGTTTTACACCTTTTTGTGCTTTTAAATATTTTACAACAACTTTACTTTCTGGTTTTTGTTGAGTGGGTTTAGATGTTAGAGAAAGCATTCATTTTTATGTATTTCTTAGCATCGGCTTACACTGTTCTGAACCAGCTGGTGTTATCCCTTCCCACCAGCAGATGGAGGTAGAGAAAACTGAATTCAATCAGTGACATCACTGGATATATTGTGTGGTGCTCTCTGGAACAATCCAGTATCTTTCTCTACCTTCCAGCAGGTGGTAGGCTCTGATCTGGTGCTCAGTCTTTGGCCTAGCGCCTCTGTTTGCTGGTGCAAGGGACAATAGTTTTTTCATGGTACCTTTTCACCTTAACAGCACAATACTATAACCCTTAGGAAAATAGCCAATACTATCCTAAAAATGATACTACTAAAGAATTGGCTAACACACTTAATCCCTTGAGTAAAAAGTCTGAATTACAGAAAAAAATAAGAAAAAAAGGAAAAAACTTCTATAAATAATGGGCATCAGATACTGTGAGATACTGCCTGAGCCATAAGTTCCCGTTTATCCATTAAGGGCTCATACTGATGTCCATTATTTATAGAAGTTTTTTTCCTTTTTTTCTTATTTCTTTACTATTTTTTTCTGTAATTCAGACTTTTTACCCAATTCTTTAGTAGTACCTTTTCACCTTGCCATCTCTTTTCCCTTTCTCCTCTACTTAAGAACCTGCCTCCCAGGCCATCTCTTTCCCTTTCTCCTTCTCTACTTAAGAACCTGCCTCCCAGGCCATCTCTTTTCCCTTTCTCCTTCTCTTCTTAAGAACCTGCCTCCCAGGCCATCTCTTTTCCCTTTCTCCTTTTCTACTTAAGAACCTGCCTCCCAGGCCATATCTTTTCCCTTTCTCCTTCTCTACTTAAGAATCTGCCTCACAGGCCATCGCTTTTTCCTTTCTCCTTCTCTACTTAAGAACCTGCCTCCTGTGAACCAAGCTGTTGTGCTTCAAGATCTACTCTGACTGTCTTCCTCCCAATCCTGTATTGGCTTCTGCTTTGTCTACTCCAGGTTCAGCCTTTGTCTTCAGGGTTGTCGAGAGGGTCCTAATGCTCTTTCATTGAGAGAGGACAGACAGCTATCATAGTGAAGTCATTTTTTCTAAGAGTCCTTTCATTAATAATTTCCTTCAACTATACTGAGCATATGGAGTTTAAAATACTAAACTCTGAGATTTGTATGTTTTTGTTTTATTTTTCAAAAGCAAAGTGGCTGCTTACACCCAATATGTTATCTTCTGTTCTTTTGCTAGGCAGATGAGCTGTCTTTGCCCTGGAGTCCTCCATTTCCTGGAGGAGTTGAAATGCCAGTATGCTCTTCTGACATCTCCCACTATGAGTTTCAGGTGGAATTAGGTAATGTCTTCCTGTTTTATCTCTATGTTGCAGCCAAATGTGGCATTTCTATCCCATGTAGTCCTTCTTGATGGTATTATAATGATCTTTAAGAGTAACATATATGTTAATACCAGGCATTATACAATTTTTAAATGTAAGAACTTCCTTAAAGTTGCAGATTTATACACTTCCAATTCTTACCTCCTGTTTTCAGGCCACATGCACATTTTGACAGGGCCTCTAGCCGAAACTCTGCAATGTAGCCACATATATTTATATCAGCTCGAGAGCAGGTGGAAATATATTGTAACATAGTAAATGACGGCAGATAAAGACCTGAACGGTCCATCCAGTCTGCCCTGTATCTCCATGCAATATAATGTCACAATTAAATGTTCTTTTTTTTTCTTTGTTTCTGGGTCATAAACCTTAGAAATTCACCAGGTACTGTCCTTAGGTTCCAACTACTGGAGTTGCTGTTGAAGCTTAACTCTAGCCTATCCAATTCAAACTGTGAAAGTTTGCCCATTCATATTCTAGTTAGAGATCTTCTGTGTTCAGCTCAAGCTTTTATGAATTCCATCACCGTTGTCCTCTCTGCCACCTTCCTTGAGAGGGCATTCCAAGCATCCACCACCCTCTCCGTGAAAAAGAATGTCATACATCATGACTCTATCTGTGTTCCAGAAAAACTACTCCCCCAAACATAATACTTTATATGCACATAACCCCTGGGGTCATTTTTAACAAACAACCCTTTTTTTCAGGTAGAACAAGGATTTACTGCAATTAAAATTACCCTTGAGCTAGCTCTTTTAGGAGTATCTGACACCACATGCTTTCCTTCAGTTGGCTGTAGAAAATGGTGCAATCATGGTAAAACTATATTCAGAGGGATAAGAAATACTATACTTGCAATTCCTGACTCAATTTGAAAATCATTTCCCAGAATGACAATACCTGTTGGCATTTTCATCTCATGCCTGGGAGAGCCCTATATCTGAGGCCAGATTCTGTACATTTTTCAGATGTTAGCTAAGATGAACAATTTATGTAGAACCAAAACAATTTAGAGAGTCTTCCATATATCAATTCAGCCATCTTTAGAGAGCATTTCCTAAACTAGAAACAGTGTCTACCATTGACTTCAACATCAAATTGACATGTCTTGCCCAACAACCACTTCTTAGGGGAGAGCACTAGACCCTAGACAGATGTCATATTTTAGCCTAATTCCTTTCCAATGCTCACATCAAAATGCTGATGCACTTATATAAAATTAAATCATATTTTAGATTTCTGAATTTGTAACTAATTTGACATTCTTCTGTAAGCACCACACCTTAAGTGCTAATGGCTAGCTCAACTGCCTTATTTGCAAAGTACGCAATATACTTTTCTGTTGGATTACAGGAAGAGGATTCAATGATTTAACTTCAATCTACCTCGCTCGCCATACACCTACAGGAACACTAGTGACAGTGAAAATTACTGACCTGGAAAGCTGCTCAGAAGAACATTTAAAAATCCTACAGGTAAATGAAGATAAGTTTAAAGGTTCTGCATTATGATATGCACAAAATAGACTATCAAATTAGAGGTCTGCACGGGAACGGGGATCGCGGGGATCCCGCGGGTTCCCCCCCTGGCCCACGGGACTCCCACGGGGATGCCCCCTGACCCACGGGACTCCCACAGGGACGCCCACAGGGATGAAAACAGCCTACCTAAATTCTGGCGATGCAGGCATGCAGCTTACAAGTCCAGCGTCGCGGCGGGAAATAGCCATGCTGAGCAGTGAGCTCAGCACGTACACAGATGAAAGCCTTGCTTGCTGATTGGTCCGGCGGCCCCGCCCCGCCGTGCCGCCGGACCAATCAGCAAGCAAGGCTTTCATCTGTGTACGTGCTGAGCTCACTGCTCAGCATGGCTTATTTCCCGACGCGGCATTAGGCTATTTTTGTCATTTCGGGTGGGGGGTGGCAGCAGCAACCTGAAAAAGAAATCATCCTGGCCCGGGTCGGTGTCATACTCCGGAACTTCTATCTCTTCCAGCAGCCCTCTCCCTTCCGGCCTGCTTCCGGCCACACCCCCTGCTCCGCGGCTCTCTTCGGCAACTCAGTAGCAGCGATCGACACAAGCTTCTGACGTCGGGGCCTACCCTCTGCGAGTCCCGCTTGTTTCAACTTCCTTTTTCCACAAAGGCGGGACTCGTAGAGGGAAGGCCTCGATGTCGGCAGCTTGTCTTGATCACTACTGCTGACGAGTTGCTTAAGAGAGCCGCAGAGCAGGGGGGTGTTGCCAGGTGCAGGTAGAAGGGAGAGGGCCAGATGCAGGACTCGTGGGTGAGGGAGGAGAAGAGAGAGAGAAAGAGAGAGGGGAGGGAAACAAAAGGAAATGTTTCATACTGGGCTGGGCCGGAGTGGAGGGAGGGTGGAAAGATTCTGGCTACAGGGTGCAGTAACAAAGGAAAAGGGGAGAAAGCTGAAAATGGAGATAGTGACACAAAGAAGAGAAAGAGTAAGCAGGACCTACTGAATAAGGATAGAGATACAGAGGGGACATGAAGAGGAGGTGAAATAGAGACATAGAAGTAATGCTGAAAAAGTGTGGGGGGGGGGAGATAAAGACATTGAAAAGGCAAATGGTGAACATGGGGTAAAGACAAGGACAGAGACAAATGAAGATTCTGAAAAAGTGGTGAGATAGGGATATAGGTGAGATGGACACAAAGAAGGGTGATGCTGGAAAATAGGTGGAATGGTAATTCTGACAAACACAGAAGGGAAATGCTGGATCAAGGAGAGATGGGGCTCAGGCTGGATGGAATGAGGAGAAATGCCTTGTTGGCCCGGAACTTCCTCTCCTACATCAGAATTGACGTCAGGGAGCGGAATGCTGGTCAGCACGACGCTTCTGCAGGGAAAGCTTGGGACAGCGGTGGCTTGGGGGCTATTCCCCGATGGCGGTGGCAGCAAACCGAGTGGCTTGGGGGAGGGCACGGAGAAAGAAAGAAAGGGGGCAGACAGAGAGACAGAAAGAAGGGGGAACAGGGAGACAGAAAGAAAAAGTTGGGGGAGAGAATGAGGTCTGGAGGAGAGGAAACATACAGGAGGCTGAAAGAAAGGAAGAAAGATTGGATGCACAGTCAGAAGAAGAAAGTGCAACCAGAGACTCATGAAATCACCAAACAGCAAAGGTAGGAAAAATGATTTTATTTTCAATTTAGTGATCAAAATGTGTCTGTTTTGAGAATTTATATCTGCTGTCTATATTTTGCACTATGGCTCCCTTTTACTAAACCGCAATATCGTTTTTTAGCGCAGGGAGCCTATGAGCATTGAGAGCAGCGCGAGGCATTCAGCGTAACTCCCTGTGCTAAAACCTACTATTATGGTTTAGTAAAAAGGGAGGGGGTGTATTTGTCTATTTTTGTATTTTGTTACCGAGGTGACATTGCATAGAGTCATCTGCCTTGGGAAATGTATATGGCAGATATCTTTGTTTTGTGTTCAAAAGAAAAGGAAATGCATTTCTGGTTTTATTTCTACAGTGTTGAAGTACTTGTTGGCCCTTGCTGTGACTGGTGGGGATCCCCAAGCACCGCCAGCAGAGGACCTCCTCTAGAGATGGTCAGAAGTCCGCTCCACCAAGCGCAGCAGTCGCTGGCAGCATCCATGAGCCACTGAGGTGCCAGCATCTGTGACTCAGGGACGCTACTGCTGCCTGCCAAGCTTGGCAAAAGGGACCCCAGGCCAACTGCAAAGGAAGTCCTCAGCTGACAGTTTGTGGGCTCTCATCAGCTGAGTATTTATATTTTATATTTACATTAGAGGTTCTGGTAGAAACCCATTTACAAAGTATGTATTCTTCCCAATTAATATTTCCAAATTCATAAAGTCTCTTTGCTTATTTGTAAATGGGTCTCTACCAGATCCTTTAATTCAGTAGCATAATTAAATAAAATAACTATTTCTGAAGTTTATAGGGAAGGATGGTGACGGAGGGGATTCCTCGCGGGGACGGGTGGGGACGGAGGGGATTCCTCGCGGGGACGGATGGGGACGGAGGGATTCCTCACGGGGACGGGTGGGATTTTGGCGGGGACGGGTGTGGACGGGTGGGATTTCTGTCCCCGCGCAACTCTCTATATCAAATACAAAAATTATCTAGGAACACAGAGACAGACAATTATAGAGCTGTTAATGAGCAGGACTCATCAATCACACACATACATAAAAAAATGAGGACATCGCCTCTGAGTAGGAGGAACATCCTGATGTGCCTTTTAGGAATTAGGGACTAAGGGCTAGATTCACTAACCCTCCGATCCGATTCTCTCTCCTTATATACCTCTCCTTATATACCTCCCGTTCCTCAGTTAAGTCACTCTTAGCGTTACATTTCTCCTCCACTGCCAACTCCAGACTTCATTCCTTTCACCTAGCTGCCCCCCTATGCCTGGAATAAATTATCCAAGTTTGTCCATCAAGCCCCTTCCCTTTCCTTGTTTAAAAGCAGACTGAAAACCCACCTTTTTGATATAGCTTTCAATCCTTACCCTACTCCTCAGCCCTCCAACACAGCCTGCTGATTAACTGTTCCCCTTAACTATATCCACAGCATCCTATTTGTCTGGCTTGCCTGTTTAGATTATAAGCTCTTTCGAGCAGGGACTGTTTTCTTATTCTTTGTGACTCTGTGCAGCACTGCATGCGTCTGGTAGCGCTGTAGAAATAATTAATAGTAGTAAAGAATCTTTACAGCAGTTGACTGGATTAGCTATAGCCATTGAGGGAGTAAAGAGGAAGACCTGCATAAAAAGCTGCAGTAATCAAAACGTGAGATGATAATAGAGAGAAGGTGAATGCGTATTATATTAGCTAACCACAGAACTAAGGGGGCAGAAATGTTCTCTGGCTATTAATAACACTGTAGAGGAGAAGCATTAAAAATGATTACATGGATACTCTATCCCCCACTGTAATGAGTCAAATTAAAAATAGATTACAGAAACCAGTGGTACCTTTGTTGCCTACTGTTAGTCGTTGAGAGGGTTGGCTAGGGGGAGGAAGGGGTGGACTTGCTGTGGGGTAGTTTCTTGTTGGTCAAGTCTGGGTTATAAGAACCAAAACTTGGACTCATGCTGTTTTGCCAGTGTTGTATTTCAGAGGTTTTTAGTTTTTACATTACTGTGAAAATTCTGTACCAGCGTATATGTGCTTGACTTGTTTTCTTTAATAAATTTTAAAAAAAACAAAAAAATAGACTACATGGACTGTGGAAAGTTAGGATGCTTGGCGCTGATAGGAAGAACCTGAGTCACATATAATAGTGGTCATGGTTTGTCCTGGTCTACAGTGGGCTTTAAAGCAGTGAATAGTAGCATTCCTTATTCTCCCCTAGTCTAATCTAGTTGGAAGCTGTAACATGTTATGTTGAGACTAAATGGTAACTCGCATATTTTCATTTTACTCTCCAGAATGAAGTGATCCTATCCCACTTTTTCCAGCACCCCAATGTTATGCCACTATGTACTGTGTTTACAGCTGGGAACTGGCTTTGGGCAATCTCTCCCTTCATGACCTATGGTGAGAATTAATGTTTTAAGAAACTGAGCAGTGAGTAGTGAATCAACTTTTAAAGGAAAGGAACTTTATACTGTACCACTACATTCGTATTGTTAGGTCTGTACTATTAGTGTAATGAAATAAGACTTTAAGGACCCCAAAAGGCATATCTGGAGTAAGCATAAGGGCAAGATTTCACATGGGGAAATTTTGGTTTTAGGGGTCATATTTGCGAAAGGGGCTGGACTCAGGAATAACATAAATGATTTTTTTCACAGAATTAGTAGTAGATGCCATACAGTGGAGGGAATTAGAACAACCCCTGACTAACTGTTCCATTTGACATGGAATTTGGAGGTGAGTTTGAAGGTACTTGGTACAGGTGTTCAAAACCACTACGGAATTCCAGGAATTTGAATTTGAGCTCAATTCCATAATTGACAGTCTTTAGATGTTGAGTTTTATTTACATTTACATGTCTGAGGGCAGTCATTTTATAAAGGGTTTTTCTGTATGTTAAAGTCTGTGTCTCTATGTGCAGCAAGGATCAAAGCAGCTACGCAAATGGGTGACATTGTTAAGGTTGCGCCACTTGGAATTAGCTTCCTTGGGATTAAAAAAACTGTGGAAAAGCTTTTTAAGGGTGTACAAAAGTTCCCGTGCCAGCTACTGTAATTGTAACTGTCAGTCCTTTAGATCAACGGTTGCAGCTGTTCATGAAATGCCTTATCTGTCAATCACCGCCTCACAACAGTTTTGTGCTGAAAACAGCTTCAAAATTTATTTTAATTTGATCTCACAAAGTCTATTTTTAACATGCATGAAGTGGAACCAGGATTTAAGTGATGCCCAGGTTATAATCATAAAATGTCAGTCACAAGCGATATGCCTGCTGTATGTATGTTCTTATGTTGTTATGAATGAGTTGTGCATTGTCAGTGACTGTTCAAAATGTACCTGAATCTCACTATGAGCTTGAAAAATTAGAAAGATTAAATTGAGGAAATACTGGGTAAGCATAAGACATTAGGTAAGCATTCTGAAAAACATTCATTCTGAATTTCCTAAGTCAAAAAAACAAAGCCTGATAATAGTAATCATAAACAGCAAGTTTTCAAAGATGAACAGTCTCTTGTGACTCATTGACTTTGTCTGCATACAGGTCTCCGCGAGGTGCCATTGCCTTTGCTCTGAATACATCAGCAATACCAAACAGGGAGCAAAGTACAATTCTGGGGTTCAAAAAGGGACTGGATGACTTCCTGGAAGCGAAAGGGATAACAGGGTACAGATAGAGATTTACCTTACAGGACATTGAGTGAACAGGGTATGGGTATTTTAAGTTAGGTAGGGAACACTTTCAGGTCATGGACCTGGGGGGCCGCCGCGGGAGCGGACTGCCGGGCACGATGGACCCCTGGTCTGACCCGGCAGAGGCAACGCTTATGTTCTTATGTTCTTATGTTGCCATGGCGCTGTGAGGGGAAACTACCTTCCTCTGGCTCCAAAGCGTTGAAGGGGACAGAGCAAATCAATAGGATTTCCATGATGGCATCTCCTGCTTGGTGCTAGTACAAAGATAAAACTTCAGTTCTAAGAGCTCAGTCAGAAAGCAACAGCACCATAAAAGACAGAGAGCTCAGAGCCCCAGTAGATATACATTGAATTGCTACATTAAAACTAATAAGGAAGATAAGCCCTTCACCACCTCTAGTGTCATACCATTCTAGAAATATAATATCAAGTAGGATTTATAGGGGGGAGGCAGGTGGCATATGGAATCCGGAGGGTGTTGAATTTGGTGTGGCAGGTGAAGAGATCTGGGTCTTTTTGATTGGCAGTAGCAGTGGATGCCAAGAAGGCTTTCGATCGTGTGGATTGGAAGTTTATGGAGGCAGTGCTCAGACAGATGAGAATGGGACAACATTTTATCTCCTTGATTCTAACACTGTGCCAAAATTAATGGGGCTTATTCCACACCCTTTGAGCTTCATCTTTGGACGAGACAGAGGTGCCCGCTTTCCCCATTGCTTTTTGCTTAGTGATTGAGCCCTTGGTGCAAAAGATAAGGCACTCGCACACAGTACGGGGTTTACAAATTCATGGGGTGGAGCATAAATTATCTCTACTTGCGGACAATATTTTAGTTATTGTGGAGGGATCGGTAAGGTCACTTCAGGCATTACAGGATCTTATGATTGAATATGGGCAGCTTTCGAGGTTCAAGGCCAATATGACTAAAACAGAGATTTTGAATATCTCGGTGCCAGCCAATGAAATCCAGGAGATACAGCACAAGGTTCTTTTTAAGTGGGTAAAGGGCTCCATTAGATATTTAGGGGTATAGATAGGAGTTGATTGGGCCTTAATTATATCACGTTGTTTTGCCTTAATTATATCACGTTGCCTTCTTCGGTGGTGCAGGATTTTGCTCGTTGGGACAAATATCTTTTATGGATGGGTAGAATGGAAGTAGTACAGATGATGGTACTACCTAAATTTTTGTATTTATTTCAAGTTTTGCCTATTGAAATTCCTAAAGTATATTTTCAAAGATGGCATAGGAGCATTCTGAAACATATTTGGGGGGGGTAGGCATCCCAGAGTGGCTCAGTATGCCATGTTCAAGTTTAAGAAGGAGGGGGGATTGGGCATTCCCAAGGGCATTCCCAATTTGGATATGTATTATCGAACAGCACAGCTTAGGGCGGTTGTGGATTGGCATGCACTTCTTCCCAAATTATGGGTGCAGGTGGAGCAAGGGCTTTTAGAGGGACCAAGAGGCGTTAGTACTCTCCGTTGTCTCCCTTAGATGGGTTTAGGAGATAAGGAATTAGGAGAGATAGATAATCCATTTACTAGGTAGATTTTACAGGTGTGGAAAGGGGATTTTAAGTAGCTGGTGGGTAAGGCCCAGGGTGTTCAATTTCTTCCTATATTGTTTGCACCCGATTTTCTCCCAGGTAGGGAGGGGGGACATTTTTAGGCAATGGGAAAGTAGGGACCAACAGTACTTTTGCCAACTCTTAGAGGGGGAGAATATCCAGTTATTCCCAGATGTTCAGGCTCAATTTCAATTGGAGCAGGGGGATTACTTGCAGGTGAAAAATTATATAATGAGGGCTAAAGTAGGGGAACCTAAGGCATTACAGCACTCTCAGTTTGAAATGTTATTAGGGGCTCCAGTATGGACTTGGGGATCATGTATATGGGGGAGGAATGGGAATAGATTGCTATGAGAATTCACCATATAGCAGTGGCACCGCAATTGGTGGAAAATGCAATTAAGCTCCTACTGATATGGTATATCATACCAGCCCTGCTCAATAAAATATATACTTCATATATAGATCAGTTTTGGAGAAGGTGTGGTCAAAAGGGTACATTTTATTACATGTAGGGATGCCCACGGATTACAAGGTATTTGGGACAGGTCTTTGACTATGTGGGTCAACTTCTTCAGAGCCAGGTGGCCATGAGGGCAGAAACTTCATTATTGGAGGTGCTACCTGGGGTGGTGAATGATACCCAGGATAAACTGGCTAGGTTGGCATTTATAGCTGGCTGGGTGTTGGCCTATTATTGGAAGAGTCCAACGATGCCGACTGACAATGATGGACAAATTGGGGCGGGTATGTGAGCGCTATAGACTATCTGCCTTACTGACCCGTCGCTGGCAACAATATGTAGATATATGGGATAGATTTTTAGAGGTAGAGGGAAGGGACACGCTTTGCCCTGATGAATAAAACAGGGATGGGTGGGGCCTTGTTGGGGTATGGAGTTGGCCCCTTATTAGTATTAGAGGACTCCTCTATGTAAGGGGATGGGAGATGGGGTAGGTTGGGATCTCTTGGTCGTCTCTCAGGGGAGAGGTGGGTTAAGAGGGGTGCTAGAGTAAGGGGGGCTAGGTTCTTAAGGGGGGGTTATTGTGTTGGGGTGGTTTCTGGAGGGTTTCTGGGATGAGGGGTGCACCGATTGTGTGAATAATGTGTTATTACACTTGCTGTGGAAATTATGTTGATTGTATTGCTTTGTTCTGTATTCCCAGTTGGATTTGCCAGTGTTATAAATAAAGAATTTCAAAAAAAAAAAAAGAGGTATTGACCATATAACCCTTACATGAGGTCTAGACCTCCAAAGGCACAAAGTCAGTATCAACAAAATGAAAAGTTAGGAGAGAAATAAAATGCAGAAAACCTCTAACTGCAAGCCAGTTAAACCAGAGCTTAGTTTTTGGATATTCCAAAATTTTGGAGATCCCAGAACGAGACAAAACAGCTCACTTTCTAAACGATCAGGAAGCTATAATATTGGGCAACTGGATCCTAAATATTATCAGAAATGGATATAGATTGCATCTGAAGTCTGACCTATGATTCAAGAACTTAATCCTCTGTGCACATCCTTTGGATCAGTGCAAAATCTTGCAAAAGAAAATAGATTCCCCCCTCTTTATGCAATAGAACAGATATTATCAGAGTGGAATAGGGGATTTTACTTCAAATACTTCCAAAACGTCAAGAGACTAATCTTGGATAAATTCAGCATGAATTCAGTAGGTTTTATTTTGTCCTTTTTACGGAAAGACCATTGGCTGGTATCTCACAACCTCAAGGATGTGTATATGACATAGGCCCCCCACATGTACAGGCAGCAGACAATTTAAGCCAGAAAAAAGTCTGTATGCTTTTACTCATGCAGTTGGGTTCACTATATAATTTTCTCTCTCAGGTGTACAAATCAATTTAATTTTAGTAATCCTTCAATGTAACCATCTGACAAACACAAAAATGTGTTCTATAATAGGCATGACAAACACAAAAATGTGTTCTATTAATATGTGCCCCTCAAATATACTGTTTACTAGTCCTTAAGCCCGCTACGGGTGCTAGAATAGACTTCTTTCTTTCTTTTCTTTTCTTTCTTCGCTTAGGGTTTTATTATAGGGGATATGAGGCCTCTTCTACCTTGCAGGCTGTAGTACTCAAAACTTCTTCGTAATGGTCCCTCAGCTATTACTAGCAGGAAACAGAGGCTACCTTCAGCCACCATTGGTAGGGCAGGGTAGTCTTCCCTCAACTCCCTCTACAGGGCCTTTCTGATTCTTTCATATTTAGAAGGTCTGTTCTCCCTGATCCTAGGCTATGGCCCTTCTGCCTAGGCTTCCAGAGTTCGGGTCTGTTAAGGTGACCTGGGAAGAATGTACATTAAGGGGAACAAGGGTTTGCCTAGGAACTTCCTCACATTCCCATTTACCAAAAACAAGGTTTTTTTTCAAATTCTTGAACAGACATTACAGACGACTTGTAAGCATTTCTTTTTATTTTCTCCTTGTATTCCAATCACGTCTTGTCCTGTTCTTTGTTTTGTCAATTTTTTTATTAGTTTGTTTCCCCGCCCTGTTTACTTTTTACTGTAAACCACTTAGATTTTAACTGTGTTTTATATTTGTGATATTTCATATAAACTGAGCTGAACTGAATTAGTATAAAGTGTAACCCTTTGGCCTGTCTTCTGTGCCAAGAGTCATCTTGAAGTGTATAGCAGCAATAGCATAACATACACAAGGAATTTTTGTATTCCCTTATTTAGACTACTGACTGATAACATAATAGACCTCAAGCAGTCACTTCTCTAAATACAATTTTTAAGTCCTGTCAAGTGTGGGGTTTTTAGTAAATAAAAGAAAAATCAACATTCACCCCCACCCAAGACTTAACAGTTGATAGGAGGAATGATCCACATGACAATGCTCATACTTGTAGCTTCATTAGCAAGAATATCTACAAGCTTTGTGTACAAAGAAATATGTCACAGCAAAGAACATCATGCAGCTGATAGGGCACATAACCTCCATGGTTCATGTACCATTAATCTATCTGTATGTTCCCTCTAAGCTGAGCAGGAGTCCTCCACCCACAGTCTCACCAATAGAGGGTGCTGTTTTACTGTCACATTTTTCAATTGTGAGGGACAGGCAAGTTCTGCAGGACTCCAGGGAACATACCTGTCCTTAGCGACTGAAAATATTCCACCCCCTAGTGGTAGCAATGCAGCTGGAGGACACCTGCTCAGCTTAGAGGGAACACGGGCCGGTTTATTCAGCCTCATTCAACTATAATACTACTTTTCAGCTCGGTGACAGGTCAAAAGCGCGCAAGACAATCGCGCGCGGACAAAAATGCGCAGACAACTCAGCGCAATGACAATCGCGCTCACAGTCAATTGCGCGCACCTATATCTCCGCGCAAGACAATTGAGCGCAGCGAACTCAGTTGTCTTGAGCTCAGTTGTCTTGCGCTCACCTGCCGGCACTCAGTTGTCTTGCGCTCAGTTGTCCCGCTCGTGCACATTACGGAAAATAATTTGCGCTCAATTGTCTTGCGCTCAAATGTCTTACACTAGGTTGTCTTCGCGCTCAAATGTCTTACACTAGGTTGTCTTCGCGCTCACTTGTCTTCACGCTCAATTGTCTTGCGCTCAGTTGTCTCGCGCTCAGTTGTCCGTGCGTGATTGTCTTGCACGTAAATTGTCTATGCACCTTTCAGCTCTTTCATACAGAGCATCCAATAGTGAGAGGACCCTGCCAACCTCCTAGAGGGAGGTAGATGCATGCCCCTCAATTTCAATTGAAATGGACCACAGATACCTCCAAAACTGTACCTCCAAAAAATACGTCTTTGCTCTGTAGAAAATGAAGAACTGAGGTACTGCGAGCCTACTTTGGGCGGGAAGGCATTTGCACATGCGTGATGCAGGCAGTCACGAAGTTTCTTGGAACTTAAAGTGACAGTACAGTTTTAATACTGTCCGTACCGGGGTTCCATGGATGATGTCACCCACATGTGAGAATATGCTGCCTGCTTGTCTTGGGATAAAATATGTTTAGAGCTCCCCAAAAACTACTAGTACTACTATTTTTTCTAGAGTGCTAACAGATGTACACAGTGCTGTATTTGGCAGGATGTGCATTATAAGAAGCCCCTTTTATAAAATAATTGCATCTCTTGGAGTTTTGCATATGCAACTAGTGCTACATACAAGTAAAAAAATATGACTGTGCTGCTAGAAGGATGCTTATGTCCAAGTGGCATAAGTGGAGAGCTTCCTGATGTGGTTCTAGATGTAGGGCGTATGGACTGTTCCAGAAACAATTCTCCACATAAAATAACTGAAACTCAGAGCCAATCATTATGCAATTCAAGCATTTGCAGATTACTTATTCAGTTTGATCCTGCATATCCAAATTGGCAATCAAGTGTAAAGTTTTACATCCACAAGCAGTGAAGAACATGCTCCTAATATCTTTTCAAGAATACTAATATGCAAATGGAATAAGAGTTTAAGTGGGAAGAGACAAGATGGCGGACGATTGTTGACGATGTTCTGAACACTCAATATAATACTTGCTGCTGCTTACCTTTTTTCTTGTAATCCTTGGATTAATTACTGCTTTTTTCAATGCCTCATACTAAGAGGAAGAGAGAGCCGAGAGCCGTAATGTCTCCAGCTATTTTGTCCTCCCCAATCCAGTCTACACTTCAGATTTTCGAACGGCAGAATGCCACCAACACTCAGCCAGGAAATCAGGGTTTCGACTCTGTGGCGGAGCTGAGCGTGAGAGCACATGATTCTTTGGAGCAGGACATTTCTTTATCCCCCCCCTCCCCCGATAATCTCCATGTCCAGCAGAGGCACAGAGTTTCGAGTCGAGCCCCAGGAGAGAGGATGAGGAGACCTCAGAACTGGACTTAGGAGGAGCTTCTCCTGTGGTAGAACTGCATGGTGGGAAGAGCGATTGGAGAGCTGACTACTGCGCCAACTGTTACTCTGGAGACACTTTTTCTGGCCATAAGGAAGCTGGATGAGATGGTGGGGAAAACTGCATAGGATTTGGAGGTATTGGTAGTCAAAGTCGATGCTTTCTCCTTAAATGTTGAAAAGTTGCGACAAGATTATATAGAAAAGATTCAGACAGAAACTAATACCTTGAAAGATTCTATTTTAATAGACGTTTAAACCTTAGGGTGTTAAATTGCTGAAAAATTGTAGCTATGTCTCCAGTTGAAGTATTTAAAAAATTTCTACAAGAAAATTTCAGTTTTACACAGCAAAGTATTCCACTATAAATAAAGCATAATATTTACTGGTTAATAAAGATAGAATGAATTCTGGAACAGGGGACATACCCGGAATTGGAAGTGGGATTACTAAGCACAATTTGCAAGATCTCACAGCAATATTTGAAGATTCTCTTGCTGAAGTTAAGGAGCTGAGCTACTTTGATAGCGAATTTTGTGTTTGAACAAGACCTCTCCTATTTTATGAGAGTTTACTTTAAAAAAGGTGTAACTCTTTTTTGTGGTCAAAGAATATGGATATACTGTACCTGGATGTGACAAATCAACTCAGGAGAGACGAAGAGAGTTTCTTATTACGAGAGAAGAAACAAGAAAATTAGGAGCTCCTTTTTATTGGCATACCCTTGTAAATGCATAATTAGATTCTTGGGAATGAGGTATGTGTTTTTCCTCCCTCCTCTGTCAGGCATTGCACCCAGCACCCTTCCTACCAGGCTCTGCACCCTGTCCCCCCTCCCTGCCCTATCCGTCATACCTTCTCTGCCGATCCCTGGTGATCCAGAGGTTAAGCGGGCAGGAGTTAGTTTACCGCGCTCCTGCCCCACTGTTAATCCAGTTGATTGGTGGTGAAGTTGTGGTTTCTTCAGCTGCTGAGTGGCACCGAGCAGGAGCGCGCTTTGCACACCATGAAGAAGAGACGACCTGCAAAGTTTGAGAACGTTGGCGTCAATGTTTTGCTGGCTTCCCCGATGCTATTTGTTCTTCTGATGTTGATGCATTGCAGGAGTTTTTGATGTCAACGGCTCTGAAGATTTGGCGATCCATGCCTGAGCCAAAGAGCTTGTCCAGTTGAATGTGATTGGCCTTGAAGGAGCACTGCTGTAAGGTGTAACATCGAGCAGAAGACTCAGCTCAGTGTTCAGGACCCAAACAAAGTAGACACCAACTACAAGAATTGGTGATAGAAATAGGCCTCTGTACCTAGAGCACTTCACAAAACCTGTTGACAATTTAGACATAGAGGGAAAAGAATTTCAGCAGTGAGATTATACTCAGTGTAAAACCCGCCGAGGGAAAAATCCGAGACTGAAGCCCAAGTTTGAAGAAAAAAGATGAAAATATATATATATATATTTATTTTAATTAAATTTTCCTCTTTTTTTTTTTTTTTTTAGTAAAGATAAAGAACAATACTGATAAGAAAAAGGTATAGAAAAAAGATGTGAGAGCAGGAAGGTAAAGCGGACTGAACAGAGTTCAGTCAAAAAATACGTCTTTGCTCTGTAGAAAATGAAGAACTGAGGTACTGCGAGCCTACCGTATTTTCGCGGATATAACGCGTGCGTTATACGTGATTTTACGTACCGCGCATACCCCTCGCGCGTTATATGCCTGAGCGCGGTATACAAAAGTTTTTAAACATAGTTTCCACCCCGCCCGACGCCCGATTCACCCCCCCAGCAGGACCGCTCGCACCCCCACCCCGAACGACCGCTCGCACGCGCTCCCACCCGCACCCGCATCCACGATCGGAGCAAGAGGGAGCCCAAGCCCTCTTGCCCGGCCGACTCCCCGACGTCCGATACATCCCCCCCCCGGCAGGACCACTCGCACCCTCACCCCGAAGGACCGCCGACTCCCCAACAATATCGGGCCAGGAGGGAGCCCAAACCCTCCTGGCCACGGCGACCCCCTAACCCCACCCCGCACTACATTACGGGCAGGAGGGATCCCAGGCCCTCCTGCCCTCGACGCAACCCCCCTCCCCCCAACGACCGCCCCCCCCAAGAACCTCCGCCCGTCCCCCAGCCGACCCGCGACCCCCCTGGCCGACCCCCACGACACCCCCACTCGCCTTCCCCGTACTTTGTGTAGTTGGGCCAGAAGGGAGCCCAAACCCTCCTGGCCACGGCGACCCCCTAACCCCACCCCGCACTACATTACGGGCAGGAGGGATCCCAGGCCCTCCTGCCCTCGACGCAAACCCCCCTCCCTCCAACGACCGCCCCCCCCCCCAAGAACCTCCGACCGCCCCCCCAGCCGACCCGCGACCCCCCTGGCCGACCCCCACGACCCCCCCACCCCCCTTCCCCGTACCTTTGGAAGTTGGCCGGACAGACGGGAGCCAAACCCGCCTGTCCGGCAGGCAGCCAACGAAGGAATGAGGCCGGATTGGCCCATCCGTCCTAAAGCTCCGCCTACTGGTGGGGCCTAAGGCGCGTGGGCCAATCAGAATAGGCCCTGGAGCCTTAGGTCCCACCTGGGGGCGCGGCCTGAGGCACATGGGCCAAACCCGACCATGTGTCTCAGGCCGCGCCCCCAGGTGGGACCTAAGGCTCCAGGGCCTATTCTGATTGGCCCACGCGCCTTAGGCCCCACCAGTAGGCGGAGCTTTAGGACGGATGGGCCAATCCGGCCTCATTCCTTCGTTGGCTGCCTGCCGGACAGGCGGGTTTGGCTCCCGTCTGTCCGGCCAACTTCCAAAGGTACGGGGAAGGGGGGTGGGGGGGTCGTGGGGGTCGGCCGGGGGGGGCGCGGGTCGGCTGGGGGGGGGGGGGGTTTGCGTCGGGGGCAGGAGGGCCTGGGATCCCTCCTGCCCGTAATGTAGTGCGGGGTGGGGTTAGGGGGTCGCCGTGGCCAGGAGGATTTGGGCTCCCTCCTGGCCCAATATTGTCGGGGAGTCGGCGGTCCTTCGGGGTGGGGGTGCGAGTGGTCCTGCCGAGGGGGGAGAAGAATCGGACGTCGAGGGGGGGCATCAGGCTTTCAGGATGGGGACAGGACTTCAAGGGGGGACAGGCAGATCTTCAAGGGGGACAGGCAGACCTTCAAGGGGGACAGGACTTCAAGGGGGGACAGGCAGACCTTCAAGGGGGGACAGGCAGACCTTCAAGGGGGGACAGGACTTCAAGGGGGACAGGCACGGAGAGGCGGGGCAGTGCACCGAAAGTCAGGGCGGGTGAACGGTGAGTCGGGGCAACCAGAGGAGAGTCGGGGCAGTGCACCGAAAGTCAGGGTGAGTCGGGGCAACCAGAGGAGAGTCGGGGCAGTGCACCGAAAGTCAGGGTGAGTCGGGGCAACCAGATGAGAGTCGGGGAGGGCGAAAGGAGAGTCGGGGTGGCCAGAGGAGAGTCGGGGAGAGCGAAAGGAGAGTCGGGGTGGCCAGAGGAGAGTCGGGCAGCATGCGCGTTATATGCCTGAGCGCGGTATAGAAAAGTTTTTGTACATATCATCGTGATTTCTGCGCGCTATACCCCTGTGCGCGTTTTACAATGGTGCGCGTTATATCCGCGAAAATACGGTACTTTGGGCGGGAAGGCATTTGCACATGCGTGATGCAGGCAGTCACGAAGTTTCTTGGAACTTAAAGTGACAGTACAGTTTTAATACTGTCCGTACCGGGGTTCCATGGATGACGTCACCCACATGTGAGAATATGATGCCTGCTTGTCTTGGGATAAAATATGTTTAGAGCTCCCCAAAAACTACTAGTACTACTATTTTTTCTAGAGTGCTAACAGATGTACACAGTGCTGTATTTGGCAGGATGTGCATTATAAGAAGCCCCTTTTATAAAATAATTGCATCTCTTGGAGTTTTGCATATGCAACTAGTGCTACATACAAGTAAAAAAATATGACTGTGCTGCTAGAAGGATGCTTATGTCCAAGTGGCAACAAGATGCCTATTTAAGCTAAATATGTAATACTATTCAAAGAAATTAGGTTAAACGGCTAAATCTCAGTCTTTATTTTAAACTTCATCCTGTTCCACTGCTTAACCTTTTAAGGTCCAAAAAGGATCTTAGATGTTCGCGCGTCCCATGCCTCATCCAGAATCTTTCCCTCTGATGTTGCGACGTCAGAGAGAAGGCTTCCAGTTCAGGCGCAGAAAGCACGAGGAGCCGCTGCACGCGGCTTCATGCACACTGCGACTGTCAGGAAGAGAGAGCCGGCCACAAGAGATCACCAGGGGTATCGGACCGCGGGCCACATAAAACGGCCAGAAGGTAAGACACCCGCTGAAGGGAGGCACAGCATGGAGGGAGGGAGTCAACAAAGGTAGGGGGAATTATTTTATTTTCAATTTAGTGATTGAATTGTGTCAATTTTGAGAATTTACATCTGCTGTCTATCCTTTGTACTGCTCAGGAAGAAATACATTGGTTCTTTTTCTCTGGGGATTGTACTGCAGAGTCTTGAATCCTAGGGTTTTGTTTGTATATATTAGTACTTTTAGTTTGTGGTCCCGTATTTGCATAGGGGTTATCTGTGTTCTGAATGTCGAGAAGCATACAGTGTGCTTTGTGTAGTTTAATTTTGTGGTTAACCATTATGGGCCTGTTTTACAAAGCTGCAAAGGCCCCGAAGCCCTTTAAATCTCTATGGGTTTCTGGGCTGTTACTGCAGCGCAGCTTCGTAAAACAGGCCCTATGTGTTAATAAGATTATATTGTGTGTGTATATATGAAAAATGAATGGAAAAAATTGTTATAATTAGTACTATTATGGGGGAGGGGTCTGGGGCGGAGATTGGGTGGGGTCTGGCCCGCAACTTAGCCTGTTTTTGGATTTTGGCCCCTTAATGTGATTGAGTTTGACACCCCTGATATACGGTATATATTTTAGCTGTCCTATAGAGCGTTCTTGAGATGTGCTTTAGTCAAAGGAGTAGGTTTTGATATGTTAATGAACTGTTTTCCTCTGTTGAACTGCCCACTAAATTAGCAGGTACAAATCACACAGCCACTTTTAGCAGGCCTACTCTTGTGGCCACTAATTTTTAAAGGGAAACATGGATGACCTTTCTTTTGAAAGCTGATCACACTGAGCAGAGCTTATATGTACCAGCATACTTATAGAAACAATGGCCCTGATTCTGTATAGGATGCCCGGGAGGGGTGTCCTATACAGAATCGGGCCTACACTAACCCCGATTCTGTAACCGGTGTCCATGTTACAGACGGCAGTTAGAGAATCGGATTAGAGTAGACGCGGTCGCTACACTTATCGCGGCAAGGGATCTCCCTGCCGCGATAAGTATAGCAGCCGCCTGTCCGATTGCCAGCAGGAGGGTACCGAACCCCTCCTGCCGGAAGGCTGCCCCCTCTCCGACTCTCCCGATCACCGGCAGGAGGGTGCCCGACCCCTCCTGCTGGAACACGGCCCCCCCCCCCAAAAAAAAACTCCCAATCGATGGCAGGAGGGTGCCCAACCCCTCCTGTCGGAAAGCCACACCTCCCTCTGGACCCCCCCCCCTGCTGATGACCCCCCCCGTGCTACCACCCTCATAACCTCCCCCCCAACTAACCTCCCCCCAACTAACCTCTAAAGTGTTGGCCGGCCGGCCGGGTCTTGCTGCCGTCCAGCTGGCAGACCCGCCTCATCAAAATGTGGCAGGCCCGCCCCTTCCCGGCCCATCCCCGCTAAGTGTAAGGCCTGATTGGCCCAGGCTTTAGAAGCCTGGACCAATCAGGCCCTAGGCATAGCGGGTCCGCCCATCCCCACTAACCCTAAGGCCTGATTGGCCCAGCCTAAAGCTTTTAGGCGAACTTAGGTGTCTTGTGGGCCTCCCTAGGCTCCTGGAGGCGCCTTCAATATAGGCCGCCTGCCTGGGGAGCATTTTTTTTTTTTTTAAATGTGCATCCCGATTGGCTGATTAGACAGCTGTAGGACCACTACAGCTGCCTAAAATCGGGACACACTTTGCAGAATCAGAGCCTATGTGTCTAATTAGAATATGCCACCTTAATGTTCTGTTTTTCCCTCAGGCTCTGCAAGTCATCTCCTAAAGACCTATTTTCCAGAAGGAATGAATGAAGCTTTAATTGGAAACATTTTGTATGGAGCCATTAAAGGCTTAAACTATCTGCATCAAAATGGCTACATTCATAGGTATGAGAAACTGTTTATAATTAAATTACCATACGTAATAGTTTGCTCCAGTATGGTAGAATATTTACTCCCGGTGGAATTCTGCGCCCAAAATTTGCAAATTCTGCAAGTTTGATATTTAAACAATATTTTTGCTAATTATTATTATCCAGAATTTTAGAACAATTCAGTATTTTCATTAAATTATACTAGAGAAAACAAAGAGCTTTCAAGTTTTTCTCGCTTATTGACCTTTTTCTACAGTACACCTTTGTAAAAGCCCACTTTAGTGAAGTTTGGTTGGCTTATTTTCATAGTACTTTACTTTGCCTTTATGTTGTTGAAAAATATTTCTGGAAGCTGACATAATGCAATAAATTCAGAATTTAAAAAACACACCTTTTCTTCTATCTTTTGTTGTCTGAGTAGTTTATTTTTCCATCCATTTACGTATCTGAGTCCCCTTTTCTGCTTTACTCACATGATCTCCCCCTATCCTCTCAAGCCAGCATCTCTCGCCCTGCTCTCCCCCTCTACTACTGTTTGGAGAATCATTCCAGATATAGTGTATCTAGATTTTTAGAAAACTTTTAACAAAATCTTTCAGATTCCTGAGGAAAATAAAATGCCATGGGGTAAAAAGCAATATCATATTGTGCGTAGGGCTAAATGGATATTTTTTCAGTGGAGGAATGTGAATAGTGATATGTCATAGGGATCTGTACTGGTTCTGGTGCTTTTTAATTTATTTATACATGATCTGGAAATGGTATTGAGTGAGATAAAATTTGTAGGTGACACAAAATTATTCAAATTTGTTAAGTGCACTTTGTAAGAAATTGCTGGAGGGCCTTGCAAGATTGGAAGACTGGGAATTCAAATGGCAGATGAAATTTATTTTGGACAAATGCAAATTGATACACATTGGTAAGAATAACCCAAATTTATAGCTACATGATGCTAGCTTCCATGTTATGCATCGCTACCCAGAAATGTAGGTATCATCATAGGCAATACATTGAAATCTGCTGAGCCTTTTGGAGAAGTTTGTCGATCAGGAATCTTTATTGATTAATGATTTGGAGGATGAAAATTATATTCAAGACTTTGTTAAACTAATATTGAATTTGAAGATAAGATTTACTGCTTTTGTTGTCAGAGAAGCATCTAAAATCACACCAAAATTTCTAACCTGTGATTGATAATATTTCTTGTAATCAACAAAAAGGATCTTTGGTTACTGCATGCTATAATCTATGACATACTAAAATATTAATGGCTCTTTATGTCTCTGATATCCAATCCTGGATCTTAGCAATTAGCTAACTTTCTACTCTCATCAATACCATTGTGTTGTCCACAGCATCATCGAAAGGAAAGAAAACCTGAATAAATCCTACCTCACAGCCTATGTTTTACAAAAAAAAAGTAAAAGTTCAGTGAATGTATTCACTAAGGGGTTCATAATAATAATAATTAAAAAAAAAGTCTAAAAAGTGTCCTAAATGGCTACTTGGATGATCAAAAAGCCTGATCGTCCAAGTACCCATAACCAAAGCTGGTTTTTAGACGTATCTAAAACCAGCTTAGGCCTTTCCCCTGCCTCTAGATGCACAGAGAGAAAAGAGGCGTATTTAGAGGAGGGGAAAGAGTGGACGGTGAGGTGGGCCGACCTACACCTAGGCGTACAACAGGTATAACCAAAACATTTGACAGGTTGCCTAGTCGGCACTTAGACCTTTTTGACCAGGTCTAAGTGCTGAAAAAGGGGCCGCTGAGCTGATGGCTGCTGGTGCGATCAGTTTAGCGGCCCGGCAACCTACCCACCGCAACGGTCGCGGCAGGAGAGATGCCTCATCTCCCCTACCACGATGCGATCACCCCTCTACCCGAACTGCCGCGACCCGCGGCAGGAGAGATGCCCAATCTCTCCTGCCGCGGGTTGTGGCAGTTCAGGTACAGGAGTGATCCCCCCGAGCCCAAGCCCTCCTGCCCCGTCAAACCACGATCCCCCCCCCCCAGCAACATCGGGGCAAGTGGTGATCTGGGCGTTTAGTAGAGGCAAGCCATAATCAAAACAAGGACGTTTGTTTTGGTTATGGACACTTTCCCTGCTTCTGCTTTGAACGTTTAAGGACTTAGGCCAAAAAGGGACTTAGACAGTTTTTTTTTATTATGCCCCTCCACCTGTTTTATTGTCTACATAAATGCACAGATTTTCTTGTATTAGAGGCTTTCTAATAGAAATATAGGAACATGACGGCAGACAAAGGCCAAATGGCCCATCTAGTCTGCCCATCCACATTAACCTTTATTTCTTTCTCTCTCTGAGAGATTCCACATGCCTCTCAGGCCCTCTTGAATTCAGACACAAGCAGTAGCTTTCATATAAATGCCTGTTTTTGTTTGTTTCAGGAATGTTAAAGGTAGCCACATTCTGATATCTGGGGATGGTCTAATCTCTCTGTCTGGCCTGAGCCGTCTATGCAGTCTGGTTAACAAAGGTCAAAAGTCAAAGGTCGTGTATGATTTCCCAAACTTCAGTACATCCGTGCTTCCATGGCTGAGTCCAGAACTACTGAGACAGGTTAGATAAGATAATAACCCATGAAAAACTTAAGTATGATTATTTTGTAAAGCAGTTTTTCAAAACTATTTAGCGGTTAGAATGTGTTTGCCCCTGTAAATCAACCTTATAGAAATTGCCGTCCTATTATTTGGCAAAAGGCATGTATGTCTTACTTTTGTATAGCTGCAGTTAGAGCTATGATTTAGAAATTGGATTTGGTGATAGATTACTAACATAACGTAAAGTTCTCCAAGTATCAAGCAAAATTCTATTTTCTTTATATTTTCTGGGCAATTTTATACTTATAAAATGAGACAAATGCAAAGGAAACAGGAGTCGCCATTCTAAATATAACCAATCTGGGACAGTCTCCATGAGATCTGGGAGGATCCAATACATACCCTGTCTTAAAATATAGGCTTGATGATACCTATAAAAATTTGGAAAATTTACCCCTTCCTTCCTAATTGTCTTTTGTAAAGATACTAAAGCAATTCTAGGTCTTTTACCCAACCAAACAAATTTAGTAAGAATACCATTTAACTTTTTGTAAAATGACCCCTGAAAAAAAATTGGTATCGTACTCATTTGATAACAAACCACAAGCAATATCATCATTTTAATAGTTTGAACTCTCCCCCACCAAGAAAGATGTAAAGGATTCCATTGCTCACACATTTCTGATATTTTCTTTAATAAAAATTTTTCATTCTCCTTCATTGTGTCCTCTATTGAATTTTTGATAATAATACGTAAGTATTTTAATCCATCTTCTTTCCAAACAAATGAGAATGATTCAAATAATCCTTTGGTACAATGAACATTGAGCGGAAGAACTTCAGACTTACTCCAATTGATCTTATATCCAGAAAATTTTCCAAACTTCTCTATTAATTCAAGTAAACATGGAATGGTAATTTCTGGTTCCCTCAAATAAAGCAGTATATCATCCGCATAAGCAGAGTTTATATTCCCAATTCGAATAGGGAATGCCTCATATCCCATTTGCCTGATTAATGGCTATTAACAAGGATTCAAGAACAACATTAAAGAGTAAAGGAGATAAAGGACAACCCTGTCTAACCCCCCTTAGCAAGTTAAATCAATCTGACAAACTATTATTAATATATAATCTTGCACCAGGAGAGCTATACAGTGTCTGAATCATTTGAATAAAACCAGAACCTATACCAAACCACTCTAAAGCCTGATACATAAAAGTCCACTCAACTCGATCAAAGGCTTTTTCTGCACCAAAGAGATCAAAAAAGCCGGATCATTCATGTTTTTTGTTAAATTTAGAGAGTGAAAAGCTAATCTAATATTATTCGAAGAATGTCTCTTAGCAACAAATCCTGTTTGGTGGGTATTAATAATAAAAGAGAGCTTTAGCCAAACGCAAAGCCAATACTTTAGCAATAAGTTTTCCATCTACATTTATTAACGAGATAGGCCTGTAGTTTGAAACCAAAGTAGAATCTCTGTTTGGTTTTGGCAAGACAATAATTAAAGAATCAGCCATAGTACCTGTAATACAACCTCTATTCAGTTGATAATGATATAACTTTAACAAATATGGCAAAAGGGTAATTTGAAATGATTTATAAAACTCAGTAGTATAACCATCACCACCTGGAGCGGATCCAACTCTAAGAGATCTCAATGCTATTTCTAATTCTTTTAAAGATATAGGTTCTTCTAAACTGCTTTTTATATGATCAGGAACCTTCGCTCCATTAAGTAAATTTAAAAATTCTAAACCATCCTGTTCTCTGTTTCCATAAGACTCGGAAAAATACTTTATAAAAAGTAAATAATTGCTTTAAAATATGCTCAATTTCAGTATGTGTACCTCCTTGTTTATCTTTAATTGCAATAACTTTTGTTTTCCTCTTTTTTGCTTTGAGATAATTTGCTAATAATCTTCCTGTCTTATTTGAGTTACCATAATACTGAGCCTGCTGACAAAACAAATCTTTCCTTACAAATTGAGAAGATATCTCATTATATTTGGCTTTTGCTTTTAATAAGATTTGTAAAGTATGTTGTTCCCACCTATTAATTAATTTATTTTCCAAAATCTTAATTTCTTTTTCTAAGTCAGAAAATTGTTTTTTTAAGTTTTTAAAAATATATACCGAATAAGAAATAATATTACCTCTCATAGTTGCCTTAAATGCATCCCATAAAGATTCAATACTTATATCAACAGAAGTATTAATTTGGAAAAATTCAATCATTTTCAACTTAAAATCTTCAAGAAATTTTGAGTCAGCAAGCAAAGCATTATTAAATCTCCAAACTGGTTTAGGACAAACTTGTTCATCAGATTGTAACTCAATCCACACTCCCCCCATGATCAGACAAAATAATAGGATCTATATTGGCTTTCGTCACACGCTGAACTAATCTATTAGAAACAAAAATATAATCAGTTCTTGAAAAGGATTTATGGACCTGTGAACAAAAAGAAAATTCTTGATCATTAAAATGAAGAATACGCCATATATCAATTAAATCACAAGATTGTATTAAATTATCTAGCCCTAACAATTTTATAATTTTGCTTGGTCTTTTATCAATAAATGGATCCATTACAGCATTGAAATCTCCAGCCACTACTAAATTAGAAGTAGCCAGTGGTAGTAATAACTGCTGTAAATGTTTTAAAAACTCCATTTGATTTGAATTTGGAGTGTACACATTGAATAAATCCAGGGTAGTATTCCCCATATCCATTTTAACATGTACCCATCTTCCTGAAGGGTCCGAAGCAATTAATTGAAAATCAGCTAAACACTTCCTATTAACTAAAATAGCAACCCCAGCCTTTTTCCCCACTGCTGGGGCAAAAAAACTTTTAGAAACCCAACCCCCTTTCAGTTTCTTAGATTCTATTAATTACAAATGCGTCTCTTGGACAAAATATACATCAGCATTTTGCTTCTGAAGGAAAGCTAACATTTTCCTTCTTTCGACTGGATGATTTAGGCCATTGACATTTAAAGAAAAAACCTTAATCTCCATCTAAAATCTCATATAGATACCAACAATAATATATAGATTTGATACTATTAAAATGACCAGACACCATCACACCTAGTATATTTAATAATAACTCGAATTGAAGCAATACCCCCCCATCATCTATAAATTCATTACCTCTAATTCCAGCAAAACCCCCACCCCACAACCCTCCCCATCCTCCCCTTAAGAATGATTGTCTTGGAACACGCATAGGACATATAATCACAATATCCCCCCAGGCAACATAATATACAAATCCATCTTTTAAAATAATAATAATAATATGATATTAATTCATGAATACCCTAAACATCAATAATGCAATTTATAATCTCTGAAATTAGTATAATCACCCAATCAACCATATATATTATCAAATACATTCACACTCAATAAACATAAGTATTAATTAATAATTCAACTATATTCCCAGTTAAAAGAAACATAAAATTCCCTATTAAATCAACCAATTAATTAAATTAATCAATTGATAAAACACACTTTTAAACATTAGGAATTCAAAATTTCATAAAACCATCAAAAGAGATCTTATAAAATAAACTCATAAATTATCTCCAATAATCATTGTAATTACAATATATTGAATCCCCTTTAAAAAGATACTAAAAAATAGTTCAAACTTAATATTTTGCATTCAAATCTAAAATACAATTCATTGTATCAATCTACAAGAATATTTTAAATAAAATCAATTAAAACATTAGCTTTAGTCAAATTTCCTTAAATCATGACCCATTAAACTATATAAAATTAATCCTAACAATTAAATATTTATCATTTAATTAATTTCATATATCATTTTATTCATTGTATCAGAGCCCTAATAAACCAAAAATATATACCTAATAATCTGCATTTTCATATTGCAACATAGAATATTAATAAAGAAAACTCTCAAATATCTTCTTTAAATCCTGGCAGAAACTATTGATCAAAATGAGCAAAGCAAAGATAACCCCCAGGCAGTAGCTTTCCATCCAATTAAAGAACCTT
This sequence comes from Geotrypetes seraphini, assembly GCF_902459505.1. NCBI lineage: Eukaryota > Metazoa > Chordata > Amphibia > Gymnophiona > Dermophiidae > Geotrypetes > Geotrypetes seraphini. The sequence goes on along the minus strand of NC_047088.1, from coordinate 152,887,931 downwards.
AAATCAGATCTTCAAGATAGACACAAGAAATGTAATTAATATTCAATACTCTGGACAATACTAGCTCTTCCCTTATACAGTTAGTGAACTACCTAGAAAACCTGTCTAGCTATAGGGTGAGCAGCATGGTTTTCAAAAGCCCTATCTGGAAAAGCCATGGTAGAAACTCTTCTTCGAGTAATAACATGCGCTATCCTCGAGAGGCATTCAAGTGAAAAGGCAGCATCTCTATTTATCAAGTTCCATAACAGGCACAGGAATGGCAGCTCAGCTTGCATAAAGTTTTGTAAAAACAGAGAGTTAAAAAGATTAAAAAGTTATTACTCTGTTCAGTTCTCATGCACAAATCTGTCCAAAACTTTCATCATTCAGAATTCAGCCAAGTCCCAAAGGTCTCAACATCTTTCTGTACATCATGCAAAACTTCTCGTAGTCCTTACGATATAAGTTCCTGAAGAAAAAGTCTGACATTTGTGACCTCTCCAATCACTAGTGACACCTTCAACTTCCAAGTTATAATAAAGTCCATTAATCTTCCATACAGCAATCCAGTGTAATGAAAGTATGCCCAAGGAGACTCTTAACAGGATATTCACATTAAAACCATGGACATTACATTGCTCCAAGAACCTGCACTTATCCCACATACAGTTGCAAAGTCTAGAGACTGAAGTGCTGTCATTATCACATTAAACATCATAAGTGCCTGTGCCCAGGACACTGCGGTGTAGGTTCCAGCATAAATCTGATGCGAACCTCTTTCAGATATCATCTGCCGCTTCCTAGCTGATATGCCTCTCTTGCAGGACATTGTTCAATGTATGAATGGCACATAACTCAAGCCGCTGCCTCTCATGGTACTCCAGGGTCTCACTATCTTTTATTTCGTGCCTCTCTAGATACCACCACTTATAAGCAAAGATTAATCCCAAATTAACAATGTAATAGGATAAAAGAAACAAAGATCTCCCAAAACAATAATAAAATAAGCATAAACTTTGTTCCTCCTCTTCTGTTCTCCTAATCTTAAATTAAACTTTATGTAACCATTGGCTCCGAAGTAAGCAGAAAATCCTTTAATTTCTCTGGATCCTCAAAATAAATGGATTTATTTCCAGTTGTAACCCTCATCTTGGCAGGATATTATAATCCATATTTGAAACCTTTTTCTCTCAGCTGAGGTCTAAGCTGCAGAAACTGCTGCCTTTTAACTGCAGTGCACTTGGCAAAATCAGGCAAAAAAAGTAATTTAGACCCTTTATAGTTAAGGTTTTTATCCGCTTTGGCCAAGCTTAAAATTTCAAAGGCTTGCTGGAATCTCACCTCCTAGCTCAAAATGGTTGCATCTCTTAATATTTACTCATATAGAGAATAATTACCACTTCATATAACACATCCACTGCGTAAGTATCTTAGTCTTTTTCAGGGAGAAGGGCCTCAGATTCGGAGCATACGCGTAGTCCTATCATAGACTCGACTATCAGCGTATCCTTATAGCTCCATGCTCCAGTCATGGGCCCATACCCCAATTGAATTTTAGAAACTTTTCTTAAATAGAACTTAAATATGGTGACTAAAAAATCCAGAACTTTTTAAAGGTGAAGTTAAGATACTAAGATTCTGTCATATCCGCTTTAAAGTTAAAGCATATACATAGTGTATTCTTATTTTAATAGGCAGCTAAATCACTTATCTCAAGCAATTTTTCTTTTTTCTTTTATGGCTTTCACGTCCGGTTCTTTATTTAGCCTATTTACTGGCTAAGCCGACGCGGCCAGCGTTTCGTGGACACTGTTGTTAGTCCACTGCGTCAGGGCCAATAGCCAACAGATATCTGGATAATGATGAAGCTTATATCATTGCTTGCCATTTCTGTTAGTAAATGACCCACTGATCAAATGTCCAATCGGTGTGGTTCCAAACACCTAGAAACAGCCTCCAAAGAAGGACCCATCTGACCTGCTCCATCAGAACAGCCTACTAACTGACATGTTCTGATGGAGCAGGTCAGATGGGTCCTTCTTTGGAGGCTGTTTCTAGGTGTTTGGAACCACACCGATTGGACATTTGATCAGTGGGTCATTTACTAACAGAAATGGCAAGCAATGATATAAGCTTCATCATTATCCAGATATCTGTTGGCTATTGGCCCTGACGCAGTGGACTAACAACAGTGTCCACGAAACGCTGGCCGCATCGGCTTAGCCAGTAAATAGGCTAAATAAAGAACCGGACGTGAAAGCCATAAAAGAAAAAAGAAAAATTGCTTGAGATAAGTGATTTAGCTGCCTATTAAAATAAGAATACACTGTGTATATGCTTCAACTTTAAAGCGGATATGACAGAATCTTAGTATCTTAACTTCACCTTTAAAAAGTTCTGTATTTTTTAGTCACCATATTTAAGTTCTATTTAAGAAAAGTTTCTAAAATTCAATTGGGGTATGGGCCCATGACTGAAGCATGGAGCTATAAGGATACGCTGATAGTCGAGTCTATGATAGGACTACGCGTATGCTCCGAATCTGAGGCCCTTCTCTCTGAAAAAGACTAAGATACTTACGCAGTGGATGTGTTATATGAAGTGGTAATTATTCCCTATATGAGTAAATTATATTTTGACCACTTGGGTTGACTATATTTAGTTTATATGCATCTCTTAATAGCCAGCATCCTTTTAGACTTGCAGTTTGGCTCCACACACTCGAGCCTCAAGACAATCTTTCTGGTGATCTTAGCCTTCTTACGGAAAAGAGGTTTCGTTTGACCACCATAACCACTTTGCTTATGATCATATCTCCCCGTACCTGTTTTAAATCACGACAAAGAAGAGAATCAGCAACCTGCACAGCACTCCTACCACAGGCCCATTACTGACCCTCCAACCTGCCTCCAATTAAGCTAGGCCCCCTGGAGGAGGCGCCAGCCCGACAGTAAGTATGAGGACACCCACAATAAGATCCCACAAAAGCCATGTGCCGCACCTCTACAGCACCAGAGGTCTGGAAACGGCAGGAACCATACTGCATGAGCTGGACTGTGTTCAACACTCTCCACCCGATCACCGGCTCCAGGGACTCCTTCCTTGAACCCCAGTTCCTGCCGTCGCTTGACGTGCAGCTCCGAATGCTGACCCAGAAGCCGTCACCTACCGGGCCGCCGATCCACCATGTTACGTTCCCTGCCGGCCGGTAACACAGGCCAGGCAGTCATGGCCACGCCCAACACATCGGCAGCAGAGTTAGGCCCATATGCAGCACACAACGTCTGTCCGATCCACCCTCGAAGACAGGCCAGATCGCAATTACCCACAGAGGCAATGCGAGCCACACTTCTGGCAGTTGCCCCCATGCTGACCAGTACCTGAACCCAAACGCACCATAAGATACAGGCCAATGACCTGCAGAAGCAAGCTGTTATACAACGCCAAAGCCAAAAGCCGCCTCCGAAGGGAACAGGCCTGCTGGGATTAAAAACAGGTACGGGGGAGGGGGGCTGTAGTATTCAGTCCATAAGATGCACCCCCTTTTCCACTCCCTTTTTGGGGGTGGAAAAAGTACATCTTAAGGTCCAAAAAATACGTTATTTAAAAAATCATATGTGCAAAACCTAAATTTATAATAATCAATTCATTCTAATAGATGAGTGTTTTAAGTTTTAATGTATTGGTTTGAAAATTCATTTTTAACTTTCTATAGTTTTTTAATTGACTTTTGTTTATTTTTAATCTATGGTTCCTAGCTTGTTGCTTTGTTTGTGTAGAAAGTTAAATCCTTTTTGAAGGCATTTTGAATCTGTCACATTGTAGCCAAAAGTCCTTCTTGTACCATTCATTTCTGCATTGGGATCTTAAGGCATAGATGGCCCCTTAGACATGTTTTCAAGTGCTCTCCACCCATGTGATCTTTGAAGATTGCACCCAGTTTTACCTTGAATCTTTAAAAGGGACTTTTTGTCCCATATCACGTACAGCTCAAGTTTGCCAAGAAAAGTTTGCATATTAGTAGAATCCAGACCTGCTTGGTCTGTACTAATCTGATTAACCATGATTGTAAAACAACATTATCCCAGGACAAGCAGGCAGCATATTCTTAACGCATGGGTGACGTCACCGACGGAGCCCCGGTACGGACCTTTTTAACTAGAAAGTTCTAGTTGGCCGCACCGCGCATGCGCGAGTGCCTTCCCGCCCGACGGAGGAGAGCGTGGTCCCCAGTTTCTTCGTTTCCGCAGAGCGAAGAAGACGCATGTGTTTCAACGGCCGTTGAAAAACTAATTTTTGCCTTCCCGCTCGCGTATTTTTTCACTTTTTTTCCCTTTTTCTTATCGGATTCCCTTTATTTTTGTTTCAAAAAAAAAAAAAAACTCATCGAGTTTTCCTTATTTTTTCAGGCCGGCCCCGGCGGGGCCTGTTGCCACCATACAGGCCTCCGGGTTCGATTTTGCGGAGGCCGTGTTTCCATTCATGCCCCCTCAACCGGGTTTTAAGAAGTGCCAGCGGTGTGCACGCCCGATCTCCCTCACCGACCCATACAATTGGTGCCTCCAGTGCTTGGGTCCAGAGCATCGGGCTGACACCAGCACCCGCTGTGCTACGCTTAAAAAGCGTACTTTGAAAAATCGGCAGATCCAGCAAAATATTTTGTTTGGTACCGGATCTGCCATGGAACCGGCTGCGACGTTGACGGCACCACAAAAGTCGGCACCGACGACATCAACACCACCGGACCCTTCCTCGGGGTCGTTGGGCCCAGGTAAGCCGGCTAAGAAGCCTCCCACTTCCCTTGAGCGCCCTCCTACCACGGTTGCGACACCGGCCCTCCCGGCACCGCACCGGCCCCGCAAACGCTCCGCTCCGATCTCGGTGAGTGCCTCATCATCGGCCTCCTCATCACCGGAGCGTAGAGCGGCACCTATGGTACCGAAGAAGAAAAAAGCGGTACTGGTGCCTCCCCTGGACGACCGCATCGCGGCCATACTCCAAACACAGGTACAGGAACAGCTGCAACAACAGCTCCAACAACTGTTGCTGGCGTTGCTGGCACCGCACCTTCCGGTACGGGACCGGTCCGAGCCTCACACTGTCCCATCGGTGTCGACCCCCTCGGTACCGATTAATACTTCCATGCCGGTGCTCTTGGCAGAAACACCTACAGTACATACCCGTGATGCTGCCGACCCTGTCCGGTCCCAGGAACGACATCGGTCTTCCTCACCCGGTACCGCCTCGGTGCGCTCAGGCAAATCTCTTTCAAAGACCCGCCATGCCGAGCCCTCCACACCGATGTCCAAACGTACGCACCCCGACGTTAGGGACCCAGATTTGTGGGAAGACTCCCCCCACGGTACCGAGGAGGACGCTTCGTCAACCGATGAAGAACCCTCCATGACCGACACCGTCTCCAAACCAGAGCAATCCTCTTTCTCCAAATTCCTTAGGGAGATGTCAGCAGCTCTTTCCATTCCCTTAGAGTCCGACTCTAAAAAATCTCAGGCTTTCCTCGATGCCCTAGACTTTGAGCAACCTCCCAAAGAATTTCTGAAGTTGCCCGTCCACGACATCTTACGGGAAACTTTCTATAAAAACTGGGAAGCTCCCCTCACGGTTCCTGGAGCCCCTCGTAAATTGGATTATTCCAATCCCAGGGTTTGATAAACCTCAATTGCCCCACGAGTCCCTCCTGGTGGAATCTACTTTGAAAAAATCTCAGGGTTCCAGTGTATATGCCTCCACCCCTCCTGGCAGAGAGGGAAAGACCATGGATAAATTTGGTAAGCGCCTTTTCCAAAATGCCATGTTAGCCAATAGAGCCAACAACTACACCTTCCACTTCTCCTTCTACATGAAGCATCTGGTGCAACAGCTCTCCTCCTTACAGAAATACCTTCCTGAACGTAAGGTCCCTCTTTTCCAGCAACATATTTCCAGCCTCCTCCAACTCAGGAAATTCATGGTTCGCTCCATCTACGATTCATTTGAGCTGACCTCTCGCGCATCTGCCATGGCGGTGGCCATGCGAAGTTTGGCATGGCTGAGAGTCTCTGACCTGGACATTAACCACCAGGACCACCTGGCTAACGCACCTTGTCTGGGTGATGAACTCTTCGGAGAGTCCCGTGGACTCAACAACCCAGAAACTCTCAGCACATGAGACCAGGTGGGACACTCTGATTAAACCTAAAAAGAAGACTCCACCTGCTCGCACCTACAGACAGCAGTCTTCATACCAGCGCAGGTTCTCGGCCAGACCTCTCAACCCGCCTCAACAGCAGCCCCGCTGACCTCGTCAACAGCATCAATCTCAGGCTCGCTCACAGTCTCACCAACTGCCAAGCCTCTCCCTCCGTCAAAACCATCTCAGCCCTTTTGACTTTTTCCTCCAGGGCATAGCCAGTCTCCCATCATCATTGCCTCTTCCTCAGCCTATCGGAGGTCGCCTCCAAATCTTCCTCAGCCGTTGGGAGGTCATCACATCAGACCAATGGGTCCTCAACATCATTCACCACGGCTACTCTCTCAACTTCCAGACTCTTCCACCAGACAATCCTCCCGTAGAGTCTGCTTCTCACTCCTCCCAAACCCCCCTCCTCCTGAGGGAGGTCCAATCCCTCCTTCTTCTCAATGCCATTGAAGAGGTGCCTCCGGACCAAAGGGGACAGGGATTCTACTCCCGCTACTTCCTGGTTCCCAAGAAGACAGGAGACCTTCGTCCCATCTTCGATCTCAGGGACCTCAACAAGTGTCTGGTCAAGGAGAAGTTCAGAATGCTCTCCCTTGCCACGCTTTACCCTCTTCTCTCTCAACACGACTGGCTATGTTCCCTGGACCTCAAAGAGACCTACACTCACATCCCAATCAATCCGACTTCACGTTGCTACCTATGGTTTCAGATACAGCACCGTCACTATCAGTACAAAGTGCTACCTTTTGGCCTCGCTTCATCGCCCAGGGTGTTCACCAAGTGCCTTATTGTGGTGGCGGCCTTCCTCAGGTCTCACAACCTCCAGGTGTTCCCCTACTTGGACGATTGGTTGGTGAAAGCACCTACGTCTCCACTTGTGCTACAAGCCACTCATCACACCATCTCTTTCCTCCATCTCCTGGGGTTCGAGATCAACTACCCCAAGTCGCATCTGCTTCCCACACAGCGACTTCAGTTCATTGGAGCAGTTCTCGACATCACACTAATGAGGGCATTTCTCCCCTCCGACCGTCAACGGACCCTGCTCCACCTCTGTCGTCAGGTGCTCCTTCATCACTCCATTCCTGCCCGACAGATGATGGTCCTCCTGGGCCACATGGCATCGACGGTCCATGTGCTTCCTCTGGCGCGACTCCACCTCAGGACACCTCAATGGACTCTTGCCAACCAATGGTCACAGACCACGGATCTTCTTTCTCATCCCATCTCTGTGACATCGTCTCTTCAGCAATCTCTTCAATGGTGGTTGAACTCCTCCAATCTTTCCAGGGGTCTACTCTTTCATCTACCCCCTCACTCCATGATCATAACCACATATGCCTCCCCTTATGCATGGGGAGCTCACCTGGGAGATCTTCGCACCCAGGGACTCTGGACCCCTCAGGAGCGTCAACATCACATCAATTTCCTGGAACTCAGGGCCATGTTCTATGCTCTCAAGGCCTTCCAGTACCTTCTCTACCCTCAGGTTCTGCTCCTGTGCACAGACAATCAAGTCGCCATGTACTACATAAACAAGCAAGGCGGCACCGGATCTCGCCTCCTTTGTCAAGAGGCTCTCAGCATCTGGACCTGGGCCAAGGCCCGCAATCTCTTCCTCAAGGCTGTCTATATCCAGGGCGAACAGAACTCCCTGGCCGACAATCTCAGCCGCATCCTTCAACCTCACGAGTGGACTCTGGACCCTTCAACACTCCACTCCATCTTTGCTCGCTGGGGCACTCCGTAGGTGGACTTCTTTGCAGCGCCTCACAACCATCAGCTGCCCCAGTTCTATTCCAGACTCTTCTCTCCTCATCGTCTGACCCCAGATGCATTCCTGCTCGACTGGACGGATCGGTTCCTCTATGCCTTTCCTCCACTACCTCTGATGTTGCGGACGTTATCCAAACTCCGCAGGGACAGGGCCACCATGATTCTCATCGCTCCTCGGTGGCCTCGCCAACACTGGTTCTCCCTCCTGCTTCAGCTCAGCTCCAGGGAGCCCATTCCTCTTCCTGTGTTTCCTACTCTACTTACGCAGCAACGTCAGTCTCTACTGCATCCCAATCTGTCTTCGCTCTACCTGACAGCTTGGTTTCTCTCGGGCTGACCTCTCCAGAGAATCTGTCTCAGCCTGTCCGTTGCATTTTGGATGCCTCCAGGAAACCGGCCACCCTCCAATGTTACCATCAGAAGTGGACCAGGTTCTCCTCGTGGTGTCTACGGCATCATCACGATCCCACCTCATTAGCGGTGGAAACTGTACTGGACTATTTGCTCTCTCTGTCCGACGCTGGCCTCAAGTCTACCTCAATCAGAGTCCATCTCAGTGCCATCACTGCGTTTCATGAGCCTATCCTCGGAAAACCTCTCACAGCTCATCCACTGGTTTCCCGGTTCATGAGAGGCCTCTTCAATGTCAAACCACCTCTGAAGCCTCCTCCTGTCGTCTGGGACCTGAATGTGGTTTTATCAGCCCTCATGAAACCCCCTTTTGAGCCTCTTGCCACAACTTCGCTCAAATTTCTAACATGGAAGGTGCTTTTCCTCATTGCCATCACCTCTGCCAGGAGGGTTAGTGAGATGCATGCACTGGTCGCCGATCCACCATTCACTGTTTTTCACCATGACAAGGTGGTTCTGCGTACCCATCCTAAATTCCTTCCCAAGGTGGTCTCGGCTTTTCACCTCAACCAGTCCTTTGTGTTGCCTGTCTTTTTCCCTAAACCCCATTCTCATCCTGGGGAACAGGCGTTGCACACGCTGGATTGTAAGCGTGCCCTGTAAGCGTGCCCTTGCATACTACCTTGACCGTACCAGGGCTCACCGCTCGTCCCCTCAGCTCTTTCTGACCTTCGATCCTAACCGTCTAGGTCGTCCTGTCTCTAAACGGATGCTTTCCAACTGGCTTGCTGCCTGTATTGCGTTCTGTTATGCTCGGGCCGGTCTCTCACTGGAAGGTGCTGTCACGGCCCACAGGGTCAGAGCTATGGCTGCTTCTGTGGCTTTCCTCCGTTCCACGCCCATCGAGGAAATCTGCAAGGCTGCCACTTGGTCCTCAGTTCACACGTTCACTACTCACTACTGTCTGGATGCCTTCTCCAGACGGGATGGACACTTCGGCCAATCTGTGTTACAAAATTTATTTTCCTAATGGCCAACCATCCCTCCTCCCTCTCTGTTAGCTTGGAGGTCACCCATGCGTTAAGAATATGCTGCCTGCTTGTCCTGGGATAAAGCACAGTTACTTACCATAACAGGTGTTATCCAGGGACAGCAGGCAGATATTCTTACGTCCCACCCTCCTCCCCGGGTTGGCTTCTTAGCTGGCTTATCTTAACTGGGGACCACGCTCTCCTCCGTCGGGCGGGAAGACACTCGCGCATGCGCGGTGCGGCCAACTAGAACTTTCTAGTTAAAAAGGTCCGTACCGGGGCTCCGTCGGTGACGTCACCCATGCGTTAAGAATATCTGCCTGCTGTCCCTGGATAACACCTGTTACGGTAAGTAACTGTGCTTTTTATGAATGCATATATTTTGTGTGTCTATGTGCATTATGTATGTAAAAATAAACACGTATTCCAATGATTGGTAAATTAATTTAGCATTATAGTGATCTTTTAGTCTGCATACTCCATGGTCTGTAGTGTAATTTGTGTATATGTATGAAAGCTGGCTGCATTTTTTTCAAAATTCTGCTTGCTATCATTTAAGAATTATGACTCAGGGCCTTAATAAATCAGAATGTGAATGTATTGCTTTTTTTCCAGGATTTGTATGGTTATAATGTGAAGTCGGACATTTACAGTGTAGGAATCACTGCTTGTGAACTGGCCAATGGGCGAGTGCCTTTTCAGGATATGCAGCGGACTCAGGTAATGTCCTAAACCAGGGTGGATTTGATTTAGATCAAATCAATTTAAATTACTAATCAGAAAGGCTCGATTTAAATCATGGTTTCTACAGAAAGATATTTGCTGTTAAGAAAAAGCATGTTATCTCTGCATACACAAAGTCACAGTTTTGAAAAATGCAAAACCAAGTATCATAATATCTTCTAGATCAGGAGTGTCTAACCTTTTGCCTTTCCTTGGCTGCATTGGAAGAAAAAAATTTGTCTGGGGCCCCACAAACACTAACGCTAGCTGATGAGCAAAAAAAAGGTCGAGCAGGTCCCAAATTTGTAATCACTTATTTAGAAGATGTACATATTTAATAATAAATCTTCATTAAAGGGACACTATGGAGAGGAACCCAAAAAAGCAGTAATACTTTCCCTGACTAAGCGATTCTCCATGTGTGCGAACCTCATTAGAAGCGGGGATGCTGCAGCAGCTGTCAGCGGCAGATGTGGAGGATCGCTCAGTCAGGGTTAGTATTATTGCTTTTTTGGGTTCCTCTCTACAGTGTCCCTTTAAAATTGTTTTTGTTTTTTTTTTTTCCCATTATTTTTTATTTTCAAATTTTACATAAAGTGTACAAAATATTAAAATACAAATAATAAATATATAGTATCACTTTTATATCTAATACATTATATATCTAAATTTAATTTTCCCCCTCACCCTCCCCCCACCCTTTTATTACTTTAATATAATATTTTAAATTTTCAAATTTTACAGAAAGTATACAACATGTTAGAATACAATTGATGAATATTCAATAACATTTTTATATCTAATACATTATGTTCTAAATAAATTTTATCCCCTCTCCCTCCCCCCACCCTTCTATTACATTTCATTCATACATTACATATTGTATAATATATTATATCATATTATATAGAAATTATTTTCCTTACCCCCCCTCTATGTGTGTCATAGAAAAAAAAAAAAAATCCCAAAAAGAAGAAAAGAAGAAGAAAAATCCTACTATTTATTCATTACAGTATTTTGTCAATGGCCCCCATATTTTTATAAATTTAGTATATGTCCCCCTTTGTATTGCTATTGTTCTTTCCATTTTAAATATATGACATATTGTATTCCACCAAAATGTATAATTTAGGTTGTTATAGTTCTTCCAGTTGTTAGTTATATGCTGAATGGCAACCCCTGTCATAATTAATAAAAGCTTGTTATTTTCTGGTGAAATTTGACTTTTTTTTCTCATCATCATTCCAAATAATATTGTATCATATGATATTGCAATATGATTTTCCATCAATTTATTAATTTGTGGCCAAATTGAATTCCAAAAAGTTTTAATATAGGGACAATGATACAATAAATGATCTAATGTCCCTGGTTCTAGATTACAGTGCCAGCATTTATTGGACTTAGAACTGTCTAATTTTTGCAAACGTGTAGGGGTCCAAAAAGCTCTATGTAATAAAAAGAACCAAGTTTGTCTCATAGATGCTGACACTGTACATCCCATTCTCCAAGACCAAATTAGTGGCCATTGAGATGCATTAATCTGATGTCCAATCTCAATGCTCCAAATTTCTCTTAGACCATTTTTTGGTTTTTTATTCAAGTATCCAGATATTAATTTATACCACAATGCGGCTTGATGTCCTAGGAAGTCTGCTTGAAAACATAAAAACTTTAAACTATATTGATTATTTAATGTTTTCCATTCAGGGAACCCAACCTGAATGGCCTGCTTCAATTGCAACCATTTAAAACTTTGTGTTTTATTAAGACCAAATCTATGTTGCAATTGTGAAAAATCCAGCAGTTTACCTTCTGAAATAACATCGTCTAAAGATCTAATGCCTGCAATTATCCAGTTCTTCCAAAGGATTTGAGCTCCGCCAATTTTGATCTTGGAGTTTATCCATATAGATTGATTAGTTGATTTGTTTATTGGGATAGGTGTTAATTTATCAATAAATCTCAACGTTTTCCAAGTATCCATTAATATTTTATTTTCTCTATATCTTCTAGGTATGCTAATACTTGGTAGATGAACTAAATTTAGGGGAAACATAAGGCGCCATTCTAAATATAACCAATCCGGTACATTTTCCATAAGTTCTGGGAGGATCCAATACATACCCTGACGTAGAATATAGGCTTGATGGTACCTATAGAAATTTGGAAAATTTACCCCTCCCTCCTTAATTGATTTTTGCAAAGTTACTAAAGCTATTCTAGGTGTTTTACCAAGCCAAAGAAATTTTGTTAAAATGCTATTGAGCTTTTTATAAAAAGACCCCTGAAAATAAATAGGTATCATACTCATTTGGTAGCAAACTACAGGTAACATCATCATTTTAATAGTTTGAACTCTTCCCCACCAAGAAATATGTAATGGGTTCCATTGCTCACATAACTCTGTAACTTTTTTTAATACAAATTTTTCATTCTCTTTTACAGTATCTTCAATTGTATTTTTAACTTGAATGCCAAGATATTTAAATCCTTCTTCTTTCCATATGAATGGAAAAGTATCAAATAATCCTTTTACACAATGAACATTCAAGGGTATAATTTCAGATTTATTCCAATTAATTTTATATCCTGAAAATTTACCAAACTTATCAATTAATTCCAATAAAGAAGATAAGGTTGACTCTGGATTTCTCAAATAAAGTAAAATATCATCAGCATAAGCCGAAATTTTATATTCCATATCTGAATATGGAATACCTTGTATCTCCCTCTTTTGTTGTATTGCTAACAATAAGGGTTCTAATACAACATCAAATAATAAAGGAGATAGAGGACAACCTTGTCTAACTCCCCTCTGCAATTGAAAACCATCAGATATCTTATTATTAATATTTAGTCTTGCAATCGGGAAGCTATACAATGTTTTTACCATTTGTATAAATCCAGAACCTATACCAAACCATTCTAAAGCCTGATACATAAAATTCCATTCTACCCTATCAAATGCTTTTTCAGCATCTAATGAAACTGTAAAAGCCGGTTCATCCATTTTTTTTTATAAGTTTAACATGTGAAACAATAATCTAGAGTTATTAGAAGAATGTCTTTTAGCAACGAAACCCGTTTGATGCATATCTATAATATGTGGGAGAGCTTTGGCTAATCTCAAAGCCAAAATTTTCGCCAAAAGTTTATTATCAACATTTATCAAAGATATAGGCCTGTAGTTTGAAACCAAAGTAGGATCTTTATTTGGCTTAGGCAAAACAATTATTATTGATTCAGCCATAGTACCTTTAATATTACCTTTTATAAGTTGTGTCTGATATAAATTTAGTAAATATGGGGAAAGGATATTTTGAAATGTTTTATAAAATTCTACTGTATAACCATCACCACCTGGAGCGGATCCAACTCTAAGAGATCTCAATGCTGTTTCTAATTCTTTTAATGATATAGGTTCATCTAAACTCCGTTTTATATGATCAGGAACCTTAGGTCCATTAATTAAATCTAAAAAATTTTTTCCATCTTTTTGTCTCTCCAAATAAGGCTCGGTAGAATACAGGTCCTTATAAAATTTTAAAAATTGTTTTAATATTATATTTGTTTGATTTGTTATTATACCATTATCATCTTTTATTCCATTGATATTAGTTTTCCTTTTTTTTGCTTTAAGATAATTTGCCAATAGTCTCCCCGCCTTATTAGAATTTCCATAATACATTGTTTGCTTGGAAAACAAATCTCTTCTTATCATTTTTGAAGTTAATTCATTATATTTACCTTTTGCTTTCAAAAGAGCTTGCAAAATTTCATTTTCCCATTTACTTACCAATTTAGCTTCTAATATTTTTATTTCTTTTTCTAATTCTATGTATTGTATTTTAATCTGTTTTCTAATAAAAGCTGAATATGATATAATATTTCCCCTCATAGTTGCTTTAAATGCATCCCATACATTCTCTATAGATGTATCCTCCACTAAATTTAGTTGAAAAAATTCATTAATTTGTATTTTAAAATTTTCCAAAAATTTGTCATCTACAAGCAATGCATTATCAAATCTCCAAATAGGTCTACCATTTTCTAATTGATCTAATTGTAATTCTATCCATACTCCCGCATGATCTGAAATAATAATAGGATCTATGGAAGCTTTAATCACCTGTTGCACTTTATTTGTTGAAACAAAAATATAATCTATTCTTGAAAATGATTTATGAACCTGTGAACAAAATGAAAATTCCTGATCATTAAAATGAAGAATACGCCATATATCTTTCAAATCACATGATTGAACCAAATTATCTAAACCTAAAGATTTTATACTTTTACCAGGTTTTTATCCAATAATGGATCCATTACAGCATTAAAATCTCCAGCCACCACTAGATTAGAAGCAGCCAGTGGTAACAACATATTCTGTAATTTTTTAAAAAATTCTGATTGATTCGAATTAGGGGCATATATATTAAACAACGTCAAGGCATCATTTCCCATACCTATATCAATATGTATCCATCTTCCATGTGGATCTGAATTTTTTACCTTAATCTTGGCCGTACATTTTTTATTTATAAGGATTGCTACCCCTGCTTTTTTACCCTCTGCTGGAGCAAAAAAACATTCCTTTACCCACCCACCCGATAGTTTCTGTGATTCCTTTATACTAAGATGGGTCTCCTGCAGACAGTAAATATCCGCATTTTGCTTTTTTAAAAATGTTAATACTTTTTTCCTTTTGATTACGTGATTCAGGCCATTGACGTTAATAGAATATATCTTAAAAGACATTATACATTTTAATACTTCTCATTATAGTCTTTTTCTCCTCTTCCTTCATATTTAGAATCCAAAAAATATTTTTCATGACACACATATTTACCCCTAGAATATCTAATCCCATGTTTTTTTTTCCCTTAATCATAGTAAATACTCTCCTTTTCCCTCCCTTTCCCACCCAATACAATGGCTGCTTAAGGATACACATTGGAACTGTAACCCAAATATTCTCCTCCCCTCTAGGCATTCAATATTCAATCAAATTCCCCTTCTATCTATTTATATTAACCTTTAATATCTTTAGTCATATTTTCTTAACATTTCATTAATGTATCTTTATCCATTTAACAGTTTTTAATTTATATTTCCTTAGTATTATTATTTACATCATAAAATTTTATCTTAAACATATATTTAGTATATTATTGATGTTTTTCCTATATCTTGCTCTTTCTTTCTTATAAATTTTTATTGTCTTTTCTTTATATCATTTTTTTTTTTCTTTTTCCAGATATTTCAATATTTCATACTTTTATAGTTATTTCATAAAGTCATCAAAACTCATCTTAAAATTTTATGTTAAAATATCATAGATTCTGGTTTAGAAAGAAAAGCTTTTAGTTTTTCTGGATCCTCGAAATATAAGGATTTATCTCCAGATGATACTCTCATTTTCGCCGGATAATATAGACCATATTTAAAACCTTTTTCTTTTAGTTGAGGTCTCATGTCTAATAGTCTCTTTCTTTTATTTGCTGTGTTTTTGGCAAAGTCCGGCAAGAACCATATTCTAGATCCTTTATAGTTTAGATTTTTGTCTTTCTTTGCTGAATTTAATATTTCTAATGCTTGTTGGTATCTAAGCATTTTGAAAATTATTGGTCTTGGCCTGCTTTTATTTTCTGTATTTTTAACTGGAATCCTATGCGCTCTTTCTATTTCTAGTGGTTGTTTCAAGTCCAGTTGTAGTATTTTTGGAATTAAATTTTCTAGAAAAAGGATAGTATTTTTTCCCTCTAAATTTTCTTGTATTCCAAAAAGTTTAATGTTTTTCCTTCTTCCTCTATTCTCATAGTCTTCCAGTTGATCTTTCAATTTATTTAATTCCAGACTATCATTTTTACATCTGTTTGTTTCGCTTTCTATGACCTCCATTTTGGATTCTAATTCAGTTGTTCTTTTGTTATTACTTTCCATTTGTCTATGAATGTTTAATATTTCTTCCTTCATTTCAGACATATTGGTTACTGTTTCCTTAAGCATTTGTTTGATTTGTCTTAGTTCTTCCATAACTTCTGCTTTACTCAATATGTCAGGTTCTTCAATAGGAAGTGGGATCTTGCTTGGTGTTATTTGATCTTGTTTTTGTCTTTTTGCTGATGTGCCAGCCTCATTTTTGTTTTGCCTGGTACTTGCCATGCTGTTGTTTCTTTTTTAGTGGATTTTATTTATTCAGTTTTGTTAGGAATCTTAAAATATCTTTCAGTCACAATTTTTTGTAATCTGTCTTTGATATTTTTTTTTTATTTATTTTTTTTTTTTACACCAGTGTTGCGTTGTTCTAGCACTAAGCAGATTGCAAATCAGTCACTCTGTCCAAATATAATAGTCAACAAAAGAGAAATCCTTTTCCTCTTCTTCTCAAGCCTCTCTCTCTCAGAATTTCATTCTGATTTCAAGCAGCAGAAATTTTCTCAACAGTAATTTCTTGTTAGTTATCTGCTTTATTGTCTCAATGAGAAAGGAAAAAGACACAAGCCTCCTTTTAATGTCTTTCAGCTCTTTAGAAATCTCAGTGTTCAACACTATGTTATTCAGCACAGAAGAATTTTTTTTTTTTTTTTTTTTTCTCAGGCTTTACTTTGACGTCAGGCAGGAGAGGGCTATATCAAACTGTCATATTTTTATCTTTGACAGGCAGCCCTCTATCCCAATCAGTCTGAATTGTAAACTTTTCTATTTATTAATTAAATGGAGTATTCAATGTTCTACCTTTTAAAAGTATCTTGATTTTGTATCTCAAGAAACTGCTTCAAGCAGAGGATAATTTGATCTTTCTCAGAACTCCAACTCAATACCGGCAGGAGAGAGCTGCTTCAAACTGTCTCAGCTTTAGATTGTTAAACTGACAACTGCCTTATAATGAGATCGATTTTTTTTTTTTTTTTTCAATACTTCAAGTAATTAGTTGATTTCCCAGGGCTCCGACTGGCTGTAAAGGGCGATTTCAAACCGCCACAGCTCAGGAATTCAACCGACAACAGGCTTCACACTAGAATCAGTCTTTCTCTTACTTCCCTTCCCTTTTTGGTCAGTTTAAATTTCTAACATCTCTTCTCTATACCGTGCCGATCCAACTTTCTCTATTCAATAGTCTGTCCTCACAAAAAGAAACCGGCAAAAGGACAATACTGATCTCCCTCGTTCACCACCCGTAGGGCTCTGAGTCAGCGCCGGCAGGAGAAATCAAACCGCCACACAAATCAACTGACAGCAGCTTCACAATTAGATCAGTTCTTTTCCTTTTAACTTTTAGTCAGTTTTCATCGCTCCAGCAAACCTCCTCCTCAGTCTCCTACTGTTTCAGTAAGGAGAAAATTTGCCGATTCTTTGCCCTCAGAGTCTCTGTTCAGCGCGGGCAAGAGAGGTCTGTTTCAAACCGCCACAGCTCTATCCCTTTTTAATTTTTCTCGCTGCAAGCCTCTCTTTCTCAATACCCATAAATTTTACATTCATTGGCCAATTCAAGTTTTTATCTATCTTCACTCTCTTTTTCGCCGTTTCAGCCCAGATAAAAGCCGGTAAAATTACCTTCCCTCAGCTTTTTTTGATGTCGGCACTCTGACTTTTCAGCTGTTATTCTCTCAATCTTCAACTTCAGGCTTAATAGGGTAACATCATCATCATTAATAATTATTTTTTGATGTAATCTTCAAGAAGGGAATAATATTTTTTATCTTCAGTTGCCTAGATGAAGAGGAGCTTAGCGATTACACGTCCATTCGTGTTCGCGTTAAGCCACGCCCCTTTTTAAAATTGTTTTTGATATTTTTTACTTTTTTTTTTTTTTTTAAAGTAATGTCTCTTACCTTTCCTTCTCAGTCTGCAGCCATCCAAAATGTGGAAAATCAACCATCCATTTTCCTGTCTCTTTCAGTCTGTACATCTTAGCTCCAATGCCAGAAAATTTACTTGCTGCTTTTGGCTTTCCTTGAACTAGGAAGTTTTTAATTACACTGCTGTGTTGAGTAGGTCCTCACTCGTTGTATATTAATTGCATGTAGCAGGGGTTCCAAAAATCAGATTCAGTCACTTCCATGGCCCTTCCTAGCTCACTTATAATTTATTTTTTTTATTTTTTTTTTTAATTATTTATTCAGTTTTAACTCTTGCAACAAGTGTACAATATTCAATCAGATAATTCGTACAAATCACTTGACATTCTAACAATTATTGTCAAATGCATATAAAAAAGACCCCTCTCCCACCCATCCCATTCATCAGGAATAAACCCATTAAATCACATAACATACCTCCCCATCCCCACATTAAATATAGTCCTATGTAATAAAAAGGTGTCCAAGGTGTCTAATCATTAGAATATGCAATCAATGGCCCCCAAATCTTTTTGAAACTATTATAATTTCCTTGCTGTATAGCAAGCACTCTCTCCATTTTATAAATATGACAAACTGAATTCCACCAAAAGGTATAATTAAGTTTAGTATAGTCTTTCCAATTTCCAGTAATATGTTGAATGGCAACCCCCTATCCTATGATACTTATAATTTATTAAGATTTGAAGAGAGTGTATGAACTGAGTTTGGAGAGCCTTGGTGAACCTAACACCCAATAAAGTGCAAAAAAGTCATTTATAATTTTTAAAAAAATTCTCCTGAAGCTGATTGTGATTTGTGATGGGGCTGTTCTGCAGGTGAGGGGTAGATTTTTTTTTCAGTGAGATTAAGATTTGTTTTACAAATTTGTAAATAACAGCAGCCTATAAAATATTCAGTAACGCTAGAGCCATCATCATGTTGATCCTCAGCATTTTAATGAATATCTCATTTAGGCCCCTCTTTCATCCTTTTCCATCCATCCCACTGTTCCCTCTCCATCACCACATCCAACATTACTCCCGCTCATCGCTCTCTTCCCCATGCATCTCTACCTCACTCCTCTCCCACCACCATGTCCAAATAATTCACTCTCCCTCCCTATGCCCAACAAGTCTCCTCTTTCTTCATCTCCCTATGTTCACCATCTCTTTCCCTCTCTCAGACACCCAATTCTCCCTTTCTATTCCCTTCCTCATCTCAGCATCTCCCTCACTCCCTGAATTCTTCCATCCTCATGCTCCCCTTCTTCCGTCCCTTCATTCTGTGTCCCAAGTTCATGCCCCCTCCCTCCTTCCTTCCATCATTTGTACGAAGTTTGTGCTTCCTCCCTCTCGAGTCCCAACTCCCTCCCTCCATTCTGTGCCTCCAACGGGTGTTTACCTTCTGGCCGGCTCCCTCCTCCTCACTACCACCGTCATTTTTCTGCATATAGCTGTGGGTGGCAGCTCCTACACGCTTCCATCGAAACATCAGAGGGAAGGCTTCCAGCTTAGCCGTGGGACACGCGAGGAACCGCTGCCTGCAGCTTTGTGCAGAGAAACGTCTGTGGCAGGAAGGAGGGAGCCGGCCAGAAGGTAAACACCCAGGGGCAGCAATAAGCAAAATGCCGTATCGCCCTTAAGCCTGGCTGCATGAAATACCTTGCTGGGCTGTGGTTGGACATCTCTGTTCTAGATAGAAAAATTACCCATGACATTATGAATGGATTAATGGAATTCATTTAGCAAAAAATTTAAACTTCTAGTTTTGTAAAACTTTAATAAAACATTTTTGAACTGAAAAAAAAAAACATTGCATGAATATACAGCATCATGCTACATAATTAAAAACGAATCATTATTTCAAGATGAATAACTTTTGGACTATAATGTATATTAGGTCCCCTTTTATCAAGCCGTGGTAGAGCTTTTTAGCATGAGGTAAATGCTCCAATGCTTATAGATAAATGCTCCGAAGCTAAAACGCTCTACTGCAGCTTGATAAAAGGGGGACTTAATAGAAAAAAGCATTTTTTAAAAAATAATCTAATTTAAATTTTAAAAATCATTGATTTTTTTTTTATTCACCCTGTCCTAAATACTTCTATTTTTTTTTTTATTAAATCTTTATTTATTTTCAAACTAAAACAGTGCAATACAAACAAAAAAGCAATAAGTACTACATTCATCGTCCTAAATACAGTACTTCTTTTTAAAAGTTCTTTTAAATATAAAATAAGTTTGGTGCTATTAAAGTATGGTTTTAGCCAACTGTAGGGTAATTGTATAAGAGGATGCCTAGCCAGGAAAGATGCATAGGTTGTACCTTTATACTTTTGTGAAATTACCCCAGGAAAAATAGATGTTTACCCGTGCTCTGATTCATTAACTATTCTCTGTACTCTTTTAAAATCTCTAATATTGTAAAGCTATATGGTGCCTGTTTATATATTGTGGCCCCATATACACTGTAAAGAGATTATTGGTCTAGTACTAATATATACTTCATAATATATGTATATATTAATTCTTTATTTTTCATTTGTATGGACCTTCGGATATCAATTGGACCATGAATAATGCCCAGCAATCTCATCTTCATCAGTCCACTTTATTGTTTATTTACTCAAAACTCTAAAATTCATTTAGTTTCATACTTATTCTTAATTTCATAATTCCATAACTATTTCTTCATTGTATTTCATTTTAGTTTCCTTCATTTCCTTACTTAATGTCTTTTTCTTCTAATTTAATCTTATTACTTAGCTACTTAGCTTCGAGGTTAGCTCTCAAATGTTCATCAATGCCACCTCTCCCGACATGCATGCTTCAAACAATGTTTTTCTTCAGGGTCGAGGGGAACTACAAAACATACAAAACTTTTAAAATCCAACTCTCTTCTCAGTTTTTTGTTTTTTTTTAATTCATTCAAACCTTGCAAACACTGGTGACCTCTCAAATGTAAACACATTATACTCTGCTTAACGTCGTGCAAGCACTTTATCTAAAAATTGTTACTTGTGGGGTTTGCTTCAAAACACACTAGTTCAAGCCCAACCTTTTAAGATATAGTTTAGTTCAGATATAAGCTTATTCAAATGGAAATTAGCTAAGATATAGAGTTATCTCTTACCAATCAAGTGTGTGCAGTCTTTCTTCAAACATGGCCACAGTTTGTAATCTCCTGAATATAAAGCAGCTGCAAACTCCCCGTTTGAACGTCTGACGTCAGCCAGAGGGCTGACCTATTGCTAGGCAACCAGCTCATGAAATCAGCACTATACTTCAAAACTATTGCTCAGATCGAGGAGAGCACTGCTAGCTCTAATGAATAAAGCTGGAAAATACAAAACTACTGCAGGCTCCTCGT